>NC_135975.1:35714993-36067737 GCF_053455715.1 Rhinoraja longicauda
TTCTTGTGGTCTTGGATGAAGTTGTTCCCAAACCATACTGTGATGCATCTCGATAAAATGATTTATACGGTGCATCTGGAGAAGTTGGTGGGAGTTGTTGGGGACATGCCAAATTTCCTAAGCCTTCTAAGGAAGCAGAGGCATTGGTGTACTTTCTTGGCCAGAGCATCAATGTGGCTGGTCCAGGACAAATTGCTGGTGATATTTATTCCTAGGAAGTTGAAGCTTTTGACCATCTCTACTCTGGTGCCGTCAATGCATACCGGGGGACGTGTAATGCTTCCTGGATTTGATCACTACCCCCTTTGGTTTACTGAAGTCTTGACACCTTGTAATTTGTTTAATATAAACATTAAACAAATTAGTTTATAATTTAAATTGCAACTTCGTTATCTTTTTCTGAATGGTTTCCCCTTTCATCAGCAAAACAATTTAAATATCTGTGATAAAACACACAATGGCACTAGCCAATCATTTTGCTCATCTGCTATCAAAATCCTCATCCATTTCTTAACCATCGTCAAGAACATGGATGAGGATTTATCCAAAACTCTGCCTCTTGCATCTTATTGTACATTAAGCCTTACTCTTCTCACAAATCAAGCATGGCCTATATTTGTCCACCATGAGAAGCCCACCACTTCTCATGCCTTTATGGTTTTACTTTTATAAACCGCATCAGCTATATTCTACCCCAAATATTTTTGTTCCGGCTTTGGCTACTTGTAGATTACAACTCCAAGTAGGATAATAATTCTTTATCCATCCAGGCTCCAGGGTTTCGTAAACCTTTCTAAATCTCATCTTCAAAAATCATCCTAAAGAATCACTTATTGAACCAAGTTCAGAGTTGCCCTAGCTAACAACATCTATTTCTGGACCCAATTAAAGATCCAATTTTGTTTGTGTCAGCCTCATAACCCACTGGGGAACAATGTTTCTCCAGCTATCTGTCCCAAATTTTGGATCTTTGCCTCCTGTCTTCGACACATGAATCACTGGAGACATGAATCTTGATTACTGTTTGAACAAGAATAGCCCCAATGTTGGCAAGTCAGTTTCACATTCAAAGCAGCATTCGAGTGAACTACATTGTCTTCTTTTCTTCCATCATCTTTCTTATGGAAAAATTCAAAATGCATATGCTATTTCACTGTGCCTTAATAAATATTTGAAATTTCAAAACTTTATAACCAATTTATAAAAGTAGATAACACAGAATATTTAAATTAATAATTTCAAAAGACGACAAATCATTCCCATTATTTAATGTTAGAATGTCATCAGCTATCATTCATTTACAATAAATAGTTCATGAGGTTTTAACAGCAATTATTTTGTGAGCAATGGATTGAGGGTCTGTTTACAGCAGCCCATTCTCACTGTGTCCTCAGAGTGGCAGCAGTTAGCTTTAAAGCATCCTTCAACACATAATTATAGCCATCTTGAAATACTTGATTTAGAACAACATTGGCAAGCAGCTTTTGGGCATACCAGAGAGGGTTGTTCACACATTGATGGTTTATCAATAGGTGTTTATATTTATTTCAGTGGAAACAATGACCAATATGCCAACTATAGATGAAACATCTGACAAGGAGTGCATATTTCTCATCACCAACCAATCAAGATCATTATACTTCATTGAAAGTTTTGTTGATCAGGCATTCTGCCAAGTAATTTTAATTTCTTCAAAAACGTAACAGGGAGAGTCTATAGAGGGGAACCTGTAGATGAAGTGTACTTAGATTTACACTTGAGAAGGTACTGTAATAGAAACCGGTGCAGAAGAGTTCATGGTTTTGGAGGAATTGCGTTAGAATAAATGAGAATTGACAGTCACAGAGGGGGAAAAAAGCATTGGAAGGAAGTCTTTTTTTAGGTTGGAAGGACATAATCGATAGTTCTTGGCCCTTACTTATTACTGTTTGTATTACTGACCCAGAGCAGGGAGTGAAATGCAAGTTTGCCAATGACACAAATACAGTGGAAGGGCAAGTTGTGAAGAAAACATTGTTATCCCAAGAGGGATACAGACAGATTAAATAATTGGACAAAAACTTGGAAAATTGAGTTCATTGTGGGAAAGCAGAGGTCATATACTTCAATAGGAGGAAGCATTAGGCAAATTATTTAAACAATGCCCTATCCTAACAAAAATTTCATAGGATATTTATGAGGCTCATCCCTGGGATGACAGGGATGTCCTATTAAGAGAGGGTAAGCAGGTTGGGTCCGTATTCTTTGGAGTTTGGAGAAAAGAATGATACTGAGAAATGCAGGATTCTGGGGGGCATGACTGGGTGGATGTTGAGATGCTTGTGCTACTTGAGAGGGTTTAAACTAGTCTGGCAGAGAGATAGGACCCAAAGTAGTAGTGTGTCAGTTGACAAAGTTGAGGAAATTACAGAAGTTAAAGTAAGATTTCAGTACACAGGAGCAGGGCAGAGAGCGAGCATGGTCGATAGGCTAAACCGTCTTTACTTTAATGCAAGAGGCCAGACTGGTAAAGAATTTAACTCCAGACCAGAGTATATGGGACTGGGATATTAAAGCTGTCACAGAAATACAGTTGAGGAATGAGCAAGACTGACAGTTCAATGTCCTAGGGTACTGAAGCTACAGGCTTAATAGAGAAGGGGGTCAGAGAGGATGGGTTGCTGCTGTTTTCACAAGTTGAATTAGGCAATCTGGCCCATCGAGTCTACTCTGCCATTCAATCATGACTGATCTCTGCCTCCTAATCTCATATTCCTGCCTTCTCCCCATAACCCTTGACACCCGTTTTAATCAAGAATTTGTCTATCTCTGTCTTTCAAATATCCACTGACTTGGCCTCCACAGCCCTCTGTCACAATGAGTTCCATGGATTAACTACCCTCTGACGAAAGAGGTTCCTCCTCACCTCCTTTCTAAAAGAGCACCCTTTAATTCTGAGGCTATGACCTCTGGTCCTAGACTCTCCCATCAGTGGAAAAATCCTTTCCACATCCACTTTATCTATACCTTTCATTATTCTGTAAGTTTCAATGAGGTCCCTCCTCAACCGTCTAAACTCCAGTGAGTACAGGCCCAGTGCCGTTAAACACTCATCATATGCTAACCCACTCATTCCTGGAATCATTCTTGTAAACCTCCTCTGGGCCCTCTCCAGTTAGCACACCCTTCCTCAGATATGGAGCCCAGATTTGCTCACTGTACTCCAAATGGTGCAAGGTCTCCTGACATTTTACTGCTTGAAGTTTCGCCTCAACAGCCACCTCCATCAACCATACAAGTCACGGTGGCGCAGCGGTAGAGTTGCTGCCTTGCAGCGAATGCAGCGCCAGAGACCCAGGTTCGATCCCGACTACGGGTGCTGTCTATATGGAGTTTGTACGTTCTCCCCGTGACCTGCGTTGGTTTTCTCCGAGATCTTCGGTTTCCTCCCACACTCCAAAGATGTACAGGTTTGTAGGTTAATTGGCTTGGTAAATGTAAAAAAAAATTGTTCCTAGTGGGTGTAGGATAGTGTTAACGTGTGGGGATCACTGGTTGGCGCAGTCGCAGTGGGCCGAAGGGCCTGTTTCCGCGCTGTATCTCTAAACTAAACTAAAAAATACACCATACAAGTAAATTCTGCATTCTTTCTTTGAGTTGGTGCAATTCACTCAGACTCTTTATTTCTGAAAAAATTTGAAGATGAAGAGCTTCTTGATATTCACATTGATTTTTTTCTCAACAGTGTATTGGAGAATCAAAGTGTATTATCCATGTGTTCCTTGTTGCTTTCTGGGGTATCATAAAATGCTGCAGTAACTCAGCGAGTCAGACAGCACCTCTGGAGAGAAGGAATGGGTGACGTTTTGGGTCGAGACCCTTCTTCAGACTGATGTCGGGGGGGGGGGGGGGGGGGAGCGGGACAAAGAAAGGATATAGGTGGAGACGGGAAGACAATGGGAGAACTGGAAAGGGAAGAGAGGGACAGAGAAACTATCTAAAGTTAGTCAATGTTCATACCGCCCAAGCGAAATATGAGGTGCTGTTCCTCCAATGCAGATGATACTAAGCTGGGGGGTAGTGTGAATTGTGTGGAAGATGCAATAAGGCTGCAGGGTGACTTGGACAGGTTGTGTGAGTGGGCGGATACATGGCAGATGCAGTTTAATGTAGATAAGTGTGAGGTTATTCACTTTGGAAGTAAGAATAGAAAGGCAGATTATTATCTGAATAGTGTCAAGTTAGGAAGAGGGGATGTTCAACGAGATCTGGGTGTCCTAGTGCATCAGTCACTGAAAGGAAGCATGCAGGTACAGCAGGCAGTGAAGAAAGCCAATGGAATGTTGGCCTTCGTAACAAGAGGAGTTGAGTATAGGAGCAAAGAGGTCCTTCTACAGTTGTACCGGGCCCTGGTGAGACCGCACCTGGAGTACTGTGTGCAGTTTTGGTCTCCAAATTTGAGGAAGGATATTCTTGCTATTGAGGGCGTGCAGCGTAGGTTCACTAGGTTAATTCCCGGAATGGCGGGACTGTCGTATGTTGAAAGGCTGGAGCAATTAGGCTTGTATACACTGGAATTTAGAAGGATGAGGGGGGGATCTTATTGAAACATATAAGATAATTAGGGGATTGGACACATTAGAGGCAGGAAACATGTTCCCAATGTTGGGGGAGTCCAGAACAAGGGGCCACAGTTTAAGAATAAGGGGTAGGCCATTTAGAACGGAGATGAGGAAGAACTTTTTCAGTCAGAGAGTGGTGAAGATGTGGAATTCTCTGCCGCAGAAGGCAGTGGAGGCCAGTTCGTTGGATGCTTTCAAGAGAGAGCTGGATAGAGCTCTTAAGGATAGCGGAGTGAGGGGGTATGGGGAGAAGGCAGGAACGGGGTACTGATTGAGAGTGATCAGCCATGATCGCATTGAATGGCGGTGCTGGCTCGAAAGGCTGAATGGCCTACTCCTGCACCTATTGTCTATTGTCTAATTTGCGGTGGGCCTCACTATGACACTGGAGGAGGCCCATGACAGAAAGGTCAGACAGGGAGTGGGATGGGGAGTTGAAGTGCTCAGCTACCGGGAGATCAGGTTGGTTAAGGCGGACTGAGCGAAGGTGTTGAGTGAAACGATCGCCGAGCCTATCTTTGGTCTCACCGATGTAGAGAAGTTGACATCTGGAACAGCGGATACAACAGATGAGGATACAACGGAGGAGGTGCAGGTGAACTTCTGCCTCACCTGGAAAGACTGTTTGGGTCCTTGGATGGAATCGAAGGGGGAGGTAAAGGGACAGGTGTTGCATCTCCTGCGGTTGCAGGGGAACGTGCCTGGGGAGGGGGTGGTTTGGATAGGAAGGGACGAGTGGACCAGGGAGTTACGGAGGGAACGGTCTCTGCGGAACGCAGAAAGGGAAGGAGATGGGAAGATGTGGCCAGTAGTGGGATCCCATTGGAGGTGCCGGAAATGTTGTAGGATAATTTGTTGGATACGCTGGCTGATGGGGTGGAAGGTGAGGACAAGTTACAACTGTCCTTGTTACGAATGGGGGGAGGGGTAGCAAGAGCGGAGCTGCGGGATACAGAGGAAGTCCTAGTGCGACCCTCATCTACAATGGAAGAGGGGAAGCCCCGTTTCCTAAAGAATGAGGACATCTCTGAAGCCCTAGTGTGAAACACCTCATCGTGGGTGCAGATGCGATGTAGGCGGAGGAATTGGGAGTAGGGGATAGACTTTTTGCAGGAGACTGGGTGGGAAGAAGTGTAGTCCAGATAGCTGTGGGAGTCAGTGGGTTTGTAGTAGATATCGGTCATGGAGAAGGTGATGGTGAGATCCAGAAACGCGAGGGAGATGTCAGAGATGGTTCAAGTGTATTTAAGAGCAGGATGGAAATTAGTGGTGAAATGTATGAAGTCAGTCAGTTCTACATGGGTACAAGAGGTAGCACCAATGCAGTCCTCAAAGTAGCGGAGGTAGAGTTCGGGGATGGGGCCAGTGTACGTCTGGAACAGGGATTGTTCAACGTACCCGACAAAGAGGCAGGCATAGCTAGGGACCTTGCGAGTGCCCATAGCTACGCCTCGGGTTTGGAGGAAGTGGGAGGAGTCAAAGGAGAAGTTGTTGAGGGTGAGAACCAGCTCTGCTAAGTGGAGGAGAGTGTTAGTAGATGGAGATTGGCTGGTTCGACGGTCGAGGAAGAAACGGGGGGCTTCAAGACCATCCTTGTGGGGAATGGACGTGTAGAATAACTGGACATCTGTGGTAAAGATGAGGGAATGGGGGCCTGGAAACCGGAAGTTATTGAGGAATGGAATACTTGTTGCTTTCTGGGATTAGCAGTTTGAAATTCAGTTTCCATTTCTTTCCACAAACCCTTCGGTCTTTCTGTTGGTGATAATCAGCCAGCAGGGGACAGCGGCCAAAGAACATGCATCATTTTGATAGTAGCAGCAAGAGGTTTTTGGAGACAAGAAAAACTATTTTGGACTGGACTGACTTATTTGGTTAAGATTGGAAGATTGTCCAGGTACTCCATCTGCAGGATTTCTGAAGATATTGCACAATTGTTGTGCCTTTTACTATTCCAATTAGAACATAGAACTTAGAACAGAATAGCACAGGAACAGACACTTCCTCCATGTTGAGACGTTAGGCTCATGTTGGTTGACTTCTCCTGCCAATAGATATGGAGGATTTTGTTGAGTCTTGTGGGTATAGCTGCAATGCCAAGTTATTTGCTGTCAGCAGTTCGTGTCTCACAACATAAATGATAACCAGTTCTGATGAAATCGGAGGTGTCAGTATTACAGTATAGCAAAGGGGATTACAGAGGCATGAGGCAGGTTGGCCAAAATTGACTGGAAGGAGGCCCTAGCAAGGAAGACTGTGGAACAGCAATGGCAGGTATTCCTGGGAATAATGCAGAAGTTGCAGGATTAATTTATCCCAAAGAGGAGGAACGATTCTAAGGGGAGTAAGAGGCACCCGTGGCTGACAAGGGAAGTCAAGGACAACATAAAAATAAAAGGGAAGAAGTATAACATAGCAAAGAAGAGTGGGAAGCCAGAGGATTGGGACTCTTTTAAAGAGCAACAGAAGATAACTAAAAAGGCAATACGGGGAGAAAAGATGAGGTAAGAGGGTAAACTAGCCAATAATATAAAGGAGGATAGTAAAAACTTTTTTAGGTATGTAAAGAGGAAAAAAATAGTCAAGGCAAATGTGGGTCCCTTGAAGACAGAAGCAGGGGAATTTATTATGGGGAACAAGAAAATGGCAGAAGAGTTGAACCGGTACTTTGGATCTGTCTTCACTGAGGAGGATACAAACAATCTCCCAGATGTTCTAGTGGCCAGAGATCCTAGGGTGACAGAGGAACTGGAGAAAATCCACATTAGGCAGGAAAAAGTTTTGGGTAGACTAATGGGGCTCAAGGCTGATAAATCCCCAGGGCCTGATGGTCTGCATCTCAGAGTGCTTAAGGAGGTGGCTCTAGAAATTGTGGACGCATTAGTAATGATTTTCCAATGTTCTATAGATTCCGGGTCAGTTCCTGTGGATTGGAGGGTAGCTAATGTTATCCCACTTTTCAAGAAAGGAGGGAGAGAAAACGGGAAATTATAGACCAGTTAGTCTGACATCAGTGGTAGGGAAGATGCTGGAGTCAATTATAAAAGACGAAATTGCGGAGCATTTGGATCGCAGTAACAGGATCGTTCCGAGTCAGCATGGATTTACGAAGGGGAAATCGTGCTTGACTAATCTACTGGAATTTTTTGAGGATGTAACTAGGAAAATTGACAGGGGAGAGCCGGTGGATGTGGTGTACCTCGACTTTCAGAAAGCCTTCGACAAGGTCCCACATAGGAGATTGGTGGGCAAAATTAGAGCACATGGTATTGGAGGTAGGGTACTGACATGGATAGAAAGTTGGTTGACAGACAGAAAGCAAAGAGTGGGGATAAATGGGTCCCTTTCAGAATGGCAGGCAGTGACTAGTGGGGTACCGCAAGGCTCGGTGTTGGGACCGCAGCTATTTACAATATACATCAATGACTTGGATGAAGGGATTAAAAGTACCATTAGCAAATTTGCCGATGATACAAAGCTAGGTGGCAGTGTGAACTGTGAGGAAGATGCTATGAGGTTGCAGGGTGACTTGGACAGGTTGTGTGAGTGGGCGGATGCATGGCAGATGCAGTTTAATGTGGATAAGTGTGAGGTTATCCACTTTGGCGGTAAGAATAGGAAGGCAGATTATTATTTGAATGGTGTCAAGTTAGGAAAAGGGGACGTACAACGTGATCTGGGTGTCTTAGTGCATCAGTCACTGAAAGGAAGCATGCAGGTACAGCAGGCAGTGAAGAAAGCCAATGGAATGTTGGCATTCATAACAAGAGGAGTTGAGTATAGGAGCAAAGAGGTCCTTCTGCAGTTGTACAGGGCCCTAGTGAGACCGCACCTGGAGTACTGTGTGCAGTTTTGGTCTCCAAATTTGAGGAAGGATATTCTTGCTATTGAGGGCGTGCAGCGTAGGTTTACTAGGTTAATTCACGGAATGGCGGGACTGTCATATGTTGAAAGACTGGAGCGACTGGATTTGCATACACTGGAATTTAGAAGGATGAGAGGGGATCTTATCGAAACGTATAAGATTATTAAGGGGTTGGACATGTTAGAGGCAGGAAACATGTTCCCAATGTTGGGGGAGTCCAGAACCAGGGGCCACAGTTTAAGAATAAGGGGTAGGCCATTTGAACAGAGATGAGGAAAAACATTTTTAGTCAGAGAGTTGTGAATCTGTGGAATTCTCTGCCTCAGAGGGCAGTGGAGGCCAATTCTCTGAATACATTCAAGAGAGAGTTAGATAGAGCTCTTAAGGATAGCGGAGTCAGGGGGTATGGGGAGAAAGCAGGAACGGAGTACTGATTGAGAATGATCAGCCATGATCACATTGAATGGCGGTGCTGGCTCGAAGGGCCGAATGGCCTACACCTGCACCTATTGTCTATTGTCTATCACTGCCTGATAGACCTTAAGCTTTGTGTCAGGTTTAAGGCTTTAATCTTCTTATGCGTTTTTCCCGATACAGCCACATGCTGGTGCAATGAACGTGGTAAATTTCATTTCTGATGCCTATCATTGTTCAAAGGTAGTTCCCAAGATATGGAAATAGAAATAATCTAGCGTCTTGCCACATGTCTTTGGGATGGGGCAGGAAGCCCGCATTGTCAGAGCGAGAATATGCAAACTCCATACATACGTTACCACAGGTTAGCATTGAATCCGGTTCACTTGAGTTGTGAGGCAACAGCTATACTTGCTGCAACACTGTGCTGCCCAGTTGCTGAATTATCTGGCAGGTATGGCTGAATGACAGCTGCCTTTATGAAACTTTTCATATACATGAATAATGTTGTTAATATTGGAGAACCGCTCCAACTAGTTTAAATTGTGAATCCGAGAAAATTTTCAAATATGGTGGCGTATTTAGACAATAGACAATAGGTGCAGCAGGCCATTCGGCCCTTCGACCCAGCACCGCCATTTAATGTGATCATGGCTGATCATTCACAATCAGTACCCCGTACCTGCCCTCTCCCCAGACCCTCTGACTCCGCTATCATAAGAGCTCTACCTAACTCTCTTTGAAAGCAACCAGAGAATTGGCCTCCACTGCCTTCACAGGCAGAGAATCCACACATTTACAACTCTCTGAGTGAAAAAGTTTTTCCTCATCTCCGTTCTAAATGGCCTACCCCTTATTCTTAAACTGTGGCCCCTGGTTCTAGTCTCCCCCAACATTGGGAACATGTTTTCTGCCTTCAGCGTGTCCAATCCCTTAATAATCTTATATGTTTCAATAAGATCCCGTCTCATCCTTCTAAATTCTAAATTCCAGTGTATACAAGCCTAGTCGCTCGAGTCTTTCAACATATGACAGTCCCACCATTCCAGGAATTAACCTAGTGAACCTACGCTGCACTCCCTCAATAGCAAGAATGTCCTTCCTCAAATTTGGAGACCAAAACTGCACACAGTACTCCAGGTGCGGTCTCACTAAGGCCCTGTATAACTGCAGAAGGACCTCTTTGCTCCTATACTCAACTCCTCTTGTCATAAATGCCAACATGCCATTAGCTTTCTTCACTGACTGCTGTACCTGCATGCTTACTTTAACTGACTGATGAACAAGGACACCCAGATCTCTTTGTACTTCCCCATTTCCTAACTTGAAATTCAGATAATAATTTGCTTTCTCTCTCCCTCCTTTCTTAAAAAGTGGGATAACATTAGCTACCCTCCAATCCACAGGAACTGATCCTGAATCTATAGAACATTGGAAAATGATCACCAATGCGTCCATGATTTCTAGAGCCACTTCCTTAAGTACCCTGGGATGCAGACCATCAGGCCCTGGGGATTTATCAGCCTTCAGTCCCATCAATCTATCCAACACCTTTTCCTGACTAATGAAATGCTTTCTCCTTTACTTTTATGTTGTCTTACAAGTACAAACTCTGTACAGAATGAACTCAGGTCTCTGGCACTGGAAGGCACCAACTCTACCTGCCGATTAAAGAGGCTAAGGATAGTAAGGACAGAAAGGATGGAATGGGAATGAGAAGGGAAGCTAAAATGGTTAGCAACCAAGAGATCCAGCAGGTCCTGTTAAACAGAGCACATGTTCAGTGAAGAGGTTTATGTTTGTTTATGCTTGATCTTGCTGAACTAAAAAATGCCATATCGGGAACACCAAACACAATTAACGAAGTTTGAAGAGGTGTACATGATCCTTCCTCTCACCTGGAAGGAGCTGCTGGATCCCTGGGTCAGGTGAAAAAGGAGATGTAAGGACAGTGTTATGTCTCCTGCGGTTGCAGGGGAAAGTACATGGGGAGGACGCAGCTTGCATGGGCAGTGATGAGCAAACTAAGAAGGTGCAGAGGAAGTGGTCTCTACACAACACAGAAAGGTGGGGACAAGAAGCTGTACCTTGTGTTGAATTCATGTTGAAGGTAGCAGACACGTCAGATAACGATGTGTTGAATACGGAGGCTGGTGGCGTGAAAGGTAATGATCAGGAAAACCTATTGTAGTTCACTCTGGAGGAGTGTGAACGAGAACAGAATTGTGGGACACAGAGAAGTCAGATGAGGGCTTCAACCATAACAGCATGGTGGAAAACCATGTTTACAGAAGAAAGGAGGACATCTCGGATGCTTGAAGAAAGAGGACATCTTGGATGTCTGACAGTGGAAATTCTAAAGAAAGAGGATATCTTGGATGGTTTAGAGTAGAAAAACTGAAGAGTGAGAACATTTTGGATGTCCTACAGTGATTTATCCTGACAATCTGTGGAAGGTTTAACTATATTTTGAATTGTTTACAAGGTATAACATCTCAATAACTTCTCTTGCCTCAAAGTACATATTGTATGAATCATCAACATTTTCAATCGTTTAAAACAATGGACTAGATCTTGCAAGACATCTCCTGGCACCCATTGACTTCAGATGGCTGGTCTCACTGGGCCTTGGCTCCCTTGAAATAAGTGGTAAAGTCTGGAAGCAACCAAGCCTTGGACAGTATCACACTTATAATATTCCTGACAGGGTTTGACAAAAGGCAAAGCTGGGATGTCTTTCCCATTTATCAAAACTTTCAAGGATTTCAACTATTTTTAAATATGGGAACATTTACAGGTTATTACATTTGATGTAAATAACAGCATTAAATCAAAACATGAAAAGGTAAATTAAAAACAAATTAAACCAAAATAATCGAAACATCTCCAGGCACAGAATCTGTTGGACTCCAAGAGGCAGCAAACTGAAAGATTTGGCCTTTTTAGCAAGCTTGCAAATCCTGACTTTGTATTAGTTTTTAGTTTTAGAGATACAGCGTGGAAACAGGTCCTTCGGCCTTCCGAGTCCGCGCCGACCAGTGATCCCCGCACATTAACACTATCTTACACACAAAAGGGACAATTTACACATACACCAAGCCAATTAACCTACATACCTGTACGTCTTTGGAGTGTGGGAGGAAACCGAAGATCTCGGAGAAAACCCACGCGGTCATGGGGAGAACGTACAAACTTCGTACAGACAACACCCGCAGTCGGGATCAAACCCGGGTCTCCGGCGTTGCAAGCACTGTAAAGCAGCAACTCCACCGCTGCGCCACCTTGCCGCCGCGTGACAGTGCCATCATGACTTATCAGCACGTTTGCACAAGGTCAAATTACCAACTACCAGATCCAGAATATACTGCCCAATAAGTATTATTTTTTATATTTGTGATATTTCAGTTTCTACATTCATCCTGCGTGCCAATATTTTGTTTTGCAGTCCATAAAATGTCTGATAAATATTACAACATTATCTGTGATAATTTTTTCCTTGTGATTGGTTATTCAATCTGTTTAATGGTATAATTGGTGGCTGGAAAGATGAAATCCACACCGATGATCACAAAATAACATAATGGCAAATAACCCCCTTCCCTCCTCTTAATATCAACAAGCTTTGTCACTAACTTAGAGGTGTATAAAATTATGAGAGGAATAGATTGGTTAGATGCACAGTCTCTTGCTCGGAGTAGGGGAATTGAGAACCAGAGGTTTAAGGTGAAGGGGGAAAGTTTTTATGAGAATTTGATGGGTAACTTTTTTACACAAAGGGTGGTGATAGTGAATGAGCTGCTGGGGGAGGTAGTTGTGGCAGGGACTATCACAACGTTTAAGAAGCAATTAGACAAGTACATGGATAGGACAAGTTTAAAGGGATATGGGCTAAATGCAGGCAGGTGGGACTAGTGTAGATGGGACACTACACTAGTTGATTGATGTGGGGAAATTAGGTTGAAGTGCCTATTTCCATTATGTATGAGTCTATGACTTTATGAACTACAAAATAAAAGTCACAAACAGTATAGAATTTCTTTTGAATGTGACGTGTCCAGTAAATGACATTTAATTATATTTTTATTACTGCTGCTCAATAACAATGGTTCTTGGAAAGTATCAGCAATAGAAGTAATCATAGAAACAAATAATTACAGTGATTATCACTCAAAACCAGCATTCAAAATACACATGTTTTGGCCACTTGTTGTATGGCTTCAAAATATACGATTGCTATAGTTTTGAATTAACTTCAATTCTAAATCAACTCATTTACAAAAATAAAGTAAGACCATATTCATTAAAAAAAATTGGAACCTCAAAGGTTTACTTGGAATTTTTAAGAAATCTGCAAAAATAAAACTATGAATGGTGTTAATCCAAAATGAAAACAGATAATGTGTAGAATAGTCAGCAATTCAGTCATTATTTGTGGAAAGGACAGACAACAGTGATGGTCAGGCTTCAAGTCAAAATGATGATTATGATTCCCCAGTCTAACAATTCCAATATTTGTCCAACATTCAGTCTTTTTATTTCAGATTTCCATTGATATTTCAGAAATCTTCAAATATGTCAAACATTTTCACGGTAGTTCAAGTTATCTGCATCAGTAAATAGTTGGAGGGCCTGATATCATACCAAATAGGCTCCAAACCCTTCCGGGGATGAGTCAAGATAACTATCTTTGCAGCCATTTTCTGGGAAAAGCAGTAGACATTTAATTTTTTGTCTACAAATTTTGTTTTGACATGGAACTGTGTCCAAGCTTTGATAACATGTGAATTAGTAGTCCTTTGCCGTGATCTGTTTGATCGACATTGAGCAAAATGTTTCAAACCTTCTATTCCTGAAAATACCAGTTCTGTCCATCTGTACAAAATTTATCCCAAATGTTGGCTCAGAATTCTTATTTTACACCTTCATCTGTACACAATAAAAATATTTTTTAACTTTCTAACATTCTTGATGTTTTTTATTTTAACCAAATCTTGGACAAAATGTCTACATCGATATTATAATCTCCTACTGTTGCCCAGGGTGAGAAAAATAATCTTGGGGCACAAATGAAATTTCCAAATCTAGTAGTAAGCCACTAGATGGAATTATCCTTTGAAATAACTTCTAACATTACACCAATTATTTGGGTGGGTTTAGGTATAACTTTTACTATAAAGATTATCAACATTTTGAAATATGTTACTGATCTAAATAAGGAAGGAAAATAATGATTAGAATCTTTAGGACAAGACAATGAGAAATAATATTGGCATATTCAAGCGTGCAGGTTGACTGTCAAATGGTAACTTTAAAAAGAGAAAGGATTTATTTGTTTTGTTTTATATTCTTCTTCAATGTTTGTTTTTTTGCTACTTTAGATTTGTTCATATTTTTAGCCTAACTTAAGTGATAGGAGCAGTATTAGGCCACTCGGCCTATCAAGTCTACCGGACCATTCAATCATGGCTGATCTATCTCTCCCTCCTAACCCCATTCTCCTACCTTCTCTCCATACCCCCTGACACCCGTACTAATCAAGAAAGTGGTAGTTCAAGACACAGAGAACATCTGAGTTAAGCATGGTATTATTCATCATTTAATTAAACACACAGCATGGAACCAAACTCTTCGGCCAAGTCCATGCTAACCATCAATTATCCTTTGCTCGACGGCTGTATTTATGTAATAGTATTATTTGATCTGATTGGATAGCATGCAAAACAAAGCTTTTCACTGCACCTCAGTACATGTGACAATAATAAACCTGAACTTAAACATTAGTTCTATATTATCTTACTCTCGTATCCACTCCCTTCACTCCAGAGACAATTTTGTAGAGGCCAATTAATCTATAAACCCACAGATCTGTGTGATGTGGGAGGAAACCATGTGGTCACCGGGAGAAAGTGCAAATTCCACGCAGACAGTACCTCAGTACGTCTCTGCCGCTGGGAGGCAGCTGGTAGAGACCAGCCCTGCCTCTGTCACACTATGTTCTTAAAGCCAAGTTTCCATACTATGATGCTTTAAGTCAAGATGTGATGCATTTAAAAGCCGAGATATTAATAAGGTGCATTTGTATGTTTTCATCTTATAGCATCATCACACATTGAAGACCTATCTTGCAAGAGCCATGTTTAATTATTTTCACTCTTCACGCAGCATAGAGAAAATGGCACAATAGCAGACTTTTGATCCTATAATTGAAATGCAACTTTAAACAATTATTACATCTGCTGAATTCTGCTAAAATCCTACCTCCATAGAGATTCGTCTGTGTAGGTGATTTCTCATTCGAACACGTGTGGGCGACTGCACCTCATCAGACGATGTCCCAGAAGCTTGATCACTCTCACCATCTGAACCTATTTTCAGATTCTCATGCACTATATCTGAACACGAAGGCAGAAAGTAAAATTAACCAGACGTTCACGAAAATTGGAACAAAGATACAAAAATCAGGTTTCCATGCTAACAGAGAGGGGTTATTATAAAAAATAAAGAGGATTGCAAAATATAGCAACATTCATATCATATCATATCATATATATACAGCCGGAAACAGGCCTTTTCGGCCCTCCAAGTCCGTGTCACCCAGTGATCCCCGTACATTAACACTATCCTACACCCACTAGGGACAATTTTTACATTTACCCAGCCAATTAACCTACATACCTGTACGTCTTTGGCGTGTGGGAGGAAACCGAAGATCTCGGAGAAAACCCACGCAGGTCACGGGGAGAACGTACAAACTCCTTACAGTGCAGCACCCGTAGTCAGGATCGAACCTGAGTCTCCGGCGCTGCATTCGCTGTAAAGCAGCAACTCTACCGCTGCGCTACCGTGCCGCCCCTTCTGTCTCAGTACCTTATAACATAAGCTACATGTAATTCCCATATTTATATTCATTTAAAAAATATTAATGATTTCAAAGATTCAAATAATATTATGTTCTACAACCAGCATTTTCAGTTTAGGGGAATCTTTTTCCTGTTAACACTTCTTATTGGTCAAATCCATTTATATGCTTGAAATTGCTTCAGATAAAGATACTTAGTTATTATGTTTAATTTGTTTCACTCTGAATAAAACATTTTTCAAATACTTTGTCATGTCTACTACGAGTGCTAACTTCAAATTTGAACAATCTTCAAAATTGTTTTAAAATTCATGCAAAACAATGTGATAAAACTCATTACATTAATTAATTGGCAACGTAAATAACTTGGTAATGGTTTTATTTTTAATTGGGGAACAATTTTAAGCAACACGAAATTAAAATATTTGCTAACTATTCTAGTTAATAAAAATAAATCAATGTTACTATGTAAAGGTTAGATTATAGAAGAAAATTATTCTTCACATTCCAAATCATATGTTGTTTTATTTCTTTTGTCTCCCTCTTCCATTGCACCACTGTTACAAGCAAGACCAGGGATTAAGAGCAAAACCTGCAGAGAAGCTCCTGTGGGGTAGCACACAATCATAGAAACGTAGAAAATAGGTGCTGGAGGAGGCCATTTGGCCCTTCGAGCCAGCACCGCCATTCATTGTGATCATGGCTGATCATCTACAATCAATGTTATGCATGGACTGATTTTCTGAGGTGTTTACTCCAAAAATGAGGAATAGGCTTCTGGCCCCTCATACCTACTCTGACATTTTCATTAAGATGATGCCCTATCTCACCCGTGACATTTATTCCTTAGAAAACTTGAGTGTCAGGTTTTAAATTATTAATAGATTACCCTCACTCCTTATTTGCCCAAGAGCTTTCTAAACTGTTAATTTATGGAGGCCATTTCCAAAAGGTGTAACTCAAATAATTGTTCTGAAAAAGGGTTAGATGTAGAAAAGTTCAAATCGCTGCAAAATCTTAAGGACCTTAAATCTTAAATGCAGGAGAGTTTACGATTCTTGGGGAATTTGATGGACCCTTGCAATTACTTACATTTTTATGACACAGGGGTTGCTAATTAGGTCATCGGGTCATGCTATCTACCAAAAGAGCAATTCCATCAAATACACTCCCCCTCTTTATTTTTCAGTAGCCTTTCAAAATATTCTCATCAACTCCACTGATTATTTTTTGGGGGTAATTTGGAAAATCACCAAAGCGTGATTTACGGCTTACCTAATCTGGCATAGATGTGAAAATGTCAAGAGCATGCATTTGCGGATGTATGGCATATTCAATATGTATCAAACTCAAAATTGATGACGGAAGAAGCCAAAGGAAATCTTCATGTAGTGGCAAAATATATCAATAAAGCATTAAGCGCACCATGCCCATGTGGGCCAAACAATCTAAAAATGATAAGAGAGGAAATGTGTGCGTATGACAGTAATAGGAAGGTGCTTTTTAAAAGAAACTGGTAATTTTAAGAGATGGGTTCCAAGGAATTTGCACATTAATAAAGACCAATATGCAGCTGCAGTGGGCAATAGGAGAGGAACTGGAATGTCAGCCTCCAAAACAAAAGGGTTTGGTTTCTGGAATTATGAAAGCCTTATTGAAATTGCACAGAGCCATTGTAAGATTGAACCTCGAGTATTAAATGCAGTACAGAAAGGATGCACATGCCATGGAGGGGATGCAGTGAGGATTCAATAGACTGATTCCATGTTTGCCACATGTGGAGGGACTGACTGTACTAGGACTGTATTCTTCACAGCTTAAAAGAATGACAGTGATTTGGAAATAGCTAAATGCAGGTGTTTCCTTGATAGAGGACATGGGAGCCAAGAAGCACAGTTTGAGAATTAAGGGATGGGCCACTTCGGAACGAGATAAGGAAACAATTCTTTGTGTGGAGGTAGGACCACCTTTAGAATTTTGTAACCTGAAGGACTGTGGAGGTCATTAATTTCATTCAAAATGTAGATTAATATGAAGGGAATGGAGGGATACGATGATGATGCTTGAAAACGAGTCTTGGGTGGTCTGCTATGATCTTGATGAATGGTGGACCAGGTGCAAAGCACCACATGGCCTACTCTTGCTTCTTATGTACTAATGCTGGAAAATGATTAAGTGTAGGTTGCTGAAAGTAGAAAATTAGAAATAGCAGAGACTTTTAATTCCCATCAGCTAAAGCCGAACTGGAAAACTGAAAGGCACTATTTAAATTCAAATACTAGATTCAATAGTCACCTCAAAACCCACAAACTGAACTAGAAGTCATTGTCAATCCCAAGATACTCACTAAAAAGACTTCAAAAAAAATAACCACAAGCCAATCAACCCAATAACTGTAGTGCAAAGTTCAGCACACTTGGGTAGAAATAAATATTTATTGGAAAATCAGCTAGTTTGAATAAAGTCAATGAAAGTGAATATGTGCTTAAGCACCTTGATTGAGCCATTGGATGATTCAACATGTAATGTTGGTCATAGTAGTGAAGCTACTTCTGAGGAGTATTCATTGACCTGAAACATTAAATGCCTAGCCTAGTGAGTATTTCCAGCATATTCTGTTCTGGTGATGCTATTTATATGGACTTTGAGCTGACATTCAAAATGCCAATCAAAAGCGTAATTAATAAAATGAAGTCCATTATTTTTAAATTGCAGGATAAACATTGTACCATTTTAAGGATCAATCGTTTTATTTTTAATGTAGCTGTTGTAAAATAATTTGTTTTATTTAAGTCATATAATTGACAATGTAATTGATAAAGCCTAAATTTATCATTTATGCATTTTAGCATGCATAAATCAAAATTCACAAAAGAATTACCCTTGAGAAATGTCCTGCTTTTGGACTTCAATAGCTCAATTGTCTGTAAAACAGATGATTACATTATGAATTTGTTAATTTCAACAAACTCAGTTCAAATGCTATCACTTTTGTAATTTAGAAGGTGCAATGACCAAAGGAATCAGAATATAAGAATTTACAATTAAAATTAGGCTGGGGTAAAGTCAGTTAAATTCGTTAAAAATGTGATCAGTATAACTTCATCAAATGTTCAGGTAAAATTAGCAAGCTTTTCAAATTTCAACATTATTACATTTAAAATTAGTGTACTATATTTTAAGACTAAAGGGAATTTATATTGCTTACAAGCAATGTTTCTACAAGAACAACTTTTAAAGCAGGCTTTTAAGATATTAATCATGTTCAACCTGAGTATTTTTTCCAAAAGCTACACACAAAAATATTTCTCACTTGATGATGCCTGCTTTAGAATGTGTTGTGAAATATTACCAATGATTAACAATTTTTTAATATTTATAAATCATTTATTTCTTCAGTCAACTATATTCAAAATAGTTTTATGTTCTTGGCAAATTATGCAAGTCTGCTTCATTTCCAATTAATATTAAGTCCAATTATTTACAGGTTGTCCAAGTAGCATTCTTGGAGAGGAGTAAACTTAAAGCTACAATATACACATTTGCTTACATCCTTTATATTAACAGGTATGCATTAATTTTACCAGCACTTACCTGGAAGACCAGAGTTCAGATTTTGCAAACAAAAAACATGCAGAAAACAACAAAGGAAATGCGTTTTGACAGTGTTACAGCAAGTATATGCACAAAACAATGGTTATGATAGCAAACTACCACATGCACAAGCTAAGTTAACATTGTGCAAAACAATTAGGTGTAACAGAACTATACAGACAGACAATCTCTTGGTAATCACCTAGTCTACCACCACCATTCCTGGGCATGGAAATGAAAGAGCCAAGGCTCCCACCAATCACGCTATGGGGTCTCCGTAGAGGAGGCTTTTTGAAAGAGCCTGCATACTGGTGGAGAAAGGAGTGCATACTGTGCGATGTTGCAGGCCTGCCATTCTTCACAATTGGCTCTGTGATTTTTTGAAAGCCATTTGTCCCAACGAGGCATTCCATAAAGCAGAAACAAAATCAGAAGGAGAGGTGAAAGGGTGTTGATTGAAACAAAAGAAAACAAAAACAATATAAACATACTGTTTGGTGTCTGACAGGAAATGCACCGAGCTTCTGCATCAAATTAGCATTTTCAATATTTTTTGAAGAAAATCCACTTCACGTTAACATATATTGTATCTGATATACCTCCAAACTTTACCTCACTTGTTGACCTCTTCTATAAGAGCAACTTAAATATAACCATTAAAAAATAGTTAATTTTATAAATCAGCTGACTTTACTGTCAAAATTGCAAGTCCAATACAGTCTTGGTCATCAAAAAACGCAAAATGTTTTCATGGAGAGCTCACTTTTGTTCAACAGACATTTTGATACAAAAGGTTGATAAAAAGGTATTTCTGAAGAAAATCCCTTTGCCATTATATGGTTGCTGGTAGTTATTAAAAAACAAAATTCCAGTTAACAAGAACATTATCTTTTCAAGTTTAACATAAAAAAATTGTAATACACAATACCAATGAGTTACATTGCAGCATTTAAATGACAACTACATTCAGGTTTTAAAAATGTCTATTTTTATTTATTCTATTACACTTAGGATGTCCTTTGAAGTAAATACGATTAAGGTTTACTGAACTGATAAACTGATTCTAAAGTCAGAAAATGCATTAGTCAAGCAAGGTTGCCCACCATCCCGTCGTTATTAGTGTGTTGCATAGGCTTGGCTTCCAAAGGCTGGTGTTGCATAGTATGTTGCATAGGCTTGCATAGACAGAGGCCAACAAAAAATAAAATTTGGAGCAGGCAGGAACTAGGTTATCAAGTGCAAGGTGATCTTGGCATTACTCTGCAAGGTACACCTGTGACCTATACCCCATTCTTCACTGTGGCAGTCACCTAAGCCATCTTCCGTTTCGGCTGGGGACCTGAGATGGAGCACTTTCAACAGGACACATTGCATATTTCTCTGATGAACCAGCAGGGAACAGTGCATCCTGGTGGCCATCTTTGTGATCCAAAGTACACCAAGTGTCAATGCTGCGATTCTGTCTGCTGCTGGTGGTGTAAGAGATGGGCCTGAACTCACTGTTACCGGATGTTCTGTTCAACTGTCAGTTGGACTTTGCCACATTACCTGTCCTATGTGGAAAGGTTCCATCAGGAAAACACATTTGAACATATCCATCAGACAGTGGTCAGCATGTGCTGCAGGCCTATGGGAGAAGGACACAAAGGATGCTGTGGATAGTTTCCCTGAGCAGACCATCAAATTAATTTGACCGAATGCCTCATCGCCAGAACTCACCAACAAGCACCAAAATCTCATGGCTGGCAATGAGAGGGCCCCTCCCTCTCAGGTACTATCTTCATGGTCAGAGTCTCACTCCCAAGACGAGGATGATACAATCATTCACCTCTCGAACTATGCGTTTGCAGAGATCTGGGAAAGGATGCGAAGATCCTTGTCGAGATTCACTCTAAGCAACTCCATAACAGAGGACGTTCTGGTCTATAGTCTGCTCCCAGGATGCTCGCCAGGGAAAATATGGAATGCTACTAGAAGATCATCAACTCGGTGAAAGACACATCTGGGTCTTATAGACAATAGATCCATTCGAGCCAGCACCGCCATTCAATGTGATCATGGCTGATCATTCACAATCAGTATCCCGTTCCTGCCCTCTCCAAATACTCTGCTATCATTAAGAGCTCGATCCAACTCTCTCTTGAAAGCATCCAGCGAATTGGCCTCCACTGCCTTCTGAGGCAGAGAATTCCTCAGATTTACAACTTTCTGAGTGAAAAAGTTTTTCCTCATCTCCGTTCTAAATGGCCTACCCTTATTCTTAAACTGTGGCCTCTGGTTCTGGACTCACCCAACATTGGGAACATGTTTCCTGCCTCTAACGTGTCCAATCCCTTAATAATCTTATGTTTCACTAAGATCCCCTCTCATTCTTTTAAGTTCCAGTGTATACAAGCTTAGTCGCTCCAGTCTTTCAACATAGCTCCAATCTTTCTTCATTAGCCGGGGCATCGAATATAAAAGTAGGGGGGTATTGATGGAATTGTACAGAACACTGGTGAGACCACAGCTGGAGTATTGTGTACAGTTCTGGTCACCACATTATAGAAAGGATGTGATAGCTTTGGAGAGGGTGCAGAGGAGATTCACCAGGATGCTGCCAGGGATGAAGGGCCTCGGCTATGAGGAGAGACTGAGCAGACTGGGGTTGTTTTCCCTGGAGCAGAGAAGGCTGAGAGGGGACATGATCGAGGTGTACAAGATCATGAGGGGCATAGATAGGGTAGATGGCGGGGAACTTCTTCCACTGGTGGAAGGTTCAACAACGAGGGGACATAGATACAGGGTAAGAGGAGGGAGGTTTCAGGGGGATGTGAGAAATAACTTTTTCACCCAGAGGGTGGTTGGAGTCTGGAACTCACTGCCTGGGGTGGTGGTGGAGGTGGGAACACTCACAACGTTTAAGAGGCATTTGGATGGGCACTTGAAATGCTACAACATTCAGGGCTACGGTCCAAATGCGGGAAAATGGGATTAAAATTAGACTGTGTTTGGTAACGGGCGGCACGGACACGATGGGCCGAAGGGCCTCTTTCTGTGCTGTAGGACTCAATGACTCTATATGATAGTCAGCCATTCCAGGAATTAACATAGTGAACCTACGCTGCACTCCCTCAATAGCAAGAAGGTCCTTCCTCTAATTTGGAGACCAAAACTGCACACAGTACTCCAGGTGAAGTCTCACTAGGGCCCTGTACAACTGCAGAAGGACCTCTTTGCTCCTATACTCAACTCCTCTTGTCATAAAGGCCAACGTGCCATTCGTTTTTTTTCACTGCCTGCTGTACCTGCATGCTTACTTTAAGTGACTGATAAATGACACCCAGATCTCTTTGTACTTCCCCATTTCCTAACTTGACACCATTCAGATAATAATCTGCCTTCCTGTTCTTACCCTCAAAGTGGATAACCTCACATTTATCCACATTAAACTGCATCTGCCATGCATCTGCCCGAAACCTGCTAGTTTTCTAGTACAATGTGATGTCCATAAGAGAATGCTGCTGCTGGGCACAATCCAGGTTGAAGGGGTGTATGTACTAAGGGAATACACTTCCCTTAGTACATATACTTTATGGAGCATACACTTTATGGAGAAGTGCTGCAATCTAGTCCTGCTGCTACTCGACACAGATAGACTAAGTCCTTGAGAACTGTACTCTCCAAAGCGGCCATGAGTGACATTGGTGCTTTGAATGTATTATTTTGATGACATTACAAATATATAGACGTGACATCATCATAAATGTATGTGGACTGGATGGCACTATGAATGTAATGAAAGCAATGTACTGTTTTATATATCTTGCATAATATTTATGAATAAAGTTTATTTTTGAAAGTAAAAAACATTGTTCCATCTCCTATCTTAATAATACTGCAATGGAGCAAATAAGAGCAGCTTAATAATGACGAGTTCTGGTACCTTTATGATAAATTATTCTACAATTCAATCCAAATGTATTAAATATTGAAGCTCCCCGAACAATAAATTAAATAAACTTGGTTTCTTTAGGAAAAGTTCCATGTGCAGGTTTGAAATTGCAATTATTTGCATGTCGAACTTAAATTTTACATTTTTTCCACTCATACTGTTAGTTCTAATAAACAATTAAAACCTCTCTCCAAGACAATGCAGGGAAATTACAGAGAATATGGTATGATGGGAATTTCATTGTGCTTTTGAACATGTTACAATACATGTACCATTGAACACTTTCAAAAAGCCTTTGATAAGGCCCCACACAGGAGATTAGTGGGCAAAATTAGAGCACATGGTATTGGGGGTAGGGTGTTGACATTGATAGAGAATTGGTTAGTAGACAAAAAACAAAGAGTAGGAATAAACGGGTCCCTGTCACAATGGCAGGCAGTGGCGAGTGGAGTGCCGCAAGGCTCGCAACTATTTACAATAAATATTAATGATTTAGATCACAGGTATTTATTTCACAAAATGCTGGAGTAACTCAGCAGGTCAGGCAGCATCTCAGGAGAGAAGGAATGGGTGACGTTTCGGGTCGAGACCCTTCTTCAGACTGATGTCAGGGGGGCGGGACAAAGGAAGGATATAGGTGGAGACAGGAAGATAGAGGGAGAACTGGGAAGGGGAGGGGAAGAGAGGGACAGAGGAACTATCTAAAGTTGGAGAAGTCAAAGTTCATACCGCTGGGCTGCAAGCTGCCCAAGCGAAATATGAGGTGCTGCCTTAAAGTGCTAGAGACCCAGAGTTCGATCCTGAGTAAGGGTGCTGTCTGCATGGAGTTTGTATGTTCTCCCTGTGATCTCATGGGTTTTCTCTGGGTGCTCCGGTTTACTCCCACACTCCAAATACATGCAGGTATGTAGGTTAATTGGCTTTGATTAAAAGAATTGTAAATAGTCCCTAGTGTATAGGATAGTGCCAGTGTGCGGGGTGATCGTTGGTCTGCTTGGACCCGGTGGGCCGAAGGGCTCATTTCCATGCTGTATCCCTAAAGTAAGGTCTAAAGATAGGCAAAAGCAAGCAGGGAGCAAGGAAAGGCTAGTGGATTAAATTGCATTTACTTCAATGCAAGAGGCCTGACAGATAAGCCAGATGGAATCAGGTATGGATAGGTACATGCAACTGGAATATTATTGCCATTACGGAAATCTGGCTAATCGACAGGAATAGCAGCTTAATGTTTCTAGTATAAGTACCACAGGCAAGATAGAGGTAGGGTTTAAAGGGGAGAGGAGGGAGAGTTGCTTTATTGTTTTAGGAGAAAATCACAGCATAGTCCAAGATGACATTACACAGGGATCATCCATTGAGGTACCGGGAAGGTAGATTGCTCTCTGGAGAGAAGGAATGGGTGACATTTTGGGTTGAGACCCTTCTTCGGATAGATTTCAGGGGAGGGGGTGGGACCAAAATAGAATGTAGTCGGGGACAGTAAGACCAGTGGAAGAACTGGGGAGGGGATATAGAGGGAAAGCAAGGGCTATCTGAAGTTAGAGAAGTCAATATTCATACCGCTTGGGTGTAAACTACCCAAGCGAAATATGAGGTGCTGTTCCTCTAATTTGCACTGGGCCTCACTGACAATGGAGGAGGCCCAGGACAGAATGGTCAGATTGGGAATGGGAGGGGGAGTTGAAGTTCTGAGTCACCAGGAGATCAGGTAGGTTAAGACCGACTGAGCAGAGGTGTTTAGCGAAACGATCGTCTATATGACTTATAGGCCCCAAATAGTCAATGGTACTTAAGAGGAACAAATATGCCAGGAGACTGCAGACAGTTGCAAGACCAATAAGATTGGCACAGTAGGGAATTTTAGCGTTCCCAATATAAACTGGACTGTCATAGTGTTAGGGGCATAAATGGGTGGAATTTGTCAAGTGTATTCAGGAAAATTTCCTCAGACAATAATGTTGAGGACCCGAACAAGGGAGAGGGCAAAATTTTACCTACTTTTAGGAAATAGGGCAGGGCAAGTGTTGGTTTATGAGCACTTTGGGATTGGCGACAATAGTTTTTAGCTTTAAAGCAGCTAATGCAAAAGGACACGGTTGATCCACGCGTTAAAGTTCTAAATTGGTGCAAAGCCAACTTAGGTGGTATGCGCAAAGTTAGGTTGCTCGTGGGCAACTGGAAAGTGGGATGCATTTAGAAGCTCGCTTGTGAGAATTCAAGATATGCATGGTCCTGTCAGAGTGAATGGCAGGGCACAAAGGATTGAGGATTCAGGGATCATAAGGTCATATTCGGCCCATCAAGATTATTCCGTAATTCAATCATGGCTGATCTTAGTTTAGTTTAGAGATACAAGGCAGAAATAGGCCCTTTCGGCCCACCTGGTCCGTGCCGAGCAGTGATCCCCACACATTAACACTATCCTATACCCAATAGGGACAATTCTTTTTCACATTTACCAAGCCAATTAACCTACAAACCTGTACGTCTTTGGAGTGTGGGAGGAAACCGAAAATCTCAGGGAAAACCCACGCAGGTCACGGGGAGAACGTACAAACTCCGTACAGACAGCACCCGTAGTCAAGATCGAACCCAGGTCTCCGGCGCTGCGTTCGCTGTAAGGCAGCAACTCTACTGCTGTGCCACCGTGCTCTCTCTCCCTTCTACCCCATTCTCCTGCCTTCTCCCCATAATCTCTAACACCTGTACTAATCAAAAATCTATCCATTTCTGCCTTAAAAATATCCACTGACTTGCCCTCTACAGCCCAGGGTACTTAAGGAGGTGGCTCTAGAAATCATGGATGCATTGGTGATCATTTTCCAATGTTCTATAGATTCAGGATCAGTTCCTGTGGATTGGAGGGTAGCTAATGTTATCCCACTTTTTAAGAAAGGAGGGAGAGAGAAAACAGGAAATTACAGACCAGTTAGTCTGGCATCAGTGTTGGGGAAGATGCTGGAGTCAATTATAAAAGATGAAATTGCAGAGCATTTGGATAGCAGTAACAGGATCGTTCCGAGTCAGCATGGATTTACGAAGGGGAAATCATGCTTGACTAATCTTCTGGAATTCTTTGAGGATGTAACTAGGAAAATGGACAGGGGAGAGCTGGTGGATGTAGTGTACCTTGACTTTTGTGAAAGCCTTCGGCAAGGTCCCACCTAGGAGATTAGTGGGCAAAATTAGAGCACATGGCATTGGGGGTAGGGTACAGACATGGATAGAAAATTGGTTGGTAGACAGAAAGCAAAGAGTGGGGATAAATGGATCTCTTTCAGAATGGCAGTCAGTGACTAGTGGGGTACCCCAAGGCTCGGTGCTGGGACCGCAGCTATTTACAATATACATTAATGACTTGGATGAAGAAATTAAAAGTAACATTAGCAAATTTGCAGATGGCACAAAGCTGGGTGGCAGTGTGAACTGTGAGGAAGATGCTATGAGGTTGCAGGGTGACTTGGACAGGTTGTGTGAGTGGGCAGATGCATGGCAGATGCAGTTTAATCAATCACAATCACAATAAAACTTTATTAGCCAAGCATGTTTTGCAACATACGAGGAACTTCATTTGCCATACAGTCATAACAATAAAACGCAACAGGACACACAAAATACATTTTAACATGAACATCCACCACAGTGACTCCTCCACATTCCTCACTGTGATAGAAGGTGAAAAAAAAGTTCAATCTCTCCCTTCTTTGTCCTTCAGCAGTCAGGGGGTCTAACCTTCTGTTGATCTTAATCCCGTAGTCGGCGGCGAGCCTTCCTCGTCGGGGCGATCAAGCTCCTTCATCCGGGGGGGGGGGGGGAGGCGATCTCAGCTCCCCCACGCCGGCGATCTACCCCGGATCGGGACCAGTCGATCCTCGTGCAGCTTTTGGAGCTCCCGACCGGTCTCAACCCGAGACTGCAAGCTCCTGATGTTAAAGTCCACAGGCTGCATTGGAGCATCGATCCCAGGCAAGGGATCGCAGGCTCAGATGATAAGTCCACGCCCCCGCGGGAACTCAAGGCCAGTCCCAGGCAAGACCTCAAGTTCCA
The DNA here is from genome assembly GCF_053455715.1 of Rhinoraja longicauda. Taxonomy (NCBI): domain Eukaryota; kingdom Metazoa; phylum Chordata; class Chondrichthyes; order Rajiformes; family Arhynchobatidae; genus Rhinoraja; species Rhinoraja longicauda. The sequence continues at coordinate 35,742,308 of NC_135975.1, forward strand.
TGATGTTAGGCCGTAGGGCAACCAGAGATACGATCGCATCGCAATCGCATCGCCGGCAAGGTAAGAGATTGAAAGAAAGTTTCCCCCGACCCCCTCTCCCACCACCCCCCCCCCCCCCCACATAAAACAAACCAGAGAACATTTACACAAACTTTTAAAACTTACCAAAAATAACAAAAAGAGTTTGAAAAGGACAGGCAGACTGTAGGCGAGGCAGCCATCGTGCGGCGCCCCCTGGTGGACAACTGTGGATAAATGTGAGGTTATCCACTTTGGTGGTAAGAATAGGAAGGCAGATTATTATCTGAATGGTGTCAAGTTAGGAAAAAGGGACGTACAAAGAGATCTGGGTGTCCAGTCACTGAAAGGAAGCATGCAGGTACAGCAGGCAGTGAAGAAAGCCAATGGAATGTTGGCCTTCATAACAAGGGGAGTTGAGTATGGGAGCAGAGGTCCTTCTGCAGTTGTACAGGGTCCTAGCGAGACTGCACCTGGAGTGCTGTGTGCAGTTTTGGCCTCCAAATTTGAGGAAGGATATTCTTGCTATTGAGGGCGTGCAGCGTAGGTTCACTAGGTTAATTCCCGGAATGGCGGGACTGTCGTACGTTGAAAGCCTGGAGTGACTAGGCTTGTATACACTGGAATTTAGAAGGATGAGAGGGGATCTTATTGAAATATATACGGTTATCAAGGGATTGGACACGTTAGAGGCAGGAAACATGTTCCCAATGTTGGGGGAGTCCAGAACCAGGGGCCACAGTTTAAGAATAAGGGGTAGTCCATTTAGACTTTTTCAGTCAGAGAGTTGTAAATCTGTCTCTGTTGTAAATTCTCTGCCTCAGAAGGCAGTGGAGGCCAATTCTCTGGATGCTTTCAAGACAGAGCTAGATAGAGCTCTTAAGGATAGGGGGCCGGGGGGTATGGGGAGAAGGCAGGAACGGGGTATGGTGGTGCCGGCTCGAAAGGTCGAATGTCCTACTCCTGCACCTATTGTCTATTGCGTATTGACTCTAAAATCTTACCAACCACCGAAGTCAGACTAACCGGCTTATAGTTCCCACTCGTCTGCTTTGCTCACTTCTTGGGCAGCGGGGTAACATTGATAATTTTGCAATCATCTGTCCCCCTGGAGGTGTATAGGTGATTGAACAACACACTTGAGGAAATCAGGAGTGCAAAAGGGGTATGAGATAGCTCTGGCAAATAGGATGTATGAGAATCCAATGGGATTTAAAGTAAATTAAGGGAAATAGAGTAATGATTTATGTGTGGAGCTGCAGGAGGTGGACAAGATAACCACTGAATGTTTCTCCTCCCATTTCACTGTGGGGAAAGACTTGAAGACATGGGAATGCGGGGAACGTTGATGATGATGATGATGTCTGGAGGACAGTTATTATATCGAGGAAATGCTGATGTCACAAGGCATATGAAGATGATAATGTATATCAAAGGACACTGGCGGAAGCTAGAGACAAAATTGCAGGAGTCCTGGCTGATAGAAGACTGGAGGAAGGTGTTGAGCCTCTGTTTAAGAACTGTTACAAAGAAAACACTGGGACCTATAAACCAGTAAGCTGAACATCTATGGTAGCAAAGTTTCGGGAGAGGTTTCTGAGAGATAAATTATTCATGTATTTGGAAAGACTGGTTGATTAAGGATAGATTAAGGATAGTCAGCCAGGTTTTGTGTGTGGAAAAAAGTGTTTCATGAATTTGAGTGAGTTTTTTGAATAAGTAACCCCCCAAGAATGTTCATGGGGGGCAGGGTCATAGACACAGTCTAAATGGACTTCAGCAAGTCCTTTCATTAAGTTCTGCATTGTAGGCAGCTCTGGAATGTTAGATCACATGGGATCCAGACAGAGCGATCTAACTTAATACAAAGCAAAAAAAAATGCTGGTAGAACTCTACGGGTCAGGCAGCATTTAAGGAGGGAATGGACAGGTGTTGTTTTGCGTTGAACCCTTCTTCAAACATGAATACAGAGTTGACTTAACAGTACGAAGCCAAGGGTGGTCGTGAAAGTCGCTGACTTTTTTTTCTCTAATTGTTTATATATATTTTTTACATCTTTCTTTTCTTTTCTTATTAAATGATCAACAATTTAAAAATATATATTTTTACAAAATATATCCTGATTGTTTTTAGACACAAAAAGCTAGAGTAACAGCAGGTCAGGCAGCATCTCTGGAGAAAAGGAATAGGTGACATTTCGAGTCAAGACTCTTCATCAGACTGAGGTTCTGTGGAAATGGAAATGAGAGATATAGACTGTGATATAGAGAAAGAGAACAAATCAATGGTAGATATTCAAAAGGTAATGATGATCAAAGAAAGATGGAGCCCACTGGTCCATTGTTGGCTGTTGGTTAAGTGATAACCAGTCATACAGACAGTGAAACTCAACAGGACGATAGTGAAACTACTACAACGACTAGGATGGGGAGGGACAGAAAGAGAGTGGAAGCCAGGGTTACTTGAAGTTAGAGAATCAATATTCATATGTTGGTTTGTAAACTGCCGAGACGAAATATAAGATGCTGTTCTTCCAATGTGCATTTGGCCTCAAAGGTCAGTATGGGAATGGAAAGGGGAGTTAAAATGTTTGGCAACCAGGAGATCACGTAGGACAAGGCGGACTGGGCGATGGTGTTCAGCGAAACGATTGCCCAGTCTACGGATGGTCTCGCCGATTTTTAGGAGTCCACACCTGGAATAGTGGATACAGTAGGTGAGATTGAAGGGGGTGCAAGTGAACCTCTGACTAACCTGAAAAGACGATCAGAGTCCCTGGACAGAGTCAAGTGAGGAGGAGTAGGGACAAGTGTTACATCCCCTGCAGTGCAGGGGAAGGTATCTGGGGAAGGGGTGGTTTGGGTAGAAAGAGGTGAGTTAACCAGGGAGTTGCGGAGGCAACGGTCTCTGTGGAAAGTGGTGGAGATGGGAAGATGTGACCAGTGGTGCAACCCCGTTGGAGGTGGCAACATTGTCGGAGGATTATGTGTTATATGCAACTGTGAAGGGGTGAAAAGCGAGGATTAGGGGGACCCTGTTCCTGTTGCGACTGGGGGGAGGGGATGCATGTGTGGAGCTGTGGGGTACTGAAGAGGCACATGAGGGAATCATCTATGATAAAAGAGGGGAACCTCCAGGACATCTTGGATGTCCTGGTATGGATCACCTCATCTTGGGCACAGTTGCGCCGTAGACAGAGGAATTGGGAGGAGGGGGATAGAATCTTTGCAGGAGGCAGGGTGAGAAGATGTGTAGTCTAGATAGTTGTGGGAGTCAGCAGGTTTATAATAGACGTCAGTCGATAGTCTATCTCCTGTAATGGAAACGGTGAGATTAAGAAAGGGGAGGGAGGTGTCGGAGATGGAAATTGGAAGTGCGGTTAATGAAGCCCGTACTACATGGGTGCAGGAGGTCGCCCCGATGCAGTCATCAATGTAGTGGAGATAGAGTTTGGGGATAGGGCCAGTGTATGCCCAGAACAGGGATTGTTTAACTTACCCAACAAAGAGGCAGACATAGCTGGGGCCCATGCGAGTGCCAAAGGCTGTGCTTTTGATTTGGAGAAAGTGGGAAGAGTCGAAGGAAAAGTTGTTGAGAGTGAGGACCAGCTCTGCCAGGCGGAGGAGAGTGAACCATTACTCCACTCCTATTTCTATTTGTCACCTTCTGAGGATATATCTGTATCACCTCTTGTTTTGAGGCTATCTTTTCAAGATGTTACAGTTTGCAATATTTAATTTCCCATTTTTCTGCATTGATGCCTCAATAATCCCTGCTATATTTAATTCCATACAAATAAGTTCCATAGTCCCCACTCATTTAAAAAAAAATGATTGATGTAGCTGACAAACTTATTAATTTAACCATCTTTACATGCCTGGTATTTAAAACTATATTCTCTCTCATATTCAGTCCTTATCATACAAAGGGGCTGGAATTTAGATGAGAATGCTTCAGTTGTGAATACCCTTAATCAAAACCCATTCTGAATACTGTATTCAATTTTGAACACCATACAGCCCACAATGTGTCAAACAGAGAATTGAAATCGAGGTCATTAAAATGATTAAGGGTTTTTATTAGGTATTAAGTACACTCAGATGGTTAAATCTCCTCATTCAGTGCAAGGGTATTAACTACTAATTAATGCAAGAAAGAGCAAAGAGAAGTGAATACAATTTTTTTGCATAAAACATTACTGAATCAGTTGACGCATTATCACAGGTGGCTACTAAGCAATGCCAGCTGTAAAATTTAACAGGGATGTTACAAAAACTTCAAGCGTAGTGAAATCTTATTTATTTCCCACAATGGCAATTTATACAACTGAATTCAATAAACCTTTCAATAGACAGTAAAACAAACATCTTGCAAACGTGGTTTTACTAAATTAGAACAAACACAATTATTGCTTGGTTAACAAACTTAATAGCAAAGAAAATGCCAATAAGCTGCAAATAATATTCAGAATTAGCTGATGGTTTTCAGGTTTGCATAGAACCTTATGGATTAAGTGAAAAATGTCAAGAGTCCCACAGAACAATCTGTAACTCAATGGGGGGAAATGAAGGGCAGCCACACGCAATGTAACACCAATGTTGGTGGTCTGGGGGCAAAAAAGGTTAGTCTTATGGAGTATGGTTGTCAATCAGTTCAGACAACAATGTGGTGATAGCATGAAGCAAGGACAAAATGAAATATGTTACCAGCAGGATATAAAACTCAGATGGACAAAAAAATTGAAAGAAAATACTATATTGAATTATTATTTCACAAAGAATGTTTCATTTTTATCATCCACATTCTTACATCTATCTAAAGCCTGGATAATCAAATCTATTTTTATGGAGTATAAAGCATATTCTGAAATAAACATGTTTATGAACAAAATAATTGATAGTAAAATAAAAACATTTTTAAAAAAGATTAAAATTAAACATAGTACAGAACAGATAAGTAATCAAAGGACATAGCAATAATTAAGTGAACAGTGATTGGCAGACTAGTTACTACCAGCAACCATAAATTTGTTATTTAAAGAGATGCGTAGCTTTTAAACTTAAATTGGCACTTTGAAATATTAACTTTTGAAAATATTCTATAACAGAGCATTGGAAGTGGATTAAACCTGCTTAATTTCCAGTTTTTGGTCAGATATGCTACAGTTAAAGCAAAAAGCCTGTCAGCAGACCAAAGCAGTATTAAAAAGGTACATAGCTGGATGCAGTTCACTGCAAAAAAAAGAGAAAGTATGCATAATAATAGAATGTACACAATGCAACTATTTTAGCACAGCCTTTAGAATATTAAATCATCAAGTACATAGCCATAAGGAAGCTATTGTTTAATGCGTATACAGATTAGTTAAAAAAATTCAAGACATCAAACTAAAAGGTTGAAATCAGATAAGGGAAGTTAATATTTGTTAAAATTTAAGTAAAGATTTTAAATTTCAATTCTGTTCTTCCAATAAAGAGGCAACAGATTTATGTGGCAGTGTGGACCATGGGGAGGATGCACAGGGACATTATATGGACAGGCAAAATAAATTGGCACGGCCACGGCAAATTAAATGCAATGTGGAAAACAGCAAGATCACCCATTGAGATAGATAAATTAGAAAGGTGGTGTATTTCTTAAATGGCTAGAGCCTCAGTAAGTTGAAATTTTAGATTGAAGACATTTAATGAGAATGCTCTTATGAAGGATGTTTGACCTGAAATGTTAACTCTGTTTCACTCTCCACAGACATTGCCTGACCTGTTGAGTGCTTCAAACATATAATGTTTTTACTTCAGATTTCCAGCTACTGCATTGATTTTTGATTTTCGTTTACTGAGAGATTGAAAGATTTTCAGATGACCATGGTGCTTCTATAGACAAATCCTGTGAAAGTTAACCTCGAGGTACAAAAATTAACTCGGAAGGCAAGTAATGTTTGTCTTTATTGCAAGAGGTTATTAGCATAATTATAGAGATTTATTATTTCAATTATAAAGGACCCTGAAGAGACCACAGATCTTACGTAAGGAAGGATAATACCTGTAACTCGAGGGTCACATAAATTCATACATTGACAGCAGGGCGAGTTTATCATAGAAGGAAAATTTAGGCAGACTGGGGCTATAATCTTTTGATCAGAAGAATGATTGGGGGATCTTATTCAGACAAAACAAGTTATAGAGTTTGGCAGGACAGATGCCAAGTTCATTCTCTTCCTGACTGGGATTTCAAGATTAAGGTGCAGAAATCATAACAAGATGTCACAGTCTCATAATAATAGGGCTACAATTCAGGACAGCGATGTAAAAAAATCTTTTCAGCAGAATAGTAATTAATTCTCTATCCAAAAGGGCTATGGAAGCTCAGTGGTATCCAGACAGACGGATACAGTGCCCTCCATAATGTTTGGGACAAAGAACCATCATTTATTTATTTGCCTCTGTACTCCCCAATGTGATATTTGTAATAGAAAAAAATCACATGTGGTTAAAGTGCACATTGCCAGATTTTATTAAAGGCCATTTTTATACATATAGAAACATAGAAAATAGGTGCAGGAGTAGGCCATTCGGCCCTTCGAGCCTGCACCGCCATTCAATATGATCATGGCTGATCATCCAGCTCAGTAACCTGTACCTGCCTTCTCTCCATACCCCCTGATACCTTTAGCCACAAGGGCCACATCTAACTCCCTCTTAAATATAGCCAATGAACTGGCCTCAACTACCTTCTGTGGCAGAGAATTCCACAGAGTCACCACTCTCTGTGTGAAGAATTTTTTTCTCATCTCGGTCCTAAAAGACTTCCCCCTTATCCTTAAGCTGTGACCCCTGGTTCTGGACTTCCCCAACATCGGGAACAATCTTCCCGCATCTAGCCTCTCCAACCCCTTAAGAATTTTATATGTTTCAATAAGATCCCCCCTCAGTCTTCTAAATTCCAGCAAGTATAAGCCTAGTCTATCCAGTCTTTCTTCATATGAAAGTCCTGCCATCCCAGGGATCAATCTGGTGAACCTTCTCTGTACTCCCTTTAAGGCTAATTTTGGTTTCACCGTGTAGAAATTACAGCTGTGCTTATACATAGTCCCCTCATTTCAGAGCATCATAGTGTTTGGGACACACGGGTTCACAGGCGTTTGTAATTGCTCACGTGTGCTTAATTGCCTCGTTAATGCAGGTAATAATAAGGGGTTAATAATAAGAGAGCTCTCGGCACCTAGTCTTTCCTCCAGTCTTTCCATCACCTTTGGAAACTTTTATAGCTGTTTATCAACAAGGGCCAAAGTTGTGCCAATGAAAGTCAAAGAAGCCATCATGAGACCAAGAAACAAGAATAAAACTGTTAGAGACATCAGCCACACTTAGGCTTACCAAAATCAACTGTTTGGAACATCATTAAGAAGAAAGAGAGCACTGGTGAGCTTACTAATCGCAAAGGGACTGGCAGGCCAAGGAAGACCTCCACAGCTGATGACAAAATAATTCTCTCTATAAAAAGAAAAATCTATAAAAAGAAAACACCTGTCTGACAGATCAGAAACACTCTTCAGGAGTCAGGTGTAGATTTGTCAATGATCACTGTCCGCAGAAGACTTCATGAACAGAAATACAGAGGCGACACTGCAAGGTGCAAACCACTGGCTAGCTGCAAAAATAGGATGGACAGGTTACAGTTTGCCAAGATGTACTTAAAAGAGCAACCAACCACAGTTCTGGAAAAAGGTCTTGTAGACAGATGAGACGAAGATCAGAGTGATGGCAAGAGCAAAGTATGGAGGAGAGAAGGAACTGCCCAAGATCCAAAGCATACCACCTCATCTGTGAAACACAGTGGTGGGGGTGTTATGGCCTGGGGATGTACGGCTACTGAAGGTACTGGTTCACTTATCTTCATTGATGATACAACTGTTGATGGTAGTAGCATAATGAATTCTGAAGTGTATAGACACATCCTATCTGCTCAAGTTCAAATAAATGCCTCAAAACATTGGCCGGCAGTTCTAAATTCAGAATCAGAATTACCTTTATTTGTCATCCAAAAAACAGGTCTTTTGGATGAGATTTCATCAACCAGTCCAACAATAGAGCAATAAAATAAGCAAATTACACAACCCCAACCAACACAAAACACAAAACAAAAAGAAACATCCATCACAGTAAGTCTCCTCCAGTCCCCTGCTCACTGTGATGGAAGGCCAGAATGTCTTTTCTCTTCCCCTGCCGTCTTCTCCCGCGGTCAGGCTGTTGTACTTGCCACGTTCCAGGCCACGTCGGACGGTGAAAGGTCCGCAGTGGACCGACCCAAGCCCCGCGATCCGGTGCGGGCGAAGACGCTGCCACTGTTGCTGCACGTCGGGGCAGTCGTGGCTCCTGACATTGAAGCCCCCGCCAAGCAGAAAAAAATCCCGCGGCCTATTTCAGGCCGCACCGGACGGTGAAATGACAGCGGCGGGCCGACCCAAGCCCCGCGATCCGGGGCGGGCGAACACACTGCCGCAGCTCCTGATGTCGGCATCCACGCGGCCCGAGCCGAAGCCTCCGAGGCGAGTCGCAGCCGCTCCCGCAGCCTCCGATGACAGCCGGCTCCGCTGATGGTGAGTCCGGTCCGCGGGCTCTGCGAACCAGAGCCCCAGGTGGTCCCAGGTGGAGGCCGCCAGCTCCAGGAGTTTGGCCGATGGTAGGCCGCAGCAGGAACGGAGACACGACCCAGAAAAAAGGTTGGGTCTCCGTTCGGAAGGGACAAATTTACAATTTTACAGTCCCCCCCCCCCCCACACACACACATTGTACACAACCACAAAAAAAACACGACATCACATCTACAATTAAGACAAAAAAAACAACAAAAACACAAAGACAAACGGACCGCAGATAAGCCGCAGCTGCTAGGGCAGCGCCGCCATTCATTCAACAGCAAGACAATGATTCCAAACATACCGCTAAAGCAACAAAGGAGTTTTTCAAAGCTAAAAAATGGTCAATTCTTGAGTGGCCAAGTCAATCACCCGATCTGAACTCAATTGAGCATGCCTTTTATATGCTGAAGAAAAAACTGAAGGGGACTAGCCCCCAAAACAAGCATAGGCTTAAGATGGCTGCAATACAGGCCTGGCAGAGTATCACCAGAAAGGATACCCAGCAACTGGTAATGTCCATGAATGGTAGACTTCAAGCAGTCATTGAATGCAAAGGATATGCTTCTTGCGTTTGAGGCAGCAGAAATTATGTAACGTCCACCAGGCGCTGTAGCCAGTGCAATGTGCTGTTGTCGAGGGCCGTGTGGTCTACCCCTCCACCAGAGGGACGGAGGACAGTGCAGTCGAAAATGCCGTGCTGCTCTGTTTGCTGGTCTGCTCCACACACGCAGGCTGCTGATGAACGCAACCCCCAACGATGCATGTTGGCGTTAAACCGGCCGACCCCTGTGCGGGGCCGGGTTCAGGGCGACCCACTCTTTGCGGGGTGTGTCCGAGCCGGGTGGGGCTGTGGTGTTCAGTGCGACAGTGAATTGAGGTGGTCGCGATGTCTGTTCCCAGCAGGTTCACCATGCTCCTAGTATGTTGAAACTGGAGCCACAGACGGTCGCATCACGGGTGAAAGGGTGACGAGATGACAGGCGTTGAGGTCCCAGTTGCTGTGAATCCTGGGCGAGGTGGTGCAAAGGATGTTTGGCGTCCGATGGAGCCTTGCACACCAGCCTATGAGTGAAGAACTCTCTGCGAAGCTTGGCGGGTGCGATACCTGCGAGCACCGGCAGGAGACAGAGACAGCAGAAGCAGAAACAGAAAAAAAAGGATATGCAACAATATTCTAAGCATGACTACTTTCATTTAGATGATATTGCTGTGTCCCAAACATTATGGTGCCCTGAAATGGGGGGACTATTTATAAACGCTACTGTAATTTCTACATAGTGAAACCAAAATGTGTAAAAATGGCCTTGATTAAAATCTGACAATGTGCACTTTAACCACATGTGATTTTTTCTCTTACAAATCTCAAATTGTGGAGTACAGAGGCAAATAAATAAATGATGGGTCTTTGTCCCAAACATCATGGAGGGCACTGTAGAATTTCAGATGTAAAGGGATAAAGAGATCAGTGCAGGAAGAGAGCCAACGTCAAGGATCAACCATGAGCTCATTAAATGGCAGAACACAAGGGACTGAATGATTAGGTCCTGCTTCTACTTTTTGCTTTGTTAAAAAGCCTCAAGTTTCTTTTATTGAGAACTGTTAATATTGTACCAATTTGTAATAAAGAACACAACCTATAATTCTGCTGAAGATTAAATCGCTTCCATCGTGATTTTGGTTGCAATCTGAACATTCTTGTCAGAAAAGGCTAACAATTCCCATCAAATGATTTCAATGTTGGTTAGGCAAAGCCTATAGCAATTTTTCAATGTACAATGAACTGAATGTACTAAAACATACAATCTTGCTTTGCTGAATTTGTATTTACAGCATCAAGCCCACTCATCCCACACAGCACCCATATCACTTATCCCATGTGTTTATTTTTACCTCATCCCACTCAAGTTCTATGTAAATGCTGCTGCATATTTAAGATACTTCAAAGCATTTACAAAATCCTTTACAATTATGTTTTATATTTCAAAGAAGAATTCTTTAGTTCTTACAATATCCAAGAATCCCAGTAGCAACTGGCACTTCATTCTACAAGGGAACAATAATGCACTTTCAACAACTTGAGCTAATTTAAAAATTACAGCAGGAGATGGGAGCATGAAGCCAATGCCAGAAAATCTACAGGAAAATATTCTTAATTTTATGAAATACAGTATCACCCCAAAAAGAAACACATCGATAAATATTTGCACATTTCTATAAATATGTTGAATGGGTGAGTTGCATAGAGGAAACAAAGTGTAACTGCATTAGGAAAAAACAAATTTGTTCTCATCATGAACACTATTTAAAAATTTTTTTATTCATGGCATTGTCATTCACTTTAAATAGTTATGATAAATTCAAAGAGAGGGTCACTTAAATCCATCAGCCAGGAATCTGCAGAACCTTTACAGAAGTCACAGTTTGAAGGCAGAAAGATTGGTTTGTGCTTGAAATATCTCAGTTTGCACTGGTTTTAATGTTTGTTCAAAGCTAGAGAAATTGTCATAAAACTGGTTTTATTATTCACCCAGAAGCATAATGGCAGATCAACTTTCACTTAAAGCTTAATTTTATTTTATCCTCACTGACTAATCATAGCAAATTCAATGGGTTACTGACAGTATAACAGTAACTTAGAAAATATTTGTTGATTGACCAAGTGCACACATCAAAAGGAGAGCTTCAAAATGCTGAAACTTAATACCTACCGGTTCTGATTTTTCTTTCCTTTGCTCAAGATATTCCATGGATTTTGCATTAAAGGTTTCTGCTGAGTAATGCTGCATTCTGAATCCGTTACTAGCAGAATATTTATTTCTTCCCAGAATATTTGTTTCTACCCAGCTGTTATCAGGCAACTGAAATCATCCTATCACAACTAGAGAGCAGTCCCGAACTACTATCTGCCTCATTGGTGGCCCTCGGTCTACCTTTGTTCGAACTTTACTGGCTTTATCTTGTACTAAACGTTATTCCCTTATCATGTATCCATACACTGTAAATGATTCGATTGTAATCATGTATTGTCTTTCCACTAACTGGTTAGCACGCAACAAAGCTTTTCACTGTACCTCGGTACATGTGACAATAACCTAAACTAAACTATTTGCCCTCTATTATTCTTCTTCATCCTCCACTATATGTACTCCTCCAAGGAAATAGGGTATAATTAACAAGATGTATTTCTCTCTTCCAGTGCACAACAGGAGTATGCAATTGTATCACATCAACAAGCTTGTCGCTACCTATCGAAGCATTCCCAGAGTTCTTTCTGAAAATTCCAGCACACTTTGAGTCATAATCATAGAGTGATACAGCATGGAAACAGGCCCACCAGCCAAACTTGCCCACACCGGCCAATATGTCCCAACTACACTGGTCCCATCTGCCCGCGTTTGGTCCATATCCCTCCAAACCTGTCCTATTCATGTACCTGTCTCTTAAACATTGGGATAGTCCCAGCCTCAACTACCTCCTCTGATAGCTTGTTCCATACACCCACCACCCTTTGTGTGAACTTGTTTCTCACTTTCCCAGTTCTGCTGAAGAATCTTGACCTGAAATGCTAACTCTATTTCTCTCCCTCGTCACAAATGCTGAATGACCTGTTCATTATCACAGGCTTGTGTAGGAAGGAACTGCAAATGCTAGTTTAAACCGATAATAGACACAAAAAGCTGGATTAATTCAGCGGGTTAGAAAAGGAATAGGTGAAGTTCTGGGTCGAGACCCGTCTTCAGAGTCTGTTACCTGGTCAGTTACCAAGTAGCTACTCCAGCTTTTTGTGTCTGTCTTCAGTATCATAGGCTTGTTCTGTTTTTCAATTCAGGTTTTCCACAACTTGATATTGCTCAATGCAATGCTTAATGATTAGGCTACATCTAAATTATTTAATATTATTCCCATATACAAACATTAATAACAGGTAAGGCACAAAATGTTGGAGTAACTCATTGCATTTCTGGAGAAGATGGACAAGTGACGTTTCGGGCCGTTGAGAGAAAAATGTTGTTCAGTTGAAGTATTATATGCCAATAATAAATTTACAAATAGATAAAATGGCCCTTTGCATGCTAGGCTCTACGCTTTTTATGGCAACTAAGCTCCAGCCGAGTCAAGACAATCTAACAATGAGAAATTGTTGCTTTGGAAAAAAACATTGATGTGATATGCAATGGGTAAAGCACCAATGACATTAATGTTCAGCTGCAGTATTATAACAGGTAGATAAAATATATTTTTTAGCCAGCTCATAACTGTGAAGTAAACATCAGTTAATTAAACATTTTCTTTACATATCTGATTTAACTGTTTTCAATGAGCTACTGAGAGCAATTAAAGTCAGTCTACTTTATTACCAGATATTCTTAAAGTCAGTCATTTAAAATCATCGTTATTGCATTTATAACATCAATTTGCATTACTTATTGTTATTTTTATATTCAGTAAAAGTTTATAAAATAAACAGTCACAATTTTTCCTTGCAGATGATAAAAATATAAGTAATCGGAAATGCTGCCAGCTTCAGTAAAATCAAACTAAAAGTTTGGACAACACGTAGAATAAATCCAAATTGTTGACCAAAGAAATACTCCATAAAAATGCTGCAACAGAAATGGCAAGAACACACATGAAAAAAATAGCTTGAGTTTTGTTTTTTGGGGATAGCATTTTATACTAAGGTGGCACCAGAGATCCATGAAGTGGATCTATCACCATCCATTATAATCCTTCCACTCTTTTATATCTCTTTATTAAATTTAAGTCTATCAGGATTACCAACTATACTAACAGTATTCTCTTTAATCTTCTTACAGGTTTCTTGATAAATTTAGCGCCAAGTTGCACCAGGTTCTCGTTCTCACCTAGCAAACAGCTAACAATGGCATGTTTCCTTTATCATCATTACTTTTTTGCATACCTTTCATTCATTTGTTCTATATAGAAAAATAGGTGCAGGAGTAGGCCATTCAGCCCTTTGAGCCAGCAGCACCATTCAATATGATCAGAGCTGATCATCTAAAATCAGTACCCCGTTCCTGCTTTTACCCCATATCCTTTGATTCCTTTAGTCCTAAGAGCCCAATCTAACTCTCTCTTGAAAACATCAATGAATTGGCCTCTACTGCCTCCTGCGGCAGAGAATTCTACAGATTCACAACTCTCTGGGTGAAATGTTATTTCCTCATCTCAATCCTAAATGGTCTACCCGATTCTTAAACTGTAACCCCTGGTTCTGGACTCCCCCAACATCGGGAACATTTTTCCTGCATCTAGTCTGTCCAACCCTTTAAGAATTTTATATGTCTCTCTACATCGTCTATATCTCACATTTTCCTTCCCCCTGGCTAGGCTGAAGAAGGGTCTTGACCCGAAACGTCACTCATTTCTTCTCTCCAGAGATTTTGCCTGTCCTGCTGAGTTACTCCAGCATTTTGTATCTATCTTCAATGAGGTGTTCTTGTACACAAATCATTGACAGCTATAACTAGCTACAGGTCCAGCACCCCCTCAACCGGAAGTGCCGGCTCCTCCTTAGCTGATGACCTGAACTCTTTTTGCGCACGGTTTGAGACGGGTAACACCACCAGCTCGCCGTCTAAAAACAGCACCGAAGGGGCGCTGGCTAGCGAGGCTGGAGGGGGATCCACCGCCGGGGATGTGCACACATTCTCGGTGCCCGAGCATGAGGTGAGGTGGGCTCTGACGCGTGTGAACACGAGGAAAGCTGGAGGCCCAGATGGTATATCTGGGCGAGTACTAAAGTCTTGTGCTACTCAGCTTGCTCCAGTGCTCACCACAATATTCAACCCCTCCTTGGCAAAGTCCGTGGTCCCTGCATGCTTCAAAAGATCCATCATTGTACCGGTGCCAAAGAACGCCTCTCCAGCGTGTTTAAATGACTACCGACCGGTGGCCCTCACCTCGGTTGTCATGAAATGCTTTGAGAAGCTAGTCAAGAAGCACATCTGCGCCCTCCTTCCTCGCAACCTAGACCCACTACAGTTCGCATACCGTCCGAACAGGTCCACGGATGATGCGGTCTCCCAGGTTCTACACACCGCTCTCTCTCATCTGGACAGCCAAGGGGGCTATGCGAGGATGCTGTTCATTGACTTTAGTTCAGCATTCAACACAATAGTCCCCAGCAGACTGGTTGAGAAGCTGCTGGAACTGGGGCTTAGCACACCTCTGTGTGCCTGGGTCCTGGACTTTCTCACTGCCAGGCCCCAAGTGGTCAGGATGGGGGAACACACATCTAGCTCCCTCACCCTGAACATAGGATCCCCCCAGGGCTGCGTCCTTAGCCCCCTACTGTACTCCCTGTACACACATGACTGTGGGGCCAGGTTCAGCTCAAACTCCATCATCAAGTTTGCTGATGACACTGTGGTGGTGGGCCGGATCTCCAACAACGATGAGAAGGCCTACCGGGAGGAGGTGGCTGATCTGGCACTCTGGTGTTAGGACAATAGCCTCCTCTTGAATGTCACTAAAACAAAGGAGCTGATTGTGGACTTCAGAAGGCTAAACATCCAAGGACGTACACGCCACTCGAGATAAATGGGTCTATTGTGGATAGGGTGAGCAGTTTCAAATACTTGGGAGTCCGCATCGCAGAGGATCTGACGTGGGCAACGCACATTGCCGCACTGGTGGGTAAGGCTAAGCAGCGCCTTTACCACCTTAGACAACTGAGGAAATTCAGAGTGTCACTGAGGATCCTTCATTGCTTCTACTCTGGGGCTGTAGAGAGCATCCTGTCCGGCAACATTACAGTCTGGTTTGGGAACAGCTCTGCCCAGGACAGGATGGCCCTGCAGAGAGTAGTGCGTTCGGCAGAACGCACCATGGGAACTACACTCGTCCCCCTGCAGGACCTATACATCAGGAGGTGCAGATCCAGAGCAAGCAAGATCATGAGGGACCCCTGCCACCCCAGTAACGGACTGTTCCAGATGCTCCGATCGGGCAAACGCCTCCGCTGTCACGCTGTGAAAACGGAGAGGATGAGACGGAGCTTCTTCCCACAGGCCATCAGGACTGTCAACTTTTATAACCCCAGAGACTACATTTTTGTCGACACTTTTTGTGCTATGTTTAGTAACTTATTAACTTTATTTATATGCTGTAACTGTAATTCTTTTTGTGCACAACCCGCAGGCATTGCCACTTTCATTTCACTGCACATCGAGTATGTGTATGTGACAAATAAATTTGACTTGAAATTTGACTTGACAGAGATCGAGAACACTAAGCCTGTATTCTCTGGAGTTTAGAAGATCGAGAGATCAGCTGATTGAAAGTCACACAATTCTAACAAGGCAGATGATATTAGCGTAGATGGGTGTCACAGTCAGCATGGATGAGGTGGGTCAAAACGTCCCATAGTTGTGCTGTATGATTTTATGTCGATGGATACAGAAAGAAAGTTTCCCTTGGCTGAGGAATCTAGGCAATAAGACATTTAAGAGTGAAATGAGAAAAATATTTCATCATGCAGAAATCTTTGGAAATCTCTACCCTGGAGGTCGGTGGAAACTCGGCCATCGTTAATTGAAAATAGAGATCAATTTATTTCTGGGAATCATTTCTAGGGATAATGTGGGTAACATTAAACTGAAATAGAAGATATGCCATGATCTTCATGATTTCAGAGTAGGCTTAACGGGTCAAATGGCATGCTGCTGCTCCCAGTTTCTTAAACTAAAGGCTGTGATCCCAACTCTTATTGGTCCCACCCAGCAGCACTCCCTCCTTTCAATCTCAGAAAAGCAGATACTCTTCAGCAGCAGGAAAGAACAACAAAGGCTTTTCCCCAGGAAGCAAATTGCACTTAAAGAAAAAGCAAGACTTTTCACACTTAAGTACACATATTTAGCAGTCCTCTGGCCTATCCAGAAATGAACATCTATCCCCAAGATTGCATAAATCAGCAGGGACTGTGATAACAACTTCAATTTCAAGGCAGTTGGGAATTTGGTGATGCAAATATTGAGGGATACAAAAAAATATCATGGTTGCATCAAACAGCTATTACTTTGTGCTACAATGTGTAAAATAACCCACAACATTGAATCCATAAACAAAAGAATAATGAAAAATATATAGTTCATCAATATCATGAATGATTGCGATCAATTGTGATAGAAAACAAAAAGCTTTCCACATCGGGCATCCAGTGTCAGCATGTATTCCACCTTAGGAACAATGCTGACAGATATAGCTCTCATATACATGCTCAATACCAGAGGAGCATCTCTTAAAATAACCAATTTGAAATTTTCAAAATTAAATTTTTGTTAACCTCTAGGTCCTTCACATTAGTTAGTAATTTACTATCATTTACTATCAAACAGAAAAGCCGGAAATCCCCAGGACCGGACAATGTTTCCCCCTCTATCCTCAAGCTCTGTGCCGAACTGGCACGGATCTACACAGACATTTTCAACCAGTCCCTGCAAACCTGCACTGTCCCTGCCTGCTTCAAGGTCTCCACTATTGTCCCTGTACCCAAAAAGACAAGGATCACTGGTCTTAATGACTACAGGCCTGTCACACTGACCTCTGTAGTCATGAAGACCTTTGAAAGACTTGTGCTGGCCCAGCTGAAAAACATCACAAACCCCCTGCAGTTTGCTTACAGGGTCAATAGATCAGTGGATGACGCAGTCAACCTAGGCCTGTACTCCATCCTCCAGCACCGAGACGGCAAGGGGACCTATGCCAGGATTTGTGGACTTTAGCGCTGTATTTAACACCATTGTGCCAGAGCTTCTACACTCCTAACTCTCCCAGTTGACTGTGCCTGAACCCCTCTGTCAATGGATCATCAACTTCCTGACAGACAGGAAGCAGCATGTGAGGATGGGAAAGCACATCTCAGACCCGCAGACCCTCAGCATAGGAGCACCGCAAGGCTGCGTACTCTTCCCTCTCCTATACTCTCTCTACACCAACGACTGCACCTCCACAGACTCCTCTGTCAAGCTCCTCAAGTTTGCGGATGACACTACCCTGATTGGACTGATCCAGGATGAGGAGGGATCTGCCTACAGACAGAAAGTGACACAGCTGGCGTCCTGGTGCCCTCACAGCAACCTGTAGCTCAATGCTCTTAAAACAGTGGAACTAATTGTAGACTTTCGAAGAGCTCCCCCTCCCCTCCCCCCACTCACCATCAACAACACCACAGTCACATCTGTGGAGTCATTTAAGTTCCTTGGAACCATCATCTCCAGGGACCTTAAATGGGGGGGGGGGGGGCACCATCGACTTCACAGTCAAAAAGGCCCAACAAAGGATGTACTTCCTGCGGCAACTGAGGAAACACAATCTGCCACAGGCAATGATGGTCCAATTCTACACTGCTATCATTGAGTCTGTCCTCACCTTCTCCATCAGAGTCTGATTTGGCTCAGCTACCAAGCACGACATCCGGAGGCTGCAACGGATTATTCGATCAGCTGAGAAGGTTGTTGGCTGCAACTTTGACGAACTGTACCCTATAAGAACCAGGACGCGAGCGGGCAACGTTATCTCAGACCCCCCTCACCTTGGCCACCAAATCTTTGAAGCACTTCCCTCTGGAAGGCGACTCCGGACTGTCAAAGCAGCCACAGCCAGACATAAAACAGTTTTTTCCACGAGTAGTAGTTCTACTCAATAACGAAAGTCTGTAGTGTCTTTTTTGCACTGGTTTATTTTCACCCACATGTTTAGACCGTAATGTTGTATCCTTATTGTTTTGATGTGTTTATGCTTTATTCTCAATTGTTAACTGTATGTTTGTGTTGTCATTTGTGAGCGGAGCACCAAGGCACATTACTTGTATATGCACATACTTGGCCAATAAACTTATTCATTTTGTGCTAAGCTATGAACAGTTCTTCACTATGTATTCAAACTCAGTGGAAACTGGGAAAATAATGTTTCATAGCTTGTACAACTGAAATGAAAACAAGGCTGCAAAGTGACCCCACTGTCCATCAGTTGGCATTACAAGCAATTGTATTATTTTAAACTTAAAATATACTTTTGCCCTTTTAAAAATATTTCCTTCACTTCAATCCCGTGGAGAGTTTCAACCACCCCGACACAGGAGTTTCGATCATCCCGACGGGAGCTTTGATTGTCGGCGGCTTTGATCGCCCCGACTGTGGATGGTTTGAATGCCCAGCCCGCAGAACAAGAGGAAGAAGTTTGAACTTTATTGCCTTCCATCACAGTGAGGAATGTGGAATCCCCTGTGATGGATGTTTATGTTAACTTTTATGTGGTTGTGTGTCTTGTTGCTTTTCACTTAGTATGGCTGTATGGTAACTCAAATTTCACTGTCCCTTAATTGGTACATGTGACAATAAACTGACCTTGAAACCTTAAACCTTAATTATTTACTTGCTGCGCAATAAAAATATTCTCTTTATTGTCTATGAGATATGAACTCTTCTGGAACAAAAACAAACAAGCTGAAACTCCTAATGAAGCACCCATGTCAGATATTATTACGATCTGCCTACTTAGACTTTGGTTATTTTCCAATTACACTTAATATTTTATTTACACCCCCTCCCCCTTTGCGGCATAGTTTATATTTTGGAAGTGCTACTAGTTTAATGCAGTGGCGATTATGTAATCTATTTAATGACTATTTTAGATGACAAAAATACCAACGTGACCATTTTTAAGGCAAAACAGGGTTTGTACAGAACTAAATTCTAACATTGATTTTCTTATTCGTGTTTCCACATATCACTAATTGTCTACATATTACACCCCTGATTTCTTAAGATTTTTATGATATTTATTATCAGATGAAAGTTCCTTTGACATAGACTGAACTAACATGTTCATTTTTTAAAAATGGAAATAGTTAATAATCAAACAATATTGGCAAGGTATAATTTATGCTTAATTTGTTTGAGTGTTGTTTGAGTCCATATACCTGTGATACTGCAGAAAACAGAATTTTAATTGCATCTGTACCTCACCGGATTGTACACATGACAATAAACTCAACCAAGACTGAGACTAAGACTAAGACAGTGGATGTACCAGTCCACGTAGAAAATTAACAGTCTTCTATGCTGGGTTTCATTCCCCACACTTGTGCTGCTTCCACTTTGGTGAATAAAATTAAATACTTTTTGTACACCATCATAAACTACCATCCAAAACAGTCTACTTGCACGTCACATTTTGTACTTACTTATACTTCAGTTAAATGTCTTCTAAACCTCTGCCGCCCCCAAAACTTTGCTCCTTAAACCAGACACTCCTAGAACATTTTATTAATGATGTTGCATAATGACTCAAAAAATGCAATGGTATTTATTGAAGAAAGAGTAATAAAACCAATATATTCTAATACTTTAGGTTAAAGCTTTGGCATCCAGTACATTAAACGTAAAATAAGGGACAGCGACATGACTGCAAAATACAGACTTTAGGCAGATCACAACCACAGTCCTATGCACCATGGCATTACGATCAAACATACTTCTGGGATACTCAACGTGTCAAGGTGCATATGTAGAGGCATCAGGATACATGCTCTCAACCTAATCCTCTACTATCCATCTGCCTCCACAGATGCTGCTCGACACATTGAGTTCCTCCAGCCATTTGCAGAGCGGAGTGCTGACTCCAGGTTGGAGATGAGTTTGTTTGGGATAATGGTATTGGAAGCAGAGCTTTCGTAAGTTGGGTTCATAACCTGGAGGGGACCAGTGCGCTTCTTTATCGGTTTTGGGTTGCAAATAGTAGGGCATTAGAATATAGAATAGTACAGCACAGGAAAAGGCCCTTTAGCCCATGATATCTGTGTTGACCATAATGTAAATTTAAACTAATCCCATTTTGTCACACATGGTCTGTATTCTTCCATTTCCTGCCGATTTACGTGTATTGTTTAAATGCCTCTTCAATGTTCTTAGCATATCTGCTTCCACATCTCCCCTGGTCACATATGCCAAGACCTACTAATCTCTGTGTAAAAATTACCTTGCAACAAAAATCTCCTTTAAAGTTTCTTCCTTCTAAGGCGATGCGCCTCTGAGTATTTGACATTTCCACCTTTGGAAAGGAAACTGACTATCCACCCCAATCCATGTCTCAAATAATTTTATATACTTCCATCAGGTTGTCATCCAGCTTCTGACAGGCCACTGGGCGCAATTTCAGTTGGTCCAACCTCTCCTGATAGCTAATATTTTCTAATCCAGGCAACTTCCCATGGAACCTTTTCTGCATCCTATCCTATTCAACACCTCCACATCCTTCCAGTAATGTAGAAAGCAGAATTGCAATGATTATGTTTTTTTCAAATGAGGAATATAGAACTGACCTTCAAAATCTCCAACTGCCAGTAATACTTAATTGGTAAAAGATATCTCACTTCCAATCAACTGGAACCTACCTCTACAGAAAACTATGAGCTTCAGAAAATAACAAGATGCCGAAATTTACATGGAGAGTGGATGTACCCAGAATCTTAGGATCAGTGAAAATATTACCAAACAGAATTATAAACTTAAATTCAATAATTCTGGTTCTTTTAATCATATAAATTTGAAGTCTTTACATTTTCGAAAGTACTTGACATAAAAGTGCAGCATTTATCAATTTAAAAGTGAAGCTTGCAACAGTCCCAACAGTAAAACACATTTGTAGTAATTTGGAGTGCTCATTTAACATTTGACAAAAATAACTCACCATTGTCTTTACTGCTGTTCTCTTCCACAGTCATTTGCTCTGCAAGCTCCGATAGAGACTCATCAATTGTTTGGCTGCCACGCAAAGTTAAGGAAAGCCGACGCTTAAATTTTTTCATCTTTTCCATGAAATCTTCCACTTTAGAGAAGCCTAAAATTAAACATTAACATCAAGTTCAATTAGTATCATTAGGAGGTACAGTGAGACTCACCTGCACATAAAGTATGCAAATCACAATCTCCTAAGAATTATAAATAGTAATTTGAAAATTGCTACATATTAACAGAGCTACTATTAGTCAAATAACTCTCAAGTTCAAAGATGTTTTCAGTGAGTAAAGTAGTTCAAATGTTACCTTACTTAAATTGGAAACATCACAAAGACAAAATCTGTGCCCACTAATATATGTAACAACATGGGCAACATGGACTAAATCTTTGATAAAGATGGCTTCAAAAATGTCCTTCAATTTTCATTCTTTTAAGCTCTAATTCTTATTTGTGTTATGAATGAATGAATATGTTTATTAGCCAAGTATGCATATACAAGGAATGTGCCTTGGTGCTCCACTCACAAATGACAACACAAACATACAGTTAACAATTAAGAATAAAGCATAAACACAGCAAAACAATAAGGATACACCATTACGGTCTAAACATGTGGGTGAAAATAAACCAGAGCAAAAAAGAGACTACAGACTTTGGTTATTGGGTAGAACTATCACTCGTGGGGAAAAAAAGCTGGTTTTATGTCTGGCTGTGGCTGCTTTGACAGTCCGGAGTTGCCTATCATTGCATATTATCATACAAGTTAAAGTACAAACTTCATATATACTCTCACACATTTTCTTATCTCCAAATTATATTTTCTGAACTAGGTAAATCTGACTTGCAGAGATAGAATATTCAGAATACACATGATTAAATAATGGAAAAATGTATGCACATTTTTCTGCATACCGTATCACTGTTACAAGAAATTATTTGGTAGTAATTGGTGTGGGTCAGTATTTTATTTATATTGTGTGTTAAAGCATCTCACTTGCAGAGATAAAATAAGGTAATTCATCTGGAAAAGAGAGAGAAGGTGTGGGTAGAGTCAGGGACCAGTAGGTCATAGCTGGACCAAACTGAGGGGAGGGATGATAGGCTGATAGATCCAGGTGGTACAAGGAACAATTCTCCCCCTTCAAACGGTAATATCGTGGGATAGTCGTCAAGCTGTGCATCCTAGATTTGACAAACAGAATGGAAGGGGTAATAGACACAAGTAAACAATCTGACATTAAAAACAAACTGCTGTAACATCTCAGGTGTTTGAGGCCGAAAAGGAAAATTACCTGTATAAAGCGGCAAGGGGAAATGTGGGGCGAAAACAAGCAGTTGATAGGTACACCCAACTGAGGCAAATGGAGTCAGCAGGGGAAAAGAAGGGTGAAATGTGAGGCAGAGAGATAATAATAAGAGACACTAAACGGCTGCAGATATTGGAACCTGATAAAAAGGAGAATGGGGAAGAAATGGGAACAGTGAGAGAACGGAATAGGGAACCTAGTGGAAGGCGCTCGTGGGTTATGGGCAGATGGGGCAGGAGGGGGTGCGGAAAGATACTAAGTGTGTGAGAAGACATGGATATATTAAATAGACAATAGGTGCAGGAGTAGGCCCTTCGGCCCTTCCTGCCAGCATCGCCATTCAATGTGATCATGGCTGATCAAATAACAATCAGTACCCCGTTCCTGCCTTCTCCCCATATCCCTTGACTCTGTTATCATTAAGATCTAACTCTCTCTTGAAAGCATCCAGAGAATTGGCCTCCACTGCCTTCTGAGGCAGAGAGTTCCACTGCTTCACAACTCTTGAGTGAAAAAGATTTTCTTCATCTCCGTTCTAAATGGCCTACCCGTTATTCTTAAACTGTGGCCCCTGGTTCAGGACTCCCCCAACATCGGGAACATGTTTCCTGCCTCTAGCGTGTCCAATCCCTTAATAATCATATGTTTCAATAAGATCCCCTCTCATCCTTCTAAATTCCACAATATAAAAGCCCAGTCGCTTTCTTCACTGCCTGCTGTACCTGCATGCTTACTTTCAGTGACTGATGAACTACGACACCCAGATCTCATCGTACTTCCCCTTTTCCTAATTTGACATCCTTCTGCCTTCCTGTTCTAACCACCAAACTGGATAACCTCACATTTATCCACATGAAACTGCATCTGCCATGCATCTGCCCACTCATACAAACTGTCCAAGTCACCCTGCATCCGCAGAGGATCGTCATCACACTTCACACTGCCACCCAGCTTTGTGTTATCTGTAAATTTGCTAATGTTACTTTTAATCCCTTCATCTAAGTCATTAATTAATATTGTAAAAATTTGTGGTCCCAGCACTGAGTCTTGCGGTACCCCAGTAGTCACTGCCTGCCATTCTGAAAGGGACCCATTTATCCCTACTCTTTGTTTCCTGTCTGCCAACCAATTTTCTATCCATGTCAGTACCCTACCCCCAATACCATGCACTCTAATTTTAGATGAGATCTTATTGAAACGTATAAGATTATTAAGGGGTTGGACACGTTAGAGGCAGGAAACATGTTCCCAATGTTGGGGGAGTCCAGAACAAGGGGCCACAGTTTAAGAATAAGGGGTAGGCCATTTAGAACTGAGATGAGGAAAAACATTTTCTGTGAGAGTTGTGAATCTGTGGAATTCTCTGCCTCAGAAGGCAGTGGAGGTCAATTCTCTGAATGCATTCAAGAGAGAGCTAGATAGAGCTCTTAAGGATAGCGGAGTCAGGGGGTATGGGGAGAAGGCAGGAACGGGGTACTGATTGAGAATGATCAGCCATGATCACATTGAATGGCGGTGCTGGCTCGAAGGGCCGAATGGCCTCCTCCTGCACCTATTGTCTATTGTCTATTCCGCCACTCGCCTCCTCACTAAAAACTATTTCAGTGGTCACAAAAGGACACAGATTAACACAGCTGGTTGAATAATACAGCAGTTCAGGCAGCATCGCTGGAGAACATGGATAGGTGATGCTTCAGGTCAAGACCCTTCTTCGGAATGCCTTCTCAGCCTTGATGAGATTAACATACCATCACATTCAGTTTTGGAATGTGGCAAGAATCCAGAGTATATAGCATGGAAACAGGCCCATTGGCCCACATCATCCATGCAAAACAAAGTACCTTCCTGAGCTGGTCCCATTTGGCTCATTTCCCTCTATCTTTCCAACCCATGAACCAGTCCAAATGCCTTTTAAGCATTGCAATTGTACCTGCCTCTGCCATTTATTTTGGAAGGTAGCTCTATATACCCAACACCCCGTGTGTGACCTACTCAGAGAACCCAGAAGAAATCTAGAGTTACAAGGAGAAAATTCAAATATTGTTACATTAATAACTAAATATACAATTGACAAGCACATTTTCCCAATATTGAATAGGAATGTCACAGTGCAAAAGGTTTAGGCGGGGCAGTATTTGTCAAACGTGTTCTGGAAAGATTCCTCAGGCAATATGTAGAGGGCCCCACATGGAGGAGGGCCACGTTTGATCAAGTTTTAGGAAACTGGGAGGGGCAAGGGAATGAAGTGGGAATTCACTGGAAATTAGAAGGATGAGCGGAGATCTTATAGAAGCATATAAAATTCTTAAGATTGGACAGACTAGATGCAGGAAAAGTGTTCCCAATGTTGGGGAGTCCAGAACCAGGGATCACAGCTTAAGAATAAGAGGTAGGCCATTTCGGACTGAGATGAGAAAAAACATTTTCATCCAGAGTTGTGAATCTGTGGAATTTTCTGCCACAGAAGGCAGTGGAGGCCAATTCACTGGATGTTTTCAAGGGAGAGTTAGATATAGCTCTTAGGGCTAATGGAATCAAGGGATATGGGGCAAAAGCAGGAACAGGGTACTGATTTTGGATGATCAGCCATGATTATATTGAATGGGGGTGCTGGCTCAAAGGGCAGAATGGCCTACTCCTGCACCTATTTTCTTTGTTTGTGGTGAGTCTTTTGGACCAGCGATCACTGTTCTATTAGGTTTAAGTTAATTATGGATTAACTTAAACCTAATTATGGACAGAGCGGGCCCACATGTTAAAATTCTAAATTGGGACAAAGCCAACTTAAGGTATAAGACAGGAACTCACTAAAGATAATTGGAGCAGGTTGTTTGAAGGAAAAGGAATATCCAGAAAGTAGGATGTTTTTAAAAGTGTGCTGACTTTCAAGAGTCCAGGACATGCATGTTCCTGTTTGAGTGAAGGGCAAGGTAGATGGGCATAAAGAAGCTTGGATGACACAAGAAATTGAGGCCCTGGTCAAGAATAAGATTTCTAAACACCTGTTTTCACTTTTTTATTATGGGTTATTGTGTGTAGATTGATGATTAAAAAAATGAATTTAATCAATTTTAAAATAAGGCTGTAACGTAACAAAATGTGGAAAAAGTGAAGGGGTCTGAATACTTTCTGAATGCACTGGAACCGAGCACCCTGTGGAAAGCTAAAGATGAAATTGCAGGTGCCCTGGCTGAGATTTAAGTCATTCAATACGGGTGAAGTGCTAGAACAAATGGTGTGCCACTATTTAAGAAGGGCTTCAGGGGAAACCTGGGACTATAGGCCAGTGAGTCTAACATCTGTGTTTGAAAAGTTATTATACAATATTCAGAGGGATAATACACACATGCATTTAGATGGACAAGGACTGATTAGGGACAGTCAGCATGGTTTAGGACATGGGAGATAGTGTCTCATGAACCTGATAAGAGTTTTTGAAGAAGTGACCAAAACGGTTGATGCAGGTTGAAAGGTATATGCATTTCACAATGAGATAGTTGACTGGATAGAAAATTGGCTTAATGGAAGGAAGCAAAAGGTGATGGTAGAAAGTTTTTTTTTTTTACTGGAGTCCTGTGACTAGTGTTTCAGGATTTGGTGCTGGGCCCATTGCTGTTTGTTAATGGATGAGAACATGCAAGGCATGATAAGTTTGCAGATGACACTAAAGTAGGTTGTATTGTCGATTGTTAAAATGGTTGTCAAAATTGCAACAGGATCTTGATCAGTTGGGCTGGTGGTCTGAGGAATGGTTGATGGAGTTCAATACAGAGAAGTGTGAGGTGTTGCTTTTGGGAAGTCGAATTAGCACAGGACCTACACAGTGAATGGCAGGACTCTGGGGATTGTTGTGGAGTAGGTACATAATTCCTTGAAAGTCGCATCACAGGTAGATAGCGTGGTCATGGTGGCTTTCATCATATTAGTCAGAGTATTGAGCAAGGAAGTTGGAAGGTCATGTTACAGTTGTACAAACCATTGGTGAGGCCACATTTAGAATATCGTGTTCAGTTTTGGTCACCCTGTTATAGGAAAGATGTTGTCAAGCTGAAAAGGATGCAGAGAAGATTCATGAGGACTCGAGGGCCTGAGCTATAGGGAGTGGTTGAGCAGGTTAGGACTTTATTCCTTGAAGCACAGGAGGATGAGAGGTGATCTTGAGAGGAATAGATAGGGTAAATGCACAGTCTTTTACCCAGAGTAGAGAGATCAAAAACCAAAGGACATAGATTGAAGGCGAGAGAGGAAAGATCCTGAGAAGCAACATTTTTTTTAAAGCACAAATGTGGTAGGTATATGGTAGAGGTAATTGAAGTAAAATGTTTTTTTTTAAACTTTTCAACTAGTTCATGGATAATCATA
This sequence comes from Rhinoraja longicauda, assembly GCF_053455715.1. Taxonomy (NCBI): domain Eukaryota; kingdom Metazoa; phylum Chordata; class Chondrichthyes; order Rajiformes; family Arhynchobatidae; genus Rhinoraja; species Rhinoraja longicauda. Next base: position 35,769,401 of record NC_135975.1, read on the forward strand.
TCATATCATATCATATATATACAGCCGGAAACAGGCCTTTTCGCCCCTCCAAGTCCGTGCCGCCCAGCGATCCCCGTACATTAACACTATCCTACACCCACTAGGGACAATTTTTACATTTACCCAGCCAATTAACCTACATACCTGTACGTCTTTGGAGTGTCCATGGAGAATTTAAAACAATTGTAGACTTCTGTATGAGCATAACAATTCTTTTATATTATGAATAAGCAATTCCCCAAGAGCAAAATCTTTATGCAGTGCACAACATTCATCGAAGAATTAAAATAAATGGAAGATCCATGGATCTTCCCGAATTTTAAGATTTAAATGTCTCCCTCAACTTGGAGATGAAATATAGAGCACAAACCAAGCTTCTCAAGTAGATCTTTGCTAATCATCCTCAAACCTCAATATAGTGTATTTCATTTGCATCACTGCTCCATCATGACTTGTGACTTCTTCACCAAAATGCAAATGCAATCCTAATTACCACTAGTAAGGCGCTAGCAGGGATACTGCTTCTATGGCAAAAATCATTGCGGCTGGCTGATGCAATAGCTGACAACATTGGCCTCTCTCTGTTTTTAAGCGGATAGCCCCTTCAGAACTTCTCTACACTAATCAGAGGCACAAATAACAGTATGTTGCAATGACTATTCTTGGATACCAGAATCAGAAACAGTTGTGTATTCCTCACTCCATTATTTATATGGGGAATAACCTGCATTTCACACCATTCCCCTTTCAGCTTGAACATAACCTCTCTTTAAATGTGGTAAAATACAGCAGCCAATTTGGTCATGGAAAGGTCTCACAAACAAAAGTGAAATAATTGCAAATTTTGGAGAAATAAACAAAAAATACTCAGGCCATAAGCATTCTGATTATTGGGTTAATTAACTCTTTTTCCTTCAACTGTAGATGCTGGTTTAAACCGAAGATAGACACAAAATGCTGGAGTAATTCAGCGGGACAGGCAGGCGTAGAGAGCAGGAATGGATGACATTTCGGGTCAGTCTGAAGAAGGGTCTCAACCCGAAACGTCCTCCATCCCTTCTCTCCAGAGAAGCTGCCTGTCTGTCCACTGAGTTACTCCAGCATTTTATGTCTACCCATAGTATTTCGTACGAGTATTAACAATACACTTATTTCACACCAACAGTTGTGTGCCCTTTGCAGAGGAAATATAATTACTTAGAAACATTTGGAGTGTTTAAAGCACTAAATAAATTAAATGCCTTTGCTAATTCAATGCCTGAGCACTCAATCCTTTGACATGGAAACTGGTAACATGCACCAACCACGGCATGTTACTCAACATTTCATTATCACGTTTTAACTGAACTATTAGTTTGTATCACCTTCACCACCAGCACAGCTCTGAATTAATTTCACAAATTTCGAGAGAGTGAACTCGATAAATAAGCTAAGAAATAGGCCAGTGGATGAAGCGTGGCAGATATTTAAACAGCTAGCTCATAGCACAGCAAAATTTATTCTAGAAATAGGGACTCCATAAGAAAGAGAAATCATTCACGGTGAACAGGTCAGGACTCATGTTAATCAAAAGGTAAGGCATGCAAAGCAACAAGGACTACACCAAAGAATTAGGAATCAGCAGTGAACAAAAGAGAAAAAAGCAAATTTGAAACTTGCATAATATAACAAACGGTAAAGGGAGGTCAAGGGAGCTAGTTTCAAGGAAGATACAAGGAACTGCGGATGCTAGTTTACAAAAAAAGGACAAATAGCTTAGAAAAACATATGAAAATCCCAATGACAAAGTTTATGAGAAAAATAGGTAAGATTAGAATTAGACAAATCACCTGAACCTGATGCCCTGCATTAGGGGAGTTTAAAGGATTTAGCTGCAAAGATACTGGGTATATTAAATTAAGTTTTTCAAAAGTCACCGAATTCTGGGAGGCACTAGCAGATTGTAAAAGAATATATGTGCCTCTCTTGGTTAACAAGGAAGGAAGAAAAAAAATGTAGGGAACTGTAGGCTACTTTTACATCTATTGTTGACAAGACACTCGAGTCAACAATCAAAGATTATCATTTTGAAAAAGCTTTGGCATCAATGCGGTTTATGAATGGCAAATCAAGTCGAACAAATTTGCTTGGCTATTATTTTATGATGTAACAAGCAGTGTAGATTAGGAATATTTCAGGAACTAGCAGTGAACAGAAAAGAGAAAAACAATTTTGAAACTTGCATATAGCATATATAAACATAGCACAAAAAGTAAGGAAATTTGTGTTTGGTAGATTATTTCTTTGTTGTAACAATGCTTCTTGGCAATAAATCTTATACCGTTGGAAAGCCTGTTCATTTCCCTTTTAAATGGTGCCACATTTGTAAGGAACATGCATTTGTGGGATGAGCAGCAGAGCCGAGTATGTGGGTTGCGCCCATGAAAAATCTGCCAAATCTTCTCTGCCAATGCCGAGGCGTGAATTGTCCAAGATAGACTGGCGATTGATGCTGAAAGGGTTGACGGTGGACATACAATGGAAGGCATTTAAAGGTCGCATGGATGAACTACAAGTGTTCATCCCAGTTTGGCAAAAGAACAAACCAGGAAAGGTAGTGCATCCGTGGCTAACAAGGGAAATCAAGGATAGTATTAAAACAAAAGATGAAGCATACAGATTAGCAAGAAAAAGTACCATTCCAGAGGACTGGAAGAAATTCAGAGTCCAGCAGAGGAGGACAAAGGGCTTAATTAGGAAAGGGAAAATAGATTATGAGGGAAAACTGGCAAGGAACATAAAAACTGACTGCAAAAGCTTTTATAGATATGTCAAGAGAAAAAGATTAGTTAAGACAAATGTAGGTCCCTTGCAGTCGGAAACAGGGGAATTGATCATAGGGAACAAGGAGATGGCAGACCAATTGAACAAATAGTTTGGTTCTGTCTTCACTAAGGAAGACATAAACCGTCTGCCGGAAATAGCGGGGGACCGGGGGTCTAATGAGATGGAGGAACTGAGGGAAATCCAGGTTAGTCGGGAAGTGGTGTTAGGTAAATTAAATGGATTAAAGGCAGATAAATCCCCAGGGCCAGATAGGCTGCATCCCAGAGTGCTTAAGGAAGTAGCCTCAGAAATAGTGGATGCATTAGTGGTAATTTTTCAAAACTCTTTAGATTCTGGAGTAGTTCCTGAGGACTGGAGGGTAGCTAATGTAACCCCACTTTTTAAAAAGGGAGGGAGAGAGAAAACGGGGAATTATAGACCAGTTAGCCTAACATCGGTAGTGGGGAAAATGCTAGAGTCAGTTATTAAAGATGTGATAGCATCACATTTGGAAAGTGGTGAAATCATCGGACAAAGTCAGCATGGATTTACCAAAGGCAAATCATGTCTGACGAATCTTATAGAATTTTCGAGGATGTAACTAGTAGAGTGGATAAGGGAGAACCAGTCGATGTGTTATATCTGGACTTTCAGAAGGCCTTCGACAAGGTCCCACATAGGAGATTGGTGTACAAACTTAAAGCACACGGTATTGAGGGTTCAGTGTTGAGGTGGATAGAAAATTGGTTGGTGGACAGGAAGCAAAGAGTAGGAATAAACGGGTCCTTTTCGGAATGGCAGGCAGTGACTAGTGGGGTACCGCAAGGCTCAGTGCTGGGACCCCAGTTATTTACAGTGTATATTAATGATTTGGACGAGGGAATTGAATGCAACATCTCTAAGTTTGCGGATGACACGAAGCTGTGTGGCAGTGTTAGCTGCGAGGAGGATGCTAGGAGGCTACAGAGTGACTTGGATAGATTAGGCGAGTGGGCAAATGCATGGCAGATGCAATATAATGTGGATAAATGTGAGGTTATCCACTTTGGCGGCAAGAACAGGAAAGCAGAGTATTACCTGAATGGTGACCGATTGGGAGAAGGGGAGATGCAACGTGACCTGGGTGTCATGGTGCACCAGTCATTGAAAGCAAGCATGCAGGTGCAGCAGGCAGTGAGGAAAGCGAATGGTATGTTGGCATTCATAGCAAGAGGATTTGAGTTTAGGAGCAGGGAGGTTCTGCTGCAGTTGTACAGGGCCTTGGTGAGATCGCACCTGGAGTATTGTGTGCAGTTTTGGTCTCCTAACCTGAGGAAAGACGTTCTTGCCTTAGAGGGAGTGCAGAGAAGGTTCACCAGATTGATCCCTGGGATGGCGGGACTTTCATATGATGAAAGACTGGATAGACTGGGCTTGTACTCGCTGGAATTTAGAAGACTGAGGGGGGATCTTATAGAAACATATAAAATTCTTAAGGGGTTGGAGAGGCTAGATGCGGAAAGATTGTTCCCGATGTTGGGGGAGTCCAGAACCAGGGGTCACAGCTTAAGGATAAGGGGGAAGTCTTTTAGGACCGAGATGAGAAAACATTTCTTCACACAGAGAGTGGTGAGTCTGTGGAATTCTCTTCCACAGAAGGTAGTTGAGGCCAGTTCATTGGCTATATTTAAAGAGGGAGTTAGATGTGGCCCTTTTTGCTAAAGGGATCAGGGGGTATGGAGAGAAGGCAGGTACAGGCTACTGAGCTGGATGATCAGCCATGATCATATTGAATGGCGGTGCAGGCTCGAAGGGCCGAATGGCCTACTCCTGCACCTATTTTCTATGTTTCTATGTTTCTAAACAGCTTATTCTGCCATTGACTCTTGTTCGGTGTTGTTTGGTGGATTGGATGATTGAAGTCTGAAGAAACAAGACATATTGGCAATTTAACAATTTATTCATTTAATAAACAGGAGCCTTAGTAGCGTGTGGAGGAACCATACACAGCCACAACAGCCTGGCACCTCCTCCTCATGCTGGTCACCAGCCTGGTCACACACTGTTGTGGGATGGCATCCCATTCTTCAACCAGCATTTGTCGCAAGTCAGCCAACGTGGTTGTGTTGGTCACTCTGGCACGAACAGCACGCCCAAGCTGATCCCACAAGTGTTCAATGGGGTTGAGGTCAGGACTGCTGGCAGGCCATTCCATCCTCTCCACTCCCAAACCTTGCTCTGTGGCGGCAAGCATTGTCATCTTGAAGGATAGAGTTCGGTCCCAGACTGTGGAGATATGGGATTGCCACTGGTTGCAGAATCTCATCTCGATATCTCTCTGCATTGAAATTGCCTCCAATGATGACAAGCCTCGTTTTTCCAGTGAGGGAGATGCCGCCCCACACCATCACACTGCCTCCACCAAAAGATGTTACTCTATCGGTGCAGCAATCAGCATAGCGTTCTCCGCGTCTTCTCCACACTTTGACCCTATGATCCAACTGCCGTAGGCAGAATCTGGACTCATCGCTGAACATAACGTTCCTCCACATGTTCAGGTTCCAGTGCACGTGTTGCCGACACCAGCGCAAACGGGCCTGACGGTGAAGGGCAGTCATGGCAGGCCTCCTGGCAGCCCTATGAGACCGGAGATCGGCTGCGTGCAGTCTGTTCCGAATTGTCTGGGCAGAGAGCCGTCGGCCATATCGTCCTGCAAACCTTGACTGCAAATCTGTAGAAGACAGCCTACGGTTCCTAAGTGCTGAAAGGGTGAGGAAACGGTCTTCTTCGGGTGTCGTCTTCTTGGGACGCCCACTTCGCGGCCTGTCTCTGACATCCCCCGTTATATGGAACTTGGCCTTCACTTTGGAGATGGTACTAGGGCTCACTCCAAATAATGCCGCAACTTGGTTTTGCGGAACACCAGCTTGAAGTTGCCCTATCGCACGGGCCCTATCCAGACCAGTCAAACGTGGCATGCCGATTCTTGGAACAGACACCTACTGACCACTGTAGCAGGGCCCATGCTCACAGATGCTGCCAATCAGGTGCCAATCAGGCACCTGATTGTCAGCACCTGGTGGTACCAGAAGTTCAAAACAAGAGTCAATAGCAACAGCAGAATAAGCTGTTTGGCATTGGCAGAGAAGATTTGGCAAATTTTTCATGGGCGCAACCCATATACTCAGCTCTGCTGCTCATCCCACAAATGCATGTTCCTTACAAATGTGGCACCATTCAAAAGGGGAATAAACAGGCTTTCCAACGGTATAAGATTTATTGCCAAGAAGCATTGTTACAACAAAGAAATAATCTACCAAACACAAATTTCCTTACTTTTTGTGCTATGTTTATAAACATCCAAAAAGACATTTGACAGAGTGTCACATCAAAGGTTTTGCACAAGAGTTATTGATATTGGAGGAAGTGTTCACACACACAAAAAAACACAGAATTGGTATAAGGATCTTTTTCGGGTTTGAAGGATACAATCCCTGGGGTTCGGTTCCTTGCCTTCAGTTACTATTTATATTAAAGACCTAGTACAACATGTTCGGTGTTTAAGTTAGCTGTCGACATAATGAGACAATATGTGGATAAGGATATTGTACTTACATTCTATTCCAATCACATAGTGGGCAAAAACTTGACAAATGGTGGACAATATGGCATAACAAAAGGATTTGAGTGCTAATGGCATGTTGGCCTTCATAACGAGAGGATTTGAGTCTGGGAGTAAAGATGTCCTTCTGCAGTTGTAAAGGGCCCTGGTGAGACCACATCTGGAGTACCCAACATGCATCGTTGGGGGTTGCGTTTATCAGCAGCCTGCATGTGTGGAGCAGACCAGCAAACAGCGCAGCACGTCATTTTCGACTACACTGTCCTCCGCCCCCCTTGGTGGAGGGGTAGACCTCACGGCCCTTGACAACAGCACATTGCACTGGCTACAGTGCCTGGAGGGCGTTACATAATTTCTGCTGCCTCAAACGCAAGAAGCAGCAGCTCTGGAGTATTGTGTGCAGTTTTGGTCTCATAATTTGAGGAAGGATATCCTTGCTATTGCGGCAGTGTAGCTTAGGTTCACGAGGTTAATCCCCGGGATGGCGGGACTGTCATATGAGGAAAGACTGGGCTTGTATTCACTGGAATTTAGAAGGATGAGAGGGCATCTTATAGAAACATATAAAATAATAAAGGGACTGGACAAGCTAGATGCAGGAAAAATGTTCCCAATGTTGGGGGAGTCCAGAACCAGGGGCCACAGTCTAAGAACAAAGGGGAGGCCGTTTAAAACTGAGATGAAAGGGAAAAAAATCACCCAGAGAGTTGCGAATTTGTGGAATTCTTTGCCACAGAAGGCAGTAGACGCCAATTCATTGGATGAATTTAAAAGAGAGTTAGATAGAGCTCTAGGAGCTAGCAGAATAAAGGGATATGGGGAGAAGGCAGGCATGGGTTACTGATTGTGGATGATCAGCCATGATCACAATGAATGCCGGTGCTGCCTCGAAGGGCCAAATGGCCTTCTCCTCCACCTATTTTCTATGTTTCTATGCAATATATGATAGTGCAAAGTCGTGCAGAAGAGTGAAATACAAAGGCAAATGGCATATTTGTATCAATTACAAATGGGTTGGAGTTTAGAAAAAGGGTAGCTTTATTACAATTTTACAGGGTGCTGGTGAAGCCACACCTGCAATTCTGCACTTGGTTTTGGTCCCCATGTTTAAGAAAGAATACAGTGGTCCTGGAAGTCGTCCATACAGTAACTCACCAGGCTAATTTCTGGGATGAGTGGGTTAACCTATTGAGAAAAGCTAAGTAGTGTAAGAAAATAACTGCAGATGCTGGTACAAATCAAATGTATTTATTCACAAAATGCTGGAGTAACTCAGCAGGTCAGGCAGCATCTCAGGAGAGAAGGAATGGGTGACGTTTCGGGTCGCGACCCTTCTTCAGACTGATGTCAGGGGGGCAGGACAAAGGAAGGATATAGGTGGAGACAGGAAGATAGAGGGAGAACTGGGAAGGGGGAGGGAAAGAGAGGGACAGAGGAACTATCTAAAAAAACCTCTTTACATCGGCAAAACCAAACGCAGGCTCAGCGATCGTTTCGCTCAACACCTTCGCTCAGTCCACCTTAACCAACCTGATCTCCCAGTGGCTGAGCACTTCAACTCCCCCTCCCACTCCTAGTCTGACCTTTCTGTCATGGGCCTCCTCCAGTGCCATAGTGAGGGCCACCGGAAATTGGAGGAACAGCACCTCATATTTCACTTGGGCAGCCTGCAGCCTAGCGGTATGAACATTGACTTCTCCAACTTTAGATAGTTCCTCTGTGCTAGAAACGGCAGTACTGTAGACAGGATGCCGCCACGACTTTGCCAGTTAGTTATGGCAGAGGAGAGAACAGTAATGACAAAGGGAGAGGGGATGTGAAAAAAAAGATAGTCATAGAATCATACAGCACTTAAACAGTTCCTTAGGCCCACCCTGTCCATGTTGACCAAGACGGCCATCTATGCTAGTCCCATCTGCCTTTTAGTCCATATCCCTCTAAACCTATCCTTTGCACCGTCTAAATGTTTTTTAAAAATGCTGTGATAATACCTGCCTCAACTAGCTCCTCTGGCAGCTCACTCCATATACCCATTACTTGTGTGAAAAACCTGCCCCTCAGATTCCTCGTAAATCTTTCCCCTCTCACCGTAAACCGATATTCTCTGATTCTTGAATCTCCTGGTCTAGATAAAAGAGTGTGCATTCACCCTTTCTATTCCCCTCTTGATGTTATACACCTCGAAGATCACCCCTCAGTCCTAGCCTGCCCAACCTTTCCCGACAGCGCAGGCCCTCCAGTCACAGCAGCATCCTCGTAAATACAAAGAAGAATAGGGCAAGAAAGGAAAGCAGAAAAGAAACTGATATTCAGCACAAGGTCTTAGGGTCCATTACTGTCAGTTTTGATATTATCCAATGTTGTAGAGTCATAGAGTGATACAGCGTGGAAACAGGCCCTTCAGCCCAACTTGCCCGAGTCCCACGTGCTTGCATTTGGTCCATATCCCTCCAAACTTGTCCTATTCATGTACCTGCCAAACTGTTTCTTAAACGTTGGGAGAGTCCCAGCCTCAACTATCTCCTCTGCCAGCTTGTTCCATGCACCCACCACCCTTTGTGTGAAAAAGCTACCCCTCAGATTCCTATTAAATCTTTTCCCCTTCACCATAAACCAATGTCCTCTGGTTGTCCATTCACCTACTCTGGGTATGTGACTGTGCATCTACCCGATCTGTTCCTCTGATGATTTTATATACCACTAATATCACCCCTCATCCTCCTGTGCTCAAAGGAATAGAGCACCAGCCTACTCATTCTCTCCCTACAGCTCAGACCCTCTAGTCCTGGCAACATGCTCATAAATCCTCTCTGTACCCTTTCTACTTGACAACATCTTTCCTATAACATGTGCCCAGAACAGAACAAATTACTCTAAATACAGTCTCACCAACGTCTTATGCAACTGCAACAGGACCTCCCAACTTCTATACTCAATACTCTGACTGATGAAGGCCAAAGTGCCAAAACCTTTTTAACCACCTTATCTACCTGCAACTTGACCTTCAAGGAACCATGCACCTGCACTCATTGATCCCTCTGCTCTACAACACTCCCCAGAGCCCTCCCATTTACTGTGTAGGTCCTGCCCATGTTAGACGTCCCAAAATACAACACATCACATTTCTCTGTATTAAATTCCATCAAACATTCATCAGCCCACCTGGCCAATCGATCAAGATCCTGCTGCAATTTTTCACAACCATCTTCACAATCAGCAAAACCACCAATTTTGGAACATCAGCAAACTTGCTACTCTTGCCATGTATGTTCTCATCCAAATCATTGATGTAGATGACAAACATGAAGCTAATTTTCTATCCATTGAGCTATCTCTCCTTGGATCCCATGCGATCTAATCTTCCAGAGCAGCCTACCTTGCGGAACCTTGTCAAATGCCTTAATGAAATCCATTTTTTCAATATCTACAGCCCGACCCTCACGGACCTTTTTGATCATGTCTTCAAAAAACTGCGACCTACCACATACAAAACTATGCCGAATATCCCTAATCAGCCCTTGTTCATCCAAATGCCTGTGTATCCTACCCCTCAGAATACTCTCCAGTAACTTTCCAATTGCAGATGTTAATCTCACTGGCCTATAGTGCCCAGCATTTTCCCTGCAGCCCTTCTTGAATAGAGGCACAACATTTGCCACCCACCAGTCTTAGACAATAGACAATAGGTGCAGGAGTAGGCCATTCGGTCCTTCGAGCCAGCACCACCATTCAATGTGATCATGGCTGATCATTCACAATCTCAATACCCCGTTCCTGCCCTCTCCCCATACCACCTGACCCCGCTATCATTAAGAGCTCTCATCCTGTTACTGCTATCCAAATGGTCCGCAATTTGTTCTTTTATAATTGATTCCAGCATATTCCCCACCACTGATGTCAGGCTAACTGGTCTAACTGGTCTGTTTTCTCTCTTCCTCCTTTCTTAAAAAGTGGGATAACATTAGCTACCCTCCAATCCAAGGGATCTGATCCTGAATTTATAGAACATTGGAAAATGATCACCAATGCGTCCACGATTTCTTGAGCCACTTCCTTAAGTACCCTGGGGATGCAGACCATCAGGCCCTGGGGATTTATCAGCCTTCAGTCCCATCAGTCTACCCAACACCATTTCCTGCCTAATATGAATTTCTTTCAGTTCGTCCGTCACCCCAGGACCTTTGTCCGCTAGTACAACTGGGAGATTGTTTGTGTCTTCCTTAGTGAAGACAGATGCAAAGTACCTGTTCAACTCGTCTGCCATTTCCCTGTTCCCCATAATAAATTCACCTGCTTCTGTCTTCAGGGGACCCACATTTGTCTTCCGGCACCTCTCCTGTATTTAAAGCCGACTTGTAAATTTCAACCAGGACTCCCGCAATCTCCTCTCTAACGTCCCACAATGTCCTGATGAGGCCCTGGAGATTTGTCTACCTTCATACACAATAGTACCCTCAGCACCTCCGACCGTAACACTGACTGCTCTCAAGCCATTTCCATTGACTGCCCCAGGTTCCTCCGTCCTCCTCGCTTTCTCCTCGGTAAATACAGAGGAGAAATACTCAGAGGACTCTGTGTGGCTCCACCCAGAGGGGACGTCTCTGATTCACGAAGGGTCCCACTCTCTCTCTAGTTACCCTTTTCCCCCTTATGTATTTATTAAATCTCTTGGGATTGTTCTTAATAATATCTGCCAGAGCTGTCTCCTGCCCCCTTTTTGCCCTTCAGATCTCCTTTTTTTTTAAAGTTTACTTCTCAGTTCCTGAAACTCCTGCAGGGATGAACTTGATCCCTAGGTGCCTATACCTGTCCCATGCGTCCTTTTTATTCTTGACCAATGCCTCAATTACCCTCGTCAGCCAAGCTGCCTTACGTTTGCCTGCCTTGTCCTTCACTCTAACAGGGTCGTACATATCCTGAGGTTTTGTCAGCACAATTTTAAAAACATCCCACTTGGCTGATGTTCCTTTACCCTCAAATAACCTGCTTCAGTCAACTTGAGTGAGACCTTCTCAAAGTTGGCCTTATCCAATTGAGCATTTTAACACGTGGGAATGTGCAAAGTTCTAAGCTACATTCTTAGATGAGTTTTGGTCTGCATGTACCTGTTAGAGCAAGGTAATGTTTGGCAAGCATAGAGAACTCTGTTGATAAAAGATACGAGGGACTGGACAAAAAAAAAGGAGCCCGGGACAGGTGTAGGCAGCTCGGATCAAGTGAATGCCTGGAGTATAATGGATGTCGGAGTATACTTAAGAAAGAAATTAAAGGGGGGGACATGAGATAGCTTTGGCAGAGAACATAAAGGAGAATCCAGAGATGTTATGAAAATTTTACAGAAAAAAAGAATACTTGGGGGGGGGGGGGGGGGGGAGGAATAGGGCCCCTGAATAATCAAAATTAGAATATATTTGTGGAGCCACAGAAGATGGGCAAGGTCCTCAATGAACTTTTCTCCTCTGTTTTTACCATGGAAAAGACATGAAGACGAGGGAACCCGGGAAAGTTAATGGGATGTCCTGAGGATGGTCCGCATTAGGGTACGTTGTTACTATACAGTATTCCTCTGCCACTTCTTTGCCCACACTCCCAACCTGCCCAAGTCCTTCTGCAGACTCCCTGGTTCCTCAACACTACCTGTCCCTCCACCTAAATTTGTATAATCCGCAAATTTGTCCAGAAAGCCATCAATTCGCTCATCCAGATTATTAACGCACATGAAAACTAGGGGGTCCAATACCTACCCCTGCAGAAAAGGCACCCTTCATTCACTCTTTTACCTTCTGCCTGTCAGCCAATTGTCTATCTATCCACCTTGCCTCGAATACCAGGCTCCTATCTTGTTTGGGGAGAGGGCAGGAACGGGGTACTAATTGTGAATGATCAGCCATGATCACATTGAATGGCGGTGCTGGCTCAAGGGCCGAATGGCCTACTCCTGCACCTATTGTCTATTGTCTACTGAAGGACCGAATAGCCTACTCCTGCATCTATTGTCTATTGTTTAGCAACCTCACATGCGGCACTTTATCAAAGGTTTTCTGAAAATCCAAGTAAACACCCACTGACTCTCCTTTGTCTATCCTGCTCGTTATTTCCTCAAAGAATTCCAACAGATTTATCAAGCAAGATCTCCCCTTAACAAAACCATGCTGATTGGCCTATTTTATCATGCGCTTCCAAGTACCCCAAAACCTCACCCTTAATAATGGACTTTAAAATGTTACCAACCACTGAAGTCAGGCTAACCAGCTGATAACTTCCTTTCCTTTGTCTCACTCCCTTATTAAACAATGGAGGAAAGAACTGCACATACTGGTTTAAATCAAAGGTAGAGATAAAATGCTGGAGTAACTCAGCAGGACGGGCAGCATCTCTGGAGAGAAGGAATGGGTGACGTTTCAGGTCAAGACTCTTCTTCAGTGGAGTTACATTTGCGATTTTCCAGTCCTCTGGAACCATATCGGACTCTAGCGATTCTTGAAAGATCATTACTAATGCCTCCACAATCTCCAGTGTCTCACAAATTTGGTTTGAGCTTTTTTTTTAAGTAACCAAGTTTAATGAGGGCAGTGTGCTTTTCATAATATATAGACTTCAGCAAGGATTTGATGTGGCTCTACATGGTGGGCTGCTTCAGAAAGTTAAATTGCATGGTATTCAGGGAGAGCAAGTTAACTGGAAACAGAATTGGCTTAGTTACTCCAGCATTTTGAAAGTTCTTTTTCAGACTAAAGGCCAGTGACTTGTGGTGTTTCAGAGATTGTTGCTGGGCTCATTGTTGTTTGTGTTCTATGTCAACAGTTTGGATGAGAACATATAAGGCAAATTTTGCAGATGACATCAAAATAGGTGGTATAATGGACAGTGAAGATGGTTATCAATAATATAAGTGGTATTTAGAAAGGTCTCGACCCGAAACGTCACCCATTCCTTCTCTCCTGAGATGCTGCCTGACCTGCTGAGTTACTCCAGCATTTTGTGAATAAATACCTTCGATTTGTCTGCAGTTAGTCTGCAGATTTGTCTGCAGATTGCATCTGCAGTTATTTTCATACACTAATAATATAAGTGGGATCTTGATCAGCTGGGCAAATGGATCAAGGGATGGCAAATGGAGTTCAATTCAGATAAATTAGGTGTTGCACCAGGGAAGACAAATTAAGGTGGGACACTCACAGTGAATGTTGGGCTCTGGGGAGACCTTAGAAGAAGTACAATTATACAATTTCCTGAGTTATAATAGCTGTGCACAGTGGTGAAGAATATTGTAAGTACGCTATTTATTCACAAAATGCTGGAGTAACTCAGCAGGTCAGGCAGCATCTCAGGAGAGAAGGAATGGGTGACGTTTCGGGTCGAGACCCTTCTTCAGACGCTGTCTGAAGTACGCTGGTCTTGATCAATCAGGGAACCGAATACAAGTAGGGATGTCATGTTGCAGTTCCAGAAGGGGTTGGTGAGGCTGCACTTGAAGTATTGTGATCAGTTATGGTTACTCTGCTCTTGGAATGATGCCATTAAGCGGAAAATATTGCAGAAAAGATTTACGAGTATGTTGCCAGGACTCATGGAACTGTGTTACAGGGATAGATTGGGCAAGTTAGGACTTTATTCCTTGGAGGTTAGGCGACCGAGGGGTGTAAAAAGGGATGAAAGGAAAATCAAGGAACATCTTACTCGCTTATTTTTTATGTGATTCGAGCCCCACATCAAAGTAGATTAATCTTGCAGTCCTTTAACTTAGCAATCATCGGTCCATGAACTTTGTATAACATCACTACTAAAATGTGTCAAAAGAAACTGCGGATGCTGGTTTACACCAAAGATAGACACAAATGATACTCAAGCATTTTGTGTCTATCACTATAAAATGTTGAGATAGATATTTTGAAACATAAAAATTTGTGATGCTGGAATCTCTAACAAAATACAAACAGCTGGAGGAACTCAATGGGGAAAGCATCACCTGTGAAGGGAAATGGACAACTCCCTAAAAATTGCCTTCCACTGCATCATATGTCATGCAATTGTTCCAGTGTTCCTAGTGGAACTTTTTTATTCAAGCCCCACATGTCACATGTCAAAGCCCAGCAGACAACATGAGTCGTCTCAGTTTACTCAGAGGGGGAGCAGTCTAATAAGGGTCTCGACCCGAAATATCACCCATTCCTTTTCTCCAGAGATGCTGCCTGTCCCGCTGAGTTACTCCAGCATTTTGTGTCTATCTTCAGTTTGGACAGAGTTACATTCACTGAACCTCTGACATCTGTGAGCCCCACCCAAAAGACTCAGGCTGTCAAAGCTGACAAGGTGGTAAAGGCCTTTAAACTTTGCCCTGTAATCTTTGCCAATTCCATCCTTGGAGAAAGGTTTAGATTGTCTACCCTATCTATGCCTCTCAATTTTATATACTTCCATCATGCCAATCCACAGCATTTCAGAGAAAACAATCCAAGTATGTCCAACCTCTACTTGTGGCTAATATCACCTAATCCAGGTAGTATTTTGGTAAACCTCTTCCGCACAATTCTATAGATATGTTATTAATTTTAAAGATAGTAATTCTAATACCATTTGCTTTATGTGATCCAAAACATTTTCAGCCACACCTGGCGAATCTTGACAATTAAGGTTACTCACATATTTTAGTCACAGTTTCCAGTCTTTGAGTTTGGTCATCCTTTTACATTAATTTTCTTCAGTTTGATTCGATGGTTTTACAATCAATTCCACGACCTACTTTTCTTTACGGTTCTTCAATCTTCCAGTGAATTACTGAGTGATAGATGGATAAATGACAAAACTGTTGTTTGATTCTTGTAGGTAAAAACGTGCTGTAATAAGAAACAAACAATGGTAGAATTGTCAGTAGGTTGGCTTCTTATTTATCAATACAAAGAGAGTAACGATATCAATGATTAAGAGAATTTTGCAGTTAGTTTTAGTAGATTTTGCTGAAAAAAATAGAATGCAAAGTTACAATATCAGTGTCAAATTTTGAGTTCACAATAGTTTGTCACCTTAGGTCCTGACACTTGGTGCTCATGCTGCAGAAATAATATTGTCACGTGTAGTGAGATACAATGAAAAACTTTGCATTCTATCCTGGCAAACCATGCCATATGTACATCAAGGTGGTACAAAAGAGCTGAACAAAATATACTTTCATATGCATTACTCCAAGGCAGCATTTTGATGAATGGACATGTTCACTTTTCCTTTATAACAATTGGGAAAAGAATGGCCTTGGGAGATGCTAGAATATATCGACTCTTCTACAGAAATCAACAATAGATTATCTTTTATGAGAATTTAAGTATCTTTGCTTCAGTTATGTTTCCAACCTCACCCTATTCAAGACTCCAAACAAGGTTATGCCAAGATTACATGACTGACAAAGTGAACAATCATTTCAAAATGTAATTCAGCGTGAACATGACTGATCGTCCTTATAATCTTTGCTGGCCTGCATGCATCTCTTTCAACTAAAAGACACAATTTTTTCATGGATCCATATCAAGCAATCATCTCTATAACTGCAATTGTAGTCATGCTTTACCCATCTTCATTGTTTGTACAGTAGCCCGTGCTAACACCATCTTGTAGGATGAAATCAGATCGGAGAAATGGGATTATTCTTTGGTAAAACAAGATTAAAGGGGAAATGTAATAGGATGTGCTCAAATTAATAATGGGTTTAGGTAGAGAAACAAGCAGAAGCTTTGTTCCAGTTGCAGGATCAATAATCAAATTTAAGTTACTCAGCAAACAAAAACTTTTGAAAAGAAACGTATTATGTGAATGAATGCTGTGAGCAGATTCAAAATTTGAAAAAGGGAACTGATTTGAAAGGGAATGAACACTACAGGGCCTGGGGAAAGTGAAGGGAAGAAAAACTAACTAGATAGATTTTGTAAACAAGATGAATGGAATCATTTTATGCCACATCATTCCATGGTTCCATGGTCAGGAAAAACTTTTTTTTTAAAGTATCACTATTCCCAAATGCACATAAACATTTAATCTAAATGTTTAAAAACATATTTTATGTCTGACCACATAAATTAACTGTGGCAGAAAATTGAAGTTTAACAAGCAGAATATACTAGTGGGCATTTTGTACAGCTCCAGATTTCAATTAATACAGAAATACAATCCTAAAAAGATGCTGCTCACTGTTATTCTGTACCTATAATTCTTAACTTGAAATCCAAATATTATTTTCTCATCAGATTTGCTAATGCTTCCAAAATCTGTCATAAGCATCCTCTGGATGATAAGCAAGGAGGACTGCCAAGGAGATCAATAAGATAATCTTTAACTATTCTTGATGTGACTGATCTAGCTTCAGTAATAATAAATTTATAACCAGGATGTCGTACTATAATTCTGAAAAAAAGCTGTTGCTGCCTTTGATGCCATCCATGAGGAATCCAAGCTGTCAATAAAAGCTGTCTTTTCTTTAAAGATAATTTGGCTTCTCCCTATTCTCTTACGTTTGAAACACATTCATTTGACCCTATGAAGTCAGCACTAATTTTGAATCCCAGTGGAGTTGTGCTTCATTATTCAACCACTTGAACATTATATTCATTATCATTATCAGCCCCTTTGTTAGCTTCGAACTTTAACCAATTTGTCAGTCAGCACTAATATTGGTTTTGGGAGAAATGAAAAATTTGCAAAACACAATACACAATATAGTTTACCCGAGAAATTATTTATATGAAGAAAATATAATTTATACTTGAATGAGATCCATTTAAAATTCATGCACTAAGATCAAAATGCACAAATACAAACAGCAATTGCCAAATGTTTCCGGCATTGTACTTTAACATTTCTAAAATCCAGCTATTGTGTACAAATTAAGAACCAAATTCTAAATTTCCAATTTAATCATCTCTCTTATTCTCTCTCCATATCAAATGAAGTGAATATTAATTGATTCATACCAAACAAAGTCAAAAATGTACACATAGATTTCACATTTAGTCATTTGGATACAACAAACCAATGCATATCAGCAAAAAGGTCTGTATAGTTGAACAGAATTTCAACATTTAGCAGGAAGTGCAAAATTTATGGCAAACTAGACCAAGTGGACCCATTGGGCCCAAACCTCTTCTGCATTGGTGCAGCACTCTCTCCTCCCACCTCCCCCTCACTCCCTCCCCCTCAACCCCCCCTTACTTATCCTCCCTTCTCCTCCCCCCTCCCTCCACCCCACTCCCTCCCTAGGAGATAGATTTAAACTTTAAAATGTGAATAACTTTAAAAATATAACACCGATTTCAATGAAACTTCTTCCATTAGCACCAAATGGTGGTGAGTAAGGTGGGCCTAAAATTGTCGCGCTATCGTGTACCGTTTTAGCTGTAGTTCAGGATCAAACAAACAAACAAATGAGAGTTGTAGTATATAGATGCTGAAAGTGATGATTGAATGTATAACTCACAACAACTTTTAAGACAAGATGTCAGACAAGCCGCTGTCCCCAAATTATGGAACACTTTTGGAGGACAGGTTAACCAGCATGAAACCTTGTTCCCCTCAGGAAGAATGGCCACATCTGCCCAATGTCTGTATTGATCGTTCAGTTGTAGTCATGCAGGGCCCCTGCATAAAAATACCATGGAAAAGCAGTAAATGGTGAACTAATAGTGGATTTCACCTAAATGGGCTGTCTTCGGAGTTGCAACCAAACTATCAAACTCACTACTGTAGAATGGTGATGAAACCTTTAAGTTTTTAAGTTAAGTTGCACTGAATACTTTGGTTCCCTGTGAATTGCTAACAATGTTGCTGCAGCACAATGCTGACTCCCAAAGCTCCAAATCATCACAGATAGAATATGCTCACCAGCTGAGTCTGACACCAGAAATATCAACTCAAGTTTCAAAATTTGCACAATTTGAACAGATTTATCACATTTCTGCAATTATGCCCAAAGAGAGCGAAAATGCCAAATTTCTCAGGCACAAGCTTTCTCTCGATGGTAGACCCTTTGGATTCTTTAGTTCTTGACCAAAATTTGTTTAGAGAAGGTACTGAAAATATCAAAGACAGGCATAGTTGCAAGGTGAGAGGGACAAAGTTTCAAGGAAATGTTCAGTTTATATTTTACACAGTGCCTGGTATGTGCTACCAGTGATGTTATTGGAGGCAGATACAGAAGTGGCGTTACAAGAGGACGTGGATATTTAGGGAATGGAAAGAAATGGATCAGGTGCAGGTAGAGGATATTATTTCAACTTGATATCATGTTCAGCATGGACATTGTGAGTCAAACGGACTGTTCCTGTGATGTACTGTTCTGTGCTCTAAACAATTAATTGCTTCATCCTGATCAAAAACACTATTCGATAGCAAAGAATAGCATTTAGCGACAAAGTTTGATGACTTGAATATTAAAGCAATAAAAATTATAGGAAACTATTATCACATTGGCCCAACCCCAACTCGTTCTGATGGTCACCTACACCTATGCAGCCTAATTCAAAGCCGATTACTCCACATTTATAACAATCCTCATGCAAACCCGTATCATATTCAAGAAAAGTCCAAGCTGAAGCTGCATTGAAAATCTGGCATTCAAAATCCTTGGAACAATCACCAAAGAACTTTATTGAATTATATATAACACATACATCCAAAATGTGTCACTTAAGGATACACAACTCAAAAATGTTTTTGCCTCCATAATCAATCAAGATTAGGAAATGAATCAGTCCACTGAATAGCTTTGTCAGAATAACCAGACTTAAAAATGCTATGGATAATTCATTCATATGGGACGCAATTATACTTTGGTAGACAGCAGCTGTTATTGCAGAAAAGCATCATGCTACTACCACTGAAAGATACTGAAATAAAATAGAAACCATCTGTGCCTTCTCTTTGCCAAATATCGAGTGTTGGTATATTTAGGCTTAATTGGTGATATAGATCTTCAGTCTCTATGCTTACCCATATCAATCCCTGCTCAGCCAGCATCCACCAGGGATGAATGTCAGGACCTGCAATTGGTCTCAATAGCTCATCAGAAACTACAAGCTGTCTGACCCTCTTGCCTCCTGATCTGCCATGGCCAAGGCAACTTCAAAGTAGTGCAGCTAGAGCTTTCCACAGTAGAATTGAATTGAATTGAATAAATTTTATTAGCCAAGTATGTATACATACAAGGAATTTGCCTTGGTGCATTGCTCACACATAACACGATATACAGTAGACAATTAAAGATAGAACATTATAATTTAAACGTGTGAAGAATAAAATAAAATACCAGAGCAAAAGAAGGCTACTTTGCCTGTTGAGTAGAGCTACTGCTCGTGGGAAAAAAAGCTGTTTCTATGTTTGGCCGTGGGGGCTTTGACAGTCTGGAGTCACTTCCCAGAGGGAAGTACTTCAAAGAGTTTGTGGCCAAGGTGAGAGGGGTCAGAGATGATCTTAGCCACTTGCTTCCTGGCCCTTGCAGTGTACAGTTCGTCGATGGGGGGGGAAGGTTGCAGCCAACAACCTTCCCAGCTGATCAACAGTTCAACAGTTCAACAGAGCTTTATTTGTCATTCGGTACCAAGGTACCGAACGAAATTACATAGCAGTCATACACAAAAAAGAACACACGACACATGACCCCAACACAAACGTCCATCACAGTGACTCCAAACACCCCCTCACTGTGATGGAGGCAACAAAACTTCCACTCTCTTCCCCACGCCCACGGACAGACAGCTCGTCCCCGCACAGTCCCCGCAAGGGGATGGAAGTCCCCCCGGCCGAGTGAGCTGCAGAACGGTGAGCTGCAGCCTCCGGATGTTATGCTTGGTGGCTGAGCCAACCCAGGACATGATGGAGAAGGTGAGGACAGACTCTATGATGGCAGTATAAAACTGGATCATCATTGCCTGTGGCAGATTGTCTCAGCTGCCGCTGGAAGTACATCCTCTGTTGGGCCTTTTTGACAGTGGAGTCGATGGTGGCCTCCCATTTAAGATCCCTGGAGATGATGGTTCCAAGGAACTTAAATGACTCCACAGATGTGACTGTGGTGTTGTTGATGGTGAGTGGGGGGAGGGGATGCTCTCCTAAAGTCTACAATCAATTCCACTGTCTTAAGAGCATTGAGCTCCAGGTTGCTGCGATGACACCAGGACGCCAGCTGTGTCACTTCCTGTCTGTAGGCAGATTCCTCCCCATCCTGGATCAGTCCAATCAGGGTAGTGTCATCCACAAACTTGAGAAGCTTGACCGAGGAGTCTGTGGAGGTGCAGTCGTTGGTGTGGAGAGAGTAAAGGAGAGGGAAGAGTACGCAGCCTTGCGGTGCTCCTATGCGGAGGATCAGTGGGTCCGAGATGTGCTTTCCCATCCTCACATGCTGCTTCCTGTCTGTCAGGAAGTTGGTGATCCACTGACAGGGAGGTTCAGGCACAGTCAACTGGGAGAGTTTGGAGTGTAGTAGCTCTGGTACAATGGTGTTAAATGCAGAGCAAAAGTCCACAAACAAAATCCTTGCACAGGTCCCCTGGCGGTCTTGGTGCTGGAGGATGAAGTGCAGGCCTGGGTTGACTGCGTCATCCACTGATCTATTGGCCTGGTATGCAAACTGCAGGTTGTCCAGCAGGGGGATTGCAATATTTTTCAGGTGGGCCAGCACGTCCTTCAAGGGTTTTCATGATTACAGTACGTTGTTGGTACTGACCAGTATGGTCAGTATGTTGAGCATGCCACACTTTAAAACGATCAATTCCGGGAATTTGGTATCAGACACTCCCTAATGAACTCTGTCACCGAAAGTCATTGCCAGACAGATAGCAAAACAGATTTGTGAACATGCTCAAAACATACTCACCGACTCCTGGAAATCTCTGTCCATGATCATTTGAAGTGGGGAAGGAACTGTAGGGATAATATTGGGAACCTCAAGTTCATATATCAGGATTACAAAAACCTGAACTAGCAGCAGAGAGAGTATAACACCTCAAACTACTCACCCCATTAAGCACTTTTGAGCACATATGGAAGTGCATTTGGTTCCCACATTAGCCTCGTCAGCCACCTCAGAACCCATAAAACAAGAGGGACTACCCAAGAAGAGAACCACATCACATCTTGCAAAAACCTATTCATCTCCAAATATTTAAAAAAGCCAGAAATATTAATTCTGTTCTCTCTACTAATGCTGAGCATATGCCTGGTGTGTGCTCAAAACACTTGGGTTTCATTTGCATATTTAATGGATCAGGTAGGCGAGATGTGTGCGGGAACCAAATGCTATTTCTGATTAATACATTCTGCATTTCAGTGAAAACAATTTTCTTTGCAGATGTACAAAACAACAGGGAATTTAGACACCACCTTCAGAAAATCTGTACAACACATTATAAATCTCCTGTGGTAAAAGTGTGCTAATAGTCCAGTCTCCACAATGGACATAATTTCAAAATTAGGTATTCATGCATGCAAGAATTTGTGAGAGATTCCCAGTGGTGCTCAAATAAAGAACAGAGAACAGTACAGAAGGCAATCAGCAGCCAATTCAACTCACTCCACTCCACATTACATTAAAACCCCATTGCAACACTTCTTCTGCAAATGCTAGATAGAGGATCACACATCTCACCTGCAGCACTGAAGACATGCGCTCCAGAGGCATCTGCACCTATAGCCAAATTGTTCCAATACAGTTATATCACTGGTATTTTTTTATGGCAATGAGGAAAATATGTTGTTCACAAAACCCAGCAAATTCAATCTCACTATTTATCACCCAGCCTATTTCCAATCATCAGGAAAGTGATGGAATTTGTTATCAACAATATTATCAAGCTACACTTACTCTCCAATGCCAAATTGGGTTTCGGAGTACTAATCGTTGCCAGCTCTCAACTCAACCCTGGCCAAATAGGCAAAATCCAAAAGGGAGATCAGAGTGAATAATCTTGACATCCAGGTAGCACTTGACCATGTCCAGCATCAAATTAAAGCTGAAGTCAGTCAGTAAAGGTCTGGAGAGCAGCAGCAGGAGCAAGGACGACCATTGGCTGAAAGAAAGTAAGTGTGAATCACAGATAAAAGTCCGTTTAAAAAAGAGCGCCAAAGGGACGCTAACAGGCATTCAGTGAAGCGCATACCTCCAAGTTCGTCAGAGGAGGGCAGGATAGGAGTGAGTGTGGGGATTGGCTCAGCAATTAAATTAGGAGCTTGGTAATACAATACAATACAATACAATATATCTTTATTGTCATTGTACCCAGGGGTACAACGAGATTGGGAATGCGCCTCCCATACGACAAATTGGCCAATTAGGCAATTTAGTGACTGATATAAACAAGGCTTGCACAAGGGTTGCGGCCCTGTCGAGTGAAGTGCCCTGCGAGAAAAGTGTGAGTCTTTGGCTCTGTGAGAAAAGTGCGTGTCTTTGGCTGCGAGTCTTCGGTGTGGAGGTTACACTTGTTTTTGAGCCTGATTTGTTTTTACACATTAAAGTAATGGCCGATATGTTGGTGCAGTGTGTTTCCTGCAGGATGTGGGAAGGTAGGGACACCGCTGGAGCTTCTGGGAGCTACACCTGCAAGAACTGTGTCCAGGTGCGGCTCCTGAATGGACGTGTGGTGGAGTTGGAAAAGCAGCTGGATGACCTCAGGGCCATCCGGGAATGCGAGAGTTTCCTGGACTGGACCTACTGTGAGGCTGTCATGCCAAGGGTCCAGGTCGAGCGAAGGTGGGAGACCTTTTCAGGGGGAAGCAAAGGTGGACTACAGGAGACCCCGGTGGCTGTGCCTATTGCAAACAGGTACACCCTCTTGGGAGCTGTCGGGGCAGAAGACGCTTCCAGTCCGAGCAGCGAACAGGTCGGTGGCTCAAATCCAGGCAAGGAGACTCGACCGGGGAGACCGAAGTCAGGAAGAGCCATAGTAGTGGGTGACTCCATTGTCCGAGGTACGGAAAGTAGGTTCTGTGGTGGCAGGGGGGACTTGAGGATGGTCCGTTGCCGCCCGGGTGCCAGGGTTCAAGACGTCACTTCAGAACATCCTAGCGAGGGAAGGCGATCAACTGGAAGTAGTTGTGCACGTGGGCCCGAACGACATCTGGAAGAAGAGGAAGGAGATACTGCAACATGAGTTGCGAGAGTTAGGAAGACGACTGAGAAGTGGGACGTCGAGGGTGGTTATCTCTGGATTGCTACCTGTACCTCGTGCTGGTGAGGGCAGGAACAGGGAGATCGGGGATATGAATGTATGGCTGAGGGGCTGGTGCAGGGGGCAGGGGTTTAGATTTCTAGACCACCGGGATCTCTTCTGGGGTAGGGGTGACCTGTACAAAAGGGACGGGTTACACCTGAACAGCAGGGGGACCAACATTCTGACAGGTAGGTTTGCTAGTGCTACACGTGTGGGTTTAAACTAAGTAGTGGGGGGGTGGGGTTGACAAATTGGGAATATGAAGATGGAGTTAAAGGGGAAGCGAATAGAGGAGAAATTGCAAAGGACTCTCGAATAAATGGGAAGGAAAGTTCCAGATAGGATAAGAGAGTATGGTCAGGGCCAATGGTGTGAGAGAGGAGGTGAATACCGAAGTTAAAGTGTTGTATTTAAATGCGCAAAGTATAAAAAATAAAGTAGATGAGCTTGAGGCTCAGTTAGACATTGGCAACTATGATGTTGTGGGAATTACAGAGACATGGCTGCAAGAGGACCAGGGCTGGGAACTGAATATTCAGGGGTACACAACGTATAGAAAAGACAGACAGGTGGGCAGAGGGGGTGGGGTCGCTCTGTTGGTGAGGAATGATATTCACTCCCTTCAAGGGGTGACATAGAATCAGGAGATGTAGAATCAGTATGGATTGAAATGAGGAA
This sequence comes from Rhinoraja longicauda, assembly GCF_053455715.1. NCBI lineage: Eukaryota > Metazoa > Chordata > Chondrichthyes > Rajiformes > Arhynchobatidae > Rhinoraja > Rhinoraja longicauda. The sequence goes on from NC_135975.1 coordinate 35,793,671, forward strand.
TTGTAAGGGTAAAAAGACCCTAATGGGAGTTATCTACAGGCCCCCAAACAGTAGCCTCGACATAGGGTGCAAGTTTTAATCAAGGGTTAAAATTGGCATGTCGCAAATGTAATGCTACGGTGGTTATGGGAGATTTCAACATGCAGGTAGACTGGGAAAATCAGGTTGGTAAGGACCCCAGGAAAGGGAGTTTGTGGAGTGCCTCTGAGGTGGATTCTTAGAACAGCTTGTACTGGAGCCTACCAGGGAGAAGGCAATTTTGGATTTAGTGTTGTGTAATGAACCTGATCTGATAAGGGAACTCAAGGTAAAAGAGCCATTAGGAGGCAGTGAGCATAATATGATAAGTTTTACTCTACAAATTGAGAGGGAGAAGGGAAAATCAGAAGTGTCAGTATTACAGTATAGCAAAGGGGATTACAGAGGCATGAGGCAGGAGCTGACCAGATTTGACTGGAAGGAGGCCCTAGCAGGGAAGACGGTGGAACAGCAATGGCAGGCATTCCTGGGAATAATGCAGAAGTTGCAGGATCAATTTATCCCAAAGAGGAGGAAAGATTCTAAGGGGAGTAAGAGGCACCCGTGGCTGACAAGGGAAGTCAAGGACAGCATAAAAATAAAAGAGAAGAGGTATAACATAGCAAAGAAGAGTGGGAAGCTAAAGGATTGGGACTCTTTTAAAGAGCAACAGAAGATAACTAAAAGGAAATACGGGGAGAAAAGATGAGGTATTAGGGTAAGCTAGCCAATAATATAAAGGAGGATAGTAAAAGCTTTTTTAGGTATGTGAAGAGGAAAAAAATAGTCAAGGCAAATGTGGGTCCCTTGAAGACAGAAGCAGGGGAATTTATTATGGGGAACATGGAAATGGCAGACGAGTTGAACCGGTACTTTGGATCAGTCTTCACTAAGGAAGATACAAGCAATCTCCCAGATGTACTAGTGGACAGAGGTCTTGGGGTAAAGGACGAACTGAAGGAAATTCACATTAGGCAGGAAATGGTGTTGGGTAGACTGATGGGACTGAAGGCTGATAAATCCCCAGGGCCTGATGGTCTGCACCCCTGGGTACTTAAGGAAGTGGCTCTAGAAATCGTGGACGCATTGGTGATCATTTTCCAATGTTCTATAGATTCAGGATCAGTTCCTGTGGATTGGAGGGTAGCTAATGTTATCCCACTTTTTAAGAAAGGAGGGAGAGAGAAAACGGGAAATTATAGACAGTTAGTCTGACATCAGTGGTGGGGAAGATGCTGGAGTCAATTATAAAAGACGAAATTGCGGAGCATTTGGATAGCAGTAACAGGATCGTTATCTGAATGGTGTCAAGTTAAGAAAAGGGGACGTACAACAAGATCTGGGTGTCCAAGTGCATCAGTCACTGAAGGAAGCATGCAGGTACAGCAGGCAGTGAAGAAAGCCAATGGAATGTTGGCCTTCATAGCAAGAGGAGTTGAGTATAGGAGCAAAGAGGTCCTTCTGCAGTTGTACAGGGCCCTAGTGAGACCGCACCTGGAGTACTGTGTGCAGTTTTGGTCTCCAAATGTGAGGAAGGTTATTCGTGCTATTGAGGGTATGCAACGTAGGTTTACTAGGTTAATTCCCAGGATGGCGGGACTGTCAAAGACTGGAGCGACTAGGCTTGTATACACTGGAATTTAGAAGGATGAGAGGGGATCTTATCGAAATATATAAGATTATTAAGGGGTTGGACACATTAGAGGTAGGAAACATGTCGGTAACAAGATTGAAATCGCCTATACGCAAAGGCGGCCATTTTAGTAGGCAAAACCAGCCGTCGCATTGCATCTCGCAGTGTAATCGGTGTTGTGGGAGAACAGTATGTGTGATGATGAAACCATTAAAATGCAGAAAATAAAAAAAATTTAAAAAAATTGCATCTCACAAGAGCAACTGCCTCACAGCTCCAGAGACCCAGGTTTGATCCTGACCTCAGGTGCTGTCTGTGTGACATTTGCACATTCTCCCTGACCACTTGGGTTTTCATGGAGGCTTCGGTCTTTTCCTCACATCTCAAAGACTAGGGTGCGGGTCCGTTGGTTAATTGCCTTTGTAAATTGTCCCTAGTGTGTGGGTGCGCAAGTGTGATAACATAGAACTATTGTGAAAGGGTGATCAATGGTCGGCGTGGACTCTGGCAGACCGAAGGGCCTGTTTCTATGCTGTATCGTTCAATCAATTCTGATACCATCTGCAATGCATGAATACTCACTGGTGAGTATTCTATTGTCACTCCAAACTAATCATTGCAGATTGTGTCAGGAGGCAAGTCATTATCTAGACCAGTACTGTTCCAACCATATTCAGGAAGCATAGCATCATCATTGACAAGACAACTCCTCAAATGCCACATCTCCATTGTTCTAAACATTCAGTTCTTCCACCACCAATGCAATAGGTGCTCTCAGTTACTCAACATGGCTTATATGACAGCAATTCCCATACCAACGATCTCATGACATTCCTAAATTGTAAGTTGTGAAAGGTGTGGGGGGGGTCTCTCAAAAGGACAGTCTCTAATGTGTTCTTGCCGCCGATGTTTATGTGAATTGTCTAGAGCTTCTAGTCAATAATGACTAAACTCCTGAATCCACAAGGTGTGAAAACGAGACAAAGGGGACAAAGATTAATGAAATTGTAGAGTAATGATTTATGCTAATTTTCTTTGATCTCTTTTTTTTCTCCACCCCTTACACTTCCTTCTCTCTGTATCTCCCTCTCCTCTGACTCAGTCTGAAGAAAGGTGTTGACCCAAAACATCACCAAATCCTTCTATCCTGAGATGCTCCTGTCCCGCTGAGTTACTCCAGCATTTTGTGTCTAACTCACTTCTGCATATTGTCCCAAGTATATAAGAGAGAACTTGTGTACGGGTATTTATTCACAAAATGCTGGAGTAACTCAGCAGGTCAGGCAGCATTTCAGGAGAGAAGAAATGGGTGACGTTTCGGGTCGAGACCCTTATTCAGCATTTTGTGAATAAATACCTTCAATTTGTACCAGCATCTGCAGTTATTTTCTTATACTAGTGTACGGGTGATCATTGGTCAACGTGAACTCGGTGGGCTGAATGGCCTGCCTCCACACTCCATCTCTAAACGAAAGCACGGGGCTCATGTTGTCGACCTCCCCGTGGTGAGCCCTGTCAACTGACCTCAGTCAGGCGAGCGACAGACAGCAGAAGGAGAAAAATAGCTTGCAGCCCAAATGCAACCTCAGTCGCTGCAGCTTGGCGCCAACCCGGACGGAGCATGTGCCCTTCTGAGGGCGGGCACCTATGGATGTCGAATCGGATGGCATCACCCTGCTGCAGCTGAATGCGGAAGGCCTCACCAAGGCAAAGACCACCATCATTGAACATCTGCTACGGACCCACAAAGTCACTGCAATCCTGCTCCAAGAGACTCACAAAAGTGACAGCTCCCATCTGAAGATCCCTGCTTATACCCTGGCTGCCTACACCGAGAGCCACACCCACGGGATTGCCACTTTTGTAAGGAACACAGCAAAATGGAAAGCGTTTGCAACGTCCCCTCCTGACTCCGACGTGGAATGGGCGGCAACGCAAGTCGAAGGTTTCACTGTCATCAATGTATACAAGCCACCTTCTACCAGGCTTCACAAAGACTCCATCCCGCCTTTGGTTCGCCCTGCATGTACGCTGGAGACTTCAATTGCCACAGCACCACCTGGGGCTACCGTTCAACTAACCCAGATGGCGCTGCACTAGAAGATTGGGCCTCAGCTACTGGCGTTCAACTCCTGTATGACCCAAAACAACTGGACAGCTTACGCTCTGGCAGGTGGAACAACACTACCAACCCTGACTTGGCTTTTGCAAACCTGAATGGACCATCGCCACACCATATCACCCTGGATCACTTCACAAAATCACAAAATCGTCCATCTCTGATTATTCCAGACAACCCCATTGAGCCAGTCCCAACCAAACCTGCGGATCGACAGCCTTCCCACCCCCACCCCTACCAACCTGGACAATGCCTACTCAACCCTCTGCAAACTCCTCATCCCCACCCTCACCCCCACCAACCCGGACAATGCATACTCAGCCCTCTGCAAACTCCTCATCAGTGCAGCAAAGAGTTCCATTCCTCGCGGCTATCATACCCGGTACATCCCCACATGGGACAAAGAGTGTGACGCATGCTACGACGCATTCCTGTACGCTGAACCAGGCGAAGAGGCTGCCTCCAAGGCTGCGGAACTGACAAACTACCTTGACAAGAAGCGCAGAGAGTGGTGGGAAGAGACAATCCAAGGAATCGGCTTCACACACTCTAGTACGGTGGGGTGGAAGACCTTCAATCGCCTCACCGGTCGAAGAACCCGCCCAAAGCATTGCCCTTTCACGGCCAACTCCATCGCCACCAGCTCCTGGCCAATGGCCACTCCAAAGACGCAGACAAGAACCATACTCGTTCTGTCAAACAGGAATCCACTAACCTTTGGAAAGCTCTAGGCACTGATGGGCACCTGTCAGCACCCTTTTCCTCTGCAGAACTTTCTTCTGTCATCTCTCAACTGAAATGTGGAAAACCTCAGGGTCCTGATAACATCCCTCCAGAATTCCTGAAACACTGGAATTCCGAAATGCCTGGTCTGGCTCGTGAGTTTTACTCCTCTTGCCTCATTGGTCAGTCCATTCCGAAGATCTGACGGAAAGCCACCGTCATTGCGCTACCAAAACCAAACAAGCCTGCGGACGACCCAAGGAATTATCGGCCCATCTCACTCCTGTGTCCCGTACAAGCTCCTCGAACGGCTTCTCCTGGTCCGGCTCGATCCAATCGTGACCCTCAACTACCCGCTGAACAATCTGGATTTCGGCGTGGACGCTGCACCACCCACCAAATTCTCAAGCTGACCAACGACATCGAAGACAGTTTTGAAAAGGGTCACAAGGCAGGCATCACACTGGTGGACCTCACCGCCGCCTTTGATACTGTGTGGCACCAGGGCCTGATCTTGAAGCTGCTCCGAACCACCCCTGACCGTCATTTAGTGCAGTTCCTTGCCAACATGCTTGCCAACTGCAGTTTTGTACTCAAGACCAGCGAGGGACAATCTAGCCGACTGCGACGTCGAAGAAACTGAGTCCCCCAAGGTACTGGCCCCCATGCTCTTCCACCTCTATATCAGCGATCTGCCACGCACGACCTCGCACCAGTATGGATACGCAGATGACTTGGCCCTACTGTACTCGGACAGGAGTTGGTCAAATGTTGAGGATGTGCTCTCGGCGGATACGGAACTTGTCGAGGGCTACCTTAAGACCTGGAGACTAAAACTGAGTGTGGCAAAAACCACCACAATGGCCTTTCACCTGAACAACAAGGAAGCTCAATGCCAGCTAACTGTCACCCTCAATGGGTCACCCCTACCCTACAACCCATTTCCTACATACCTCGGGGTGAAACTAGATCGACAGCTGACCTACAAGCAACACCTGGAAGCTCTCCGTGCTAAAGTCTCGGCACGGAACAACCTCCTGCGTTGCTTGGCCGGATCGTCATGGGGCGCCAGGACATCTACTCTTCAAATCAGTGCTCTTGCGGAGTACGCCGCCCCAGCATGGTGCCGCAGCGCTCATACTAGCAAGCTAGACGCCACCCTCAACGACACCATGCGGATCATCACTGGCTGCCTACGCCCTACTCCGACGGATCTCCTGCCGGTGCTCGCAGGTATTGCACCCGCCAAGCTTCGCAGAGTTCTTCACTCATAGGCTGGTGTGCAGCCTTTGCACCACCTCGCCCAGGATCCACAGCCCTTTCTCCCGTCATGCAGCGACCGTCTGTGGCTCCGGTTTCAACATACTAGGAGCATGGAGAACCAGCTGGGAACAGACATCGCGACCTCCTCAATTCACTGTCGCACCGAACACCGCAGCCCCAACCGGTTCGGACATGCCCCGCAAAGAGTGGGTCACCCTGAACCGGCTCCGCTCAGGGGTCGGCCGGTTCAACGCCAACATGCATCGTCGGGGGTTTCATTCATCAGCAGCCTGCGTGTGTGGAGCAGACCAGCAAACAGCGCAGCACGTCATGTTCAACTGCACTGTCCTCCGTCCCCCTGGTGGAGGGGTAGACCTCACGGCCCTCGACAACAGCACATTGCACTGACTACAGCGCCTGGAGGGCGTTACATAATTTTTGTTGCCTCAAACGCAAGAAGAAGAACGAAAGCACCTCTCGGAGGGGGCTTGGTAATATTAAAACCAGTAATCCCCACCACCGAGTAATGACGGCAGGCACATGGGACCACCACCTGCACATTATCAAACCACATACTGTACTGTCAGACAATATTTCTCCATTTCTTCATTGTCACTAGAACTCCCTAGCAGTGTTCAGAGGTGTTTCCACCACCTCCTCCAGGGCAATAAATGAATTCCTTGCCAGCATGAACCATTAAAAATGGCATTCCAGATTTGCTGGCTGACTGACCACCATAACCATCTGTGATATCCTGAAAGACATATTTTTGATCCAAGGAACCTAGGGTAGTACCTCAGAAATGTTAGTTTCCGGCTGTTGATTGGATCCTCCTGAGTTGTTAAAACAAAACCCAATGTAGTCCTGTGCACCACTTCCACTAGAGACTCCAAACCATTATTATTTCTAATTTCCATGCAAATCATATACTTCTGGTTAAATCTGGACTCTTCCAGTTACATCATATTTGATGCGAGCTTCTCGGTCTGCCAAGCATTTTGCTATGGCCTCTAAACCATCTCTCATCAAACTGCTTACCCAAGTCTCAGACGCAGAATTTGTGAGCAAACTTGATTTCTAGGAAGCTCAAACCTCTTCTATTCTTGCAGACTGGCCTTGCATTTAGTCTCTCACCGCACACAGATCCCATATTTAAAATACCCTGCACAATACGCCAAAGTGTATTCTTTGCTGTTGTGTTGCTTATTATGTACTGTCAGCTAGATGGAATTCATAGCTACCCAGTATGAAAAATGCATCCAGACAGGTAACGGTAAAAGGTAAAAGGCAAATAGCAAACGCACGCCCTCTCACTCCAAATTGCAAATGTGAAGAGGATGTAGAGTAACGGTCGAGACAAAATGAAGAATTAGGAAGTGCATATCATCTCCATGACCTTTGCGATTGCTGCACTTCTACTCTTTTCTCAGGCAAGATGCGTCAACTTCTGCTGCAAGTGAAAGTTTTATGAAATAAATGTTCCGATGTGCCTTGAAGTGGGTGCCAATACTGAACAGATCACAACACATTGGAGTGTTGGAAGACTGGCTGCCTCCCTGAAGGATTACTGACAAATTTCTTTGCCAGCCAGGATGGTTTGATAGCGATTGCTTTCGGACAAATTATACGAATCTGTACCATGGACTTCGTAAGACGCTAGATTTGTTATGAGTGTGAGATTTGATGATGTACTGACTAACCCTAATCATGTCATGTTGTGGAAATTGTGTGACTTCCTCCCTGGCTTTTGGCCAATTCGTTACTGTTTTTGTTTTGGTACAATCTCTTCCCTTTGAATCTTGTTTAACATATATAATATAATAACATATAATAACTACAGCATGGAAACAGGCCTGTCCGGCCCTACCAGTCCACGCCGACCATTCTCCCTGACCAAGTCTCATCTACCTGCACTCAGACCATAACCCTCTAATCCCCTCTTATCCATATACCTATCCAATTTACTCTTAAATAATAAAATCGAGCCAGCCTCCACCACTTCCACCGGAAGCCCATTCCATACAGCCACAACCCTCTGAGTAAAGAAGTTCCCCCTCATGTTACCCCTAAACCTTTGTCCCTCAATTCTGAAGCTATGTCCCCTTGTTGGAATCTTCCCCACTCTCAAAGGGAAAAGCCTACCCACGTCAACTCTGTCCGTCCCTCTCAAAATTTTAAAAACCTCTATCAAGTCCCCCCTCAACCTTCTACGCTCCAAAGAATAAAGACCCAACCTGTTCAACCTCTCTCTGTAGCCTAAGTGCTGAAACCCAGGCAACATTCTAGTAAATCTCCTCTGTACCCTCTCCATTTTGTCGACATCCTTCCTATAATTTGGCGACCAGAACTGCACACCATACTCCAGATTCGGCCTCACCAATGCCCTGTACAATTTCAACATTACATCCCAACTTCTATACTCAATGCTCTGATTTATAAAGGCAAGCATACCAAACGCCTTCTTCACCACCCTATCCACATGAGATTCCACCTTCAGGGAACAATGCACAGTTATTCCCAGATCCCTCTGTTCCACTGCATTCCTCAATTCCCTACCATTTACTCTGTACGTCCTATTTTGATTTGTCCTACCAAAATGCAGCACCTCACACTTATCAGCATTAAACTCCATCTGCCATCTTTCAGCCCACCCTTCCAAAAGGCCCAAGTCTCTCTGTAGACTTTGAAAATCTACCTCACTATCAACTACTCCACCTATCTTAGTATCATCTGCATATTTACTAATCCAATTTGCCACACCATCATCCAGATCATTAATGTAAATGACAAACAACAGTGGACCCAACACAGATCCTTGGGGCACTCCACTAGACACTGGCCTCCAACCTGACATACAATTGTCAACCGTTACCCTCTGGTATCTCCCATTCAGCCATTGTTGAATCCATCTTGCAACCTCACTATTAATACCCAACGATTTAACCTTCTTAATCAACCTTCCATGTGGAACCTTGTCAAATGCCTTACTGAAGTCCATATAGACAACATCCACAGCCTTGCCCTTATCAATTTCCCTGGTAACCTCTTCAAAAAATTCAAGAAGATTAGTCAAACATGACCTTCCAGGCACAAATCCATGTTGACTGTTTCTAATCAGGCCTTGATTATCCAAATAATTATATATATTGTCCCTAAGTATCTTTTCCATTAATTTTCCCACCACAGACGTCAAACTAATAGGTCTATAATTGCTAGGTTTACTTTTAGAACCTTTTTTAAACAAAGGCACAACATGCGCAATGCGCCAATCTTCCGGCACCATCCCTGTTTCTAATGACGTTTGAAATATTTCCGTCATAGCCCCTACTATTTCTGCACTAACTTCCCTCAATGTCCTAGGGAATATCCTATCAGGACCTAGAGACTTGTCCACTTTTATATTCTTCAAAAGTGTCCGTACCTCCTCTTCTTTAATCCTCCTAATTTCCATCACTACTCTACTTGTTTCGCTTACCTCACATAATTCAATATCCTTCTCCTCGGTAAATACCGAAGAAAAGAAATTGTTTAATATCTCCCCCATTTCTTCCGGCTCAGCACATAGCTGTCCACTCTGACTCTCTAATGGACCAATTTTATCCCTCACTATCCTTTTGCTATTGACATATCTGTAGAACCCCTTGGGGTTTACTTTTACATTACTTGCCAAAGCAGCCTCATATCTTTTTTTCGCTTTTCTAATTTCCTTTTTAAGATTCCTTTTACATTCTTTATATTCCTCAAGAACCTCATTTACTCCCTGCCGCTTATATTTAGGGAGACTCTTTTTCCGAACCAAGTGTCCAATTTCCCTGGAAAACCACGGCTCTTTCAAATTATTATTCTTTCCTTTCCACCGAACAGGGACATAAAGACTCTGTACTCTCAAAATTTCACCTTTAAATATCCTCCATTTCTCTATTATATCCTTTTCATAAAACAACAATTTCCATTTCACTCCTTTCTCATCTCCTCAAAATTAGCCTTTCTCCAATCCAAAATCTCAACCCTTGGTCCAGATTTGACCTTCTCCATAATGATATTGAAACTAATGGCATTATGATCACTAGACCCAAAGTGCTCCTCAACACATACCTCTGTCACCTGACCCATCTCATTTCCTAACAGGAGGTCCAACACTGCCCCTTCTCTGGTAGGCACCTCTATGTATTGCTGCAAAAAACTATCCTGCACACATTTTACAAACTCCAAACCATCCAGCCCTTTAACAGAATGTGATTCCCAGTCTATATACGGAAAATTGAAATCACCCACAATCACCACTCTGTGCTTACTACTAATATCTGCTATCTCCTTACATATTTGCTCTTCCAATTCTCGTTCCCTATTTGGCGGTCTATAATACACCCCTATAAGTGTTGCTAAACCTTTCTCATTTCTGAGTTCCACCCAAACAGCCTCCTTAATCGAGCCTTCTAGTCTGTCCTGCCAAAGCACTGCTGTGATATCCTCCCTGACAAGCAATGCAACACCCCCACCTCTTGCCCCTCCGATTCTATCACATCTGAAACAATGAAATCCTGGAATATTTAATTGCCAATCGCAACCCTCCTGCAACCATGTTTCACTGATCGCCACAACATCATACTTCCAGATGTCAATCCAGGCTCTAAGCTCATCCACCTTTCTTACAATGCTCCTAGCATTAAAATATACACATTTAAGGGACCCATCATTTCTTATTCTCAGTTTATTTCTTTTCCCTTCTTTCTCTCCTACATATTGGGTCTGAGTGTTTCCCTTTTCTGCCTCCTGCCTCACACACTGCCTATTAGCTATCTGTGTTTGAGTCCCTCCCCCCAACCGTACTAGTTTAAAGTCTCCGCAGTTATTTTAGCAAATCTCCCCGCCAGGATATTGGTTCCCCTCGGGTTCAGATGCAACCCGTCCTTTTTGTACAGGTCATACTTCCCCCAGAAGAGGTCCCAATGATCCAGAAACTTGAAACCCTGCTCCCTGCACCAGTTCCTCAGCCACGTATTTATCCTCCACCTCACTCCATTCCTATTCTCACTATCGCGTGGCACAGGCAGTAAGCCTGAGATTATTACTTTGGAAGTCCTTTTTTTTAAACTCTCTTCCTAGCCCCCTGAATTCTCCTTTCAGGACCTCTTCCCTTATCCTACCTATATTGTTGGTACCTATATGTACCACGACCTCTGGCTCCTCTCCCTCCCCTTTCAGGATATCCTGGACACGCTCAGACACATCCCGGACACCGGCACCAGGGAGGCAAACCACCATCCGGGTCTCCCGACTGCGTCCACAGAAACGCCTATCTGACCCCCTCACTATAGAGTCCCCTATTACTACTGCTCTCCTCTTCCTTTCCCTACCCTTCTGAGCAACAGGGCCGGACTCCTTGCCAGAGGCCCGGGCACCGTCGTTGCCCCCAGGTAGGCTGTCCCCCCCAACAGTACTTAAACAGGAGTACTTATTTCCAAGGGGTACAGCCACCGGGGTACTCCCTAGTCCCTGCCTCTGTTCCTTGCCCCCCCTAACAGTGACCCACTTGTCTACCTCCCGTGGTCTAGGAGTGACCACCTCTCTGTAACTCCTATCTATAACCTCCTCACTCTCCCTGATCAGACGGAGGTCATCAATCTGCCGCTCCAGGTTCCTAATACGGTCCCTTAGGAGCCCCATCTCGTCACACCTGGCGCAGATGTGGATGTCTGGAAGACTATCAGACTCCCAGATTCCCCACATCCGACACCCAGAACAAAAAAAAAAACTGCCCTGGCAGTCATACTCTCCAAACAAAGCCCCGCGCTCAGTTACTAAACCTACCGCCCAGCCGCTACTCCAACCGCTCCAACCGCCCACCCAAAAGAACTGAGTGATCTCCTGGGAGAGGCGAAAAACCGGATAAAAAACCCAGGCCAATTTGGGGAAAAATCCGGGAAATTCCTCTCTGACCCCAAGCTAGGCGATCGAAACTAGTCCGGGAGATCACACAGGTCTTACTCCTTACTATCCCCACACAATCCCCACACACTACTTCCCAAGCAACACTGCTTGGTGCTGCTTGCTGCTGCTGCTTGCTGCCGCTTGCTGCCGCTTGCTGCCGCTTGCTGCCGCTTGCTGCCGCTTGCTGCCGCTTGCTGCCGCTTGCTGCCGCTTGCTGCCGCTTGCTGCGGCTTGCTGCGGCTTGCTGCCGCTTGCTGCCGCTTGCTGCCGCTTGCTGCCGCTTGCTGCCGCTTGCTGCTGCTTGTTTGATTCGTGAAGTCCTGAACTTTTGCGGATAAGTCATCCAAGTCATCAATAATTTATCTGTGCTCTAGTATGGCTTGCTCAAGCTCCTTTAGGCAAAAAGCATCTTACCTGAAAGGATTTAGTCAGCACTTGCAAACTTGCTTCAAATGTTGTGCTCCATAAGTATGTCCTCATGTACTAGGTGGCATTGATAGTATGGTCTGGATATTGAAGCTCTGATATTGAAATGGAACTTAAATTTTGAGTATATCTGATCAAAAGGATATGGGTTAATCATAGATCACAATCCCAGTGCATGTTTTCCAGAGCCATTCAATTCAGCTCCCTTCCACTACATTTTACACAGATGTTAACGACAATTGAACATGGAGTTTGATTAATAAACCTGCACTATTTGACTGCAGCCTCTAAGAATCTGTGATTTGTAGGAAGCAGTAGGGAATGTATAATCATATATAACTTTAAACGTCTGCCATATAGTAATTCCAATGTATATTATTTTCATCCAGCAAAATTTCTGAAGTTTGGAAACAAGCCATTTCAGTTCCAACTCCTTTTGAAGATTAGCAAAAATTGCTCAAGAATGCAGATAATTTTTCATAACAGTACCACACAGCGTAGGGAAATTACATGCCTATGAAGTGTTTCCAAAGCTTTTGGCCCAGTGAACTGAAAAGGGCATTCCAAATCAATTTATATTCAGTAGATGATGTGGATCCATAACTCTCTAAAAATTACAAATGCTTTGTGGTAGCTTTAGAAACAAGGTCAATGTCTGGATATGGGAACATGAATAAAGATTTCCAAAGAGACAAGTTGAAAGAAAAATACAATAACAGATCTCGAAAGACCAAAGATATTACATCCAGTAAAGCATTACTTAATCATCAGCACCCAGTGCAGACCATAATGAGATGGGAACAGCAGCAGGGCATTAAAGGCAAAGTATAAATGTAATTAACAATGCTGATGTACAGGGAAGAGAGTGTAGCATATCAATTGCAAATTCAGCATGGTACATTTGCTTACAAAAACAAATCTACAATATGTAGGAAGGAACTGCAGATGGTGGTTTACACCGAAGATAGACACAACATGCTGGAGTAACTCAGTGGGCCTGGCAGCATCTCCAGAAAGAAAGAATTATTTCTCACCACCCCCCCCCCCCCCCCATTCTTTCTATCTAGAGATGCTGCATGTCCCGCTGAGTTACTCCAGCATTTTGTGTCTAATGTACAATATTTTTATCTTCAGAAACTAATCTAGTTCAGAATGATATTCTATTACTCAAGGGCTCACCAGAGCATGATTTCATTTGCAGTAAACCTCACAAATCTTTATTTGGCCTTTCAGGAAGTATGAGCGTGTGCTTGTGTGAGCGAGTGCACGAGTGTGCAAGTGTGCGAGTGTGTGTGGATTTTTACCACACTTAAATATGTCAAAGTTATGAACTGTTGGTTCAGCCTAATTGAGTGGTCATGTGGATTGCTGGAAGGAAATCAGAAAGAAATTGCACATAATATATAGATATAAATATAAAGATAGATATAAATATATTACTTCTTAATGTTCCATTGGGATGAACCAGGAGTAACTCTCTCGTGTCCTTGAACAATAACACGTTTCATAATCTTTTCAGCTGCCTCATCTCATGTGTTAAAACTATCTGCAGAAACACTGAATTTTTTGGGGGTGACACCACTTTTTTTTTTTTTTACTTTACCAACTGTCGCTCCAGGTGGGAGTACCATTTTCCAATGTGAAAAAGCATCAGGCATATTTCACGTCATTGCAACAAACAAGAAAATTTACATTGTTTAACAGGTGTAGAATTGTCTATTCTCCATTTAATATGAGAATAGTCTATTCTCTATTTTAGGCCTACAAAATAATTGTTTTTTGGGTCACAACAAATAGTAGTAAAGTTTTTTTTTTTTTAAAGATCTTTAAACCTATAAATCAAAGACTACCTACAAATCAAAGCTCGATGATTAAGCTGTTGGCTACCGTCCCAAACATTGCTTCATGTTAAATCTTGTTTAAAAACACTTCTGTGATGTGCTTTGATTCACTTTCTGATGTTGAAAAGGTTCATAGAAACATAGAAAATAGGTGCAGGAGGAGGCCATTCGGCCGTTCGAGCCAGCACCGCCATTCATTGTAAACATGGCTGATCGTCCTGAATCAATACCACGTGCCTGCCTTCTCCCCATTTCCCTTGATTCCACTAGCCCCTAGAGTTCTATCTAACTCTCTTAAATCCATCCAGTGATTTGGCTTCCACTGCCCTCTGTGGCAGAGAATTCCACAAATTCACAACTCTCTGGGTGAAAAAGTTTTTTCTCACCTCAGTTTTAAATGGCCTCCCCTTTATTCTAAGACTGTGGCCCCTGGTTCTGGACTCGCCCAACATTGGGAACATTTTTCCTGCATCTAGCTTGTCCAGTCCTTTTATAATTTTATATGTTTCTATAAGATACCCTCTCATCCTTCTAAACTCCAGTGAATACAAGCCTAGTCTTTTCAATCTTTTCTCATATGTCAGTCCCGCTATCCCAGGGATCAATCTCGTGAACCTACGCTGATGTGAAGTTATGCCCTAATGTGAAGTTATGCATTTTGGAGAAAAAAAATCATAAAGCAAGTTATTTTCTAAATGGGGAGGAGCTGCGTGGTAATACAACGCAAAGGGACCTGGGGGTACCAGTACAGGAATCACAAAAAGTTAGTATGCAGGTGCAGCAAGTGATTAGGAAGACCAATGGAGTCTTAGCCTTTATTGCCAGGGGGATAGAGTATAAAAGTAGGGAGGTTTTGCTGCAGCTGTATACAGTATTGGTAAGACCGCATTTGGAATACTGTGTGCAGTTTTGGTGTCCATATTTAAGAAAGGATGTACTTGCTCTGGAGGCAGTGCAGAGAAGGTTTACACGGTTAATTCCAGGGATGAGGGGGTTGACATATGAGGAAAGGTTAAGTAGGTTGGTACTTTTCTCATTGGAGTTCAGAAGAATGAGAGGCGATCTTATTGAAACGTATAAGATCGTGAGGGGCCTTCATCGGGTGGATGCGCTAAAGATGTTTCCGATGATCGGGGAGACCAGAACTAGGGGGCATAGTCTTAGAATAAGAGGGGGCTCTTTTAAAACTGAGATGAGGAGAAACTTCTTCACTCAGAGGGTGGTTAGTCTGTGGAATTCGCTGCCTCAGGGAGCTGTGGAAGCAGGAACGTTAAATACTCACGGGGCACTTTACTCACGGGGCACTTTACTCACGGGGCACTTTACTCACGGGGCACTTTACTCACGGGGCACTTTACTCACGGGGCACTTTACTCACGGGGCACTTTACTCACGGGGCACTTTACTCACGGGGCACTTTACTCACGGGGCACTTTACTCACGGGGCACTTTACTCACGGGGCACTTTACTCACGGGGCCGCACCCCTTGAGCAAGCTTTGCTTATATCAGATGCTAAATTGACTAATTTTCCAATTTACCAATCTTCCAATCTAATTGTTCAGCCAATCCCCACACTCGCTCCTGACCTTCCTTTCTCTGATGAGCTTGAAGGTATGTGCTTGTCAATCTCAAAGACTGCTAAAGGGCCATTTGCACCCTTTTTATACCTGCTCTACCTGTGACTCACCAAGTTCAGTTAATGGTTGTTCTCACTGCTGCTTTGCCCCACCTGCACTCAGACTGCTAATGTGCTGTTTGCACCCTTTTTATAGCTGCTCTACCTGTGACTCACCAAGTCCAGCCAACGGTCATTCTCGCTACGGCTTTGCCCGACCTGCACTCAAAGACTGCTAACCTGCTGTTTGCTCTCTTTTTAAACCTGCACTCAAGGTTCACCAAGTCCAGCCAACGGTCGTTCTCGCTGCTGCTTTGCCCGACCTGCACTCAAAGAGTTCTTTGCAAGTTAAAAAATATTTTGGTCTTGCACGGTCCCAACATTTGCTCTAACCTCCCATATGTTTATAGATAGGAAAGGTTCAGAGGGATATAGGCCAAATACGGGCAGGCGGAACTAGTGCAGATGAGGCATCTTGGTTGGTCAACATGGGCAAGTTGAAGTCAATTTGGACAACGGTGTCTAAAGGCCTGGTTCCATGCTGTATGACTCTTCCTTATGCAAATTAAACAACATAGAACAATAAGGTCAGGATATAAGAGCAGGGCAGTTTGCCAAATTAATCTGACAATCTGACTATTGAGAAATCTTGCGGTTCAGCACCTGGCTTACAAGGTGTTGATTCCTATGCTCCTTTTCACACACCACGGCCTGAGTTTGTAACTGAGTTCATTGGAAAATGTATTATTCTGCATAACATCTAAAGTGAATTAAAAGTGTTCTAAACTAATATTTGGAATAACACCCAATAACCTGAAAAAAAATCTAGTCCAGCACAACTAAATTCCCAAACATACTAATTTTACTGTACTCAAGTAATATTATGAAAATGTGAAAAAGGCATATTCAGTGAAAGGTGCAGCAAAGCCCGACGACAGCATGGTACCACTATGAGATAAACAATCAGGTCTGCAGATAGAGTTTCAAATGAATACACATAGTTCTACTGTAACGCAATAGCTGCATTCCTATGAATACTTGTGTTATAGGAAATAGTGTCCATTGTGTCAATGGGGAAAGGGTGTGAGGGGCTGGAGAGTTTTGGACTTTTGCAATAACAAAGTTATTTTTCCTGTAGGATTTTCAAAAATAAAGATCTTTTTCATAGCAGTATTTTTTGATTGAAAATACTAAAAGCTATATGTTACATTATTTAACAGAAATGCACAAGTGTCAATAGAAATGAATGCTTGTCAATTTCAATGATCAAAAATGCATACCGAAATGCACCATCTCATTTATCATCACTGAACGACATTGGTCAATTACTAGCCTGTTTAGTTTAGTTTAGTGATACAGCACAGAATCAGGCCCTTCGGCCCACGGAGTCCAGGCCGACTAGCGATCATCCTGTACACGATCTCTATCCTACACACTAGGGACAATTTATCATTTTTACCAAAGCCAATTAAACAACAAACTTGTACATCTTTGGAGTGTGGGAGGAAACCGAAGCACCCGGTGAAAACCCACGCAGTCACAATGAGAATGTGCAAACTCCGTACAGACAGCACCCGTAGTTAGGATCAAACCCGGGTTTTTGACACTGTAAGGCAGCAACTCTACCACAGCGCCACCATGCCGCCCTAAAATGCCTGCTCTGCAAGTTTATTAAAATGCCCCTGTAATTTGTATTGCTGTCCTCTTCCGAATTATCTCCAATTGTGGTAACAATAGACAATAGACAATAGGTGCAGGAGTAGGCCATTCAGCCCTTCGAGCCAGCACCGCCATTCAATGCGATCATGGCTGATCACTCTCAATCAGTACCCCGTTCCTGCCTTCTCCCCATACCCCCTCACTCCGCTATCCTTAAGAGCTCTATCCAGCTCTCTCTTGAAAGCATCCAACGAACTGGCCTCCACTGCCTTCTGAGGCAGAGAATTCCACACCTTCACCACCCTCTGACTGAAAAAGTTCTTCCTCATCTCCGTTCTAAATGGCCTACCCCTTATTCTCAAACTGTGGCCCCTTGTTCTGGACTCCCCCAACATTGGGAACATGTTATCTGCCTCTAATGTGTCCATTAGCTGTCTGTTATTGCTAAGAGCCTCCTCAACGCGTTCTTCTGTGGTCAAATGACTGCTTGCCAATTGCTTTACAGATTCCATCCATCTAGAGGCATAGTGGAAAGACTTCCATCAGATGCGAACTCCAAGTGAAATCGAGGGAGTACTAGACATAGCCTTTTTTAACCTCAAAGTCCTCTGAATCTACAATCAAAAGAATTGTGGAACCCACGACAAAAATCTTCCATGTATGTCATGTTTCGTGATGACATGCTAACTGATTTAACCAAGTGGTCCACAACAGATACAATCTCACTGCAGCCTACCATCAAGTAATGCTGAGAAAATATTGGGGAATTAATGTAATCTTGCTCACTGCAATATTGTCAATTATCAATTTACTTTATTCTCGATCCTTACAAATGCTATTTTTGAATTCCTTAAACTTGCACCTCCTTGTATCCTTTACTACTGCCATTGTGCTCTGCATAATGTCACGTCACTTCTATTTCTTCCTCTATCTCGTCAACGCCCACTCCTGACCTTTCTATAGGCACGTACCTTGCTTGGCTGATTTCTGCATAAGTGTTCAAGTTCAGAACTAGCCAGTGGTTCTGTAAAGAACTTGTGATGCAACAGGGGTAATTTGTATTTTCATAATTAGAGAACCTCTTCGGCAAAGTGATCACACTGCAATAGAAATTTGCATGCAAAATGAAGAAATTTGTCATAAAACCAGATGTTTTAATAATTTAGTGACTCAAATTAAATTGACACAAAACAAATATGTTTTATCCATCATCACTGCAGATGGTTAAGCTCTGATAGAAGTTGAGAAGAAACAAGAATCTCCTGAAGATGGTTATTGATAGCAATTAACAATACTGAATATTATGGGCACTGCAACCAAACACACCCGCTGAACCAATCACCTGTGTGCCAAGCTTCAAAAAACTCTGACTATCAAAGAGTGGATACATGAATGATAATCTTTTGAAATTCCAGTGACTGTTTAGCAATCTCAGCAGATCAGAAGGCAGGACATTCAACACTGCTATTCATGAGAGGAAAAAATAGGGAATTATAAATGGGTTGGGCTGATACCCATCATGTACAAAATATCTGCAGCAATCATTATGGGCATTTTTAAACAAAAAATCTTACTATTGTACAGAACCAAAATGATTTTATCTAGCCATAATTGTGCTTGAAATGTTAAGATTTTTTTCTTAAGGTTAAACAGGGTAAATAAAATGGAACAAGTGGCAATAGCAAATCTAATTCCAACATACCACACATGATGCTGTTGCATAAAGAGCATAGCGAGGCAGTAGTTAGTGGAGCTGCCTCACAGCTTCAACAACCAGGAATCCTGTCTGAAATCATGTACTGCATGTGCAGTTTGCATATTCTTCCTGTGACAATGTTGGTTCCTAGCAAGTGCTCCAGTTTCCTCTCACATCCCAAAAGGAAAGCTGGTAGGTTAACTGGACACTTGAAATTACCACTCATGTACACAAAGAATCAAAAGACATTATGGTGTGTATGTAAGAAAGTTGCAGGGGTACCGGGAAATAAGCAAAAGAAGTAGGAAATAGGAATTAAAAGATTGATCTGTCAGGTGCCAGAATGAATCTGATGGGCTGAATAGATTTATGCCATGTCAAAGGAAGTACAAAATAATAAAGGCTCAGTGCATTGGAATTAACAAATTAGCAGGGTAATGGGTTGGCTAAACAATCGTTTAGAGTTTAGAAATAAATCATTTTCTGGTTGGAAGTTTATTACTTGGGTGTTGTAGATTGCTACAAGTTACCCATGAAAATAGAATAATTAGTCTTTTTTGATGATACATATACAAAAAGGAAAGCGAGCAGTGAACAGGATTCAAGAAGTATACTGTGGCGCGTCTAGAGAGGCCCGAAATAAAGGCGAGGAGCCGGGTATTTCGGGGCGTTCGGTTTATTATTTGACAGTTATCAGACTGGTCGAGTCTGCTGGAATAGCTTTGCGCCCAAAACCTTGTCCTTATATACGTAGTACAGGACCGCCCCCCTGGACTGGTCCATTCCCGTGCCGAGGGGTCGGTAGTGGTATGGCCCGACCCTTGGGAGCTGCCACAGGACCCCCCCCAGAACCGGAGGCACGAACCGCACTGGTGGTCGCACAACCCGACCGGACCGCATACGGAAACGGTCGACAAAGGGGCCGGCGGAGGCACAGTTGGAGGGACAGTTGGTGGGACCCGCAAAGGGGGGCGACCTCGTGGCCGAAGCTGAGCAACCCGGTTGGTCGATGTCTAAGTGGGCCGGCTTCAGGCGGTCAATTGACACAGCCTCCGGCCGGCCCCCCATGTCCAAGACAAAGGTTGTCTGTCCGTGCTCCAGCACCTGGTACGGGCCCTCATATGGCCTCTGGAGTGGCCTCCGGTGGGCGTCACGGCACAGGAACACAAATGCGCAGTCCCGGAGGGCCGATGGCACGCAAGGGCGGAATGTCCCATAGCGGGACGTCGGCACCGGTGCGAGCTTGCCAACTCGCTCTCGAAGACGCTGTAGGGTAGATGAGGGCGGTTCCTCTCGCCCCGGCAACGAGGGCACGAACTCCCCGGGCACCGTGAGCGGGGACCCGTATACGAGCTATGCTGATGATGAAGCCAGGTCCTCCTTGGGCGCAGTCCGGATGCTCAGCAAGACCCATGGTAGCTCGTCCATCCAGTCGGGGCCGGAGAGTCGCGCCTTCAGCGCTGTCTTCAGCTGCCAATGGAACCTCTCCACCAGGCCGTTTGCCTCCGGGTGATAGGCTGTGGTGTGGTACAGCCGCACGCCCAACAGGTGGGCCATGGCCGACCACAGCTCAGAGGTGAACTGTGGCCCCCGGTCCGATGAGATGACCACCGGCACCCCAAAGCGAGCGATCCAGTGCGCAGCCAACGCACGAGCGCATGAAGCTGTGGCTGTGTCGGCCAGCGGTATGGCCTCCAGCCACCGTGTGAAGCGGTCCACCACCGTGAGGAGGTGTGTGATGCCCCGGGACGGCGGGAGAGGGCCCACAATGTCCACATGCAGGTGGTCGAAACGCCGGCAGGGTAGACCGATCTCCTGGAGTGGCGCCCCGACGTGGCGTTGAATCTTCGTCGTCTGGCACGGAATGCAGGTGCGGGCCCAGTGGCCAACCTGCTTGCGCAGACCGTGCCACATGAACCGCACAGCTACCAGTGCGGTCATCGCCCGGATGGATGGGTGAGCCAGCCCGTGGACCACGTCGAACACCTTCCGGCGCCACGCGGCCGGGACGATGGGGCGCGGCTGACCTGCCGACACATTGCACAATATCGTCGCTCCTCCGGGGCCGAGGGGGACATCCTCAAGGTGGAGGCCAGAGATGGCAGTCCGGTAGGCGGGCATCTCCCCGTCCGTTAGCTGGGCCTCCGCCAGGGCAGAATAATCAATGCCGGGCGCCACATCGAAAACGACATTGATGGCGGGGCAAGACAACGCGTCGGCCACCCGGTTTTCCTTCCCCTCGATGAAGCGGATGGAGGTGGTGAACTCCGAGATGTACGCCAACTGCCGCTGTTTTCGGGCAGACCACGGGTCGGAGACCTTTGCCAGGGCGAACGTGAGCGGCTTGTGGTCCGTGTATACTCCAAAGACGTACAGGTATGTAGGTTAATTGGCTGGGTAAATGTAAAAATTGTCCCTAGTGGGTGTAGGATAGTGTTAATGTACGGGGATCACTGGCGTGGACTTGGAGGGCCGAAAAGGCCTGTTTCCGGCTGTAGATATATGATATGATATGCGGTGAACGGGCGGCCCTCCAGGAAATAGTGGAAGTGGCGCATGGCCAGGTACAGAACTAGGAGCTCGCGGTCAAATCGCTGTACTTCCTCTGGGCGTTGTTGAGGTGCCGGCTGAAGAAGGCCAGGGGGCGCCAACCCCCGTCCATCAGTTGCTCCAGTACGGCACCAATCGCCGACTCTGAGGCGTCCGCCGTAAGGGCTGTCGGGGCATCCTCCCATGGGTGAACCAGCAGCACAGCCCGAGCCAGGGCCTCCTTCGCGCCGTCGAAAGCTGTTACCGCCTCGTCGATCCACACGACGTTTTTACGCTTCCCCGCCAGCAGCTCGTATAGCGGCCACATGATGTGGGCCGCGGATGGCAGGATTCGGTGATAAAACGCCACCATGCCAACGAACTCCTGCAGGCCGCGCACCGAGGACGGACGGGGAAACCGGCAGATGGCGGCGACTTTGTCCGGCAGGGGAACCACGCCTTGCGAAGACACACGGTGGCCGAGAAAGTCAATTGTGGCCACGCCAAAGCGGCACTTGGCGAAGTTGATAGCCAACCCATGCTTGCTGAGCCGCTGAAAGAGCTGCCGGAGGTGGGCACAGTGCTCCTAGATGTCGTCGAGGTAGACGAACAGGAAATCCAGCCCGCGACACACGCCGTCCATTAACTGTTGGAATGCCTGCGCGGCGTTCTTGAGGCCGAACGGCGTGATGATTGCCGTCTTGGGCACATTCTCCGAGTGGACCGGGATCTGGTTGTAGCCTCGCACCAGATCCACCTTCGAGAATATCATGGCCCTGGCCAAATGGGCGTTGAAGTCCTGGATGTGGGGCATGGGGTATCGGTCCTCGGCAGTAGCGACGTTCAGCCGCCGATAATCCCCGTAAGGTCTCCAGCCCCCGTTTGCCTTGGGGACCATGTGGAGTGGGGATGCCCAAGGGCTGTTGGAAGGGCGGACGATCCCCAAGGACTCCATCGTGCGGAACTCCTGCCGTGCCAGGCGTAACTTCTCAGGCAGCAGTCGGCGTGCTCGTGCGTGGAGGGGTGGGCCGGTAGTTATTATATAATGGACCACCCCGTGCTTGGGGGTCGACGACCGGAATTGCAGGGCCATAATATCCGGGAATTCCGCCAGAACCCGAGCGAAATGGGAGTCCACAGACGACAGCGGGCATACAACGGGCTCATTCAGACGAAGCGCAATGGGCTCAATCGTGGCGGCGTGGACCAAGCGCTGCTGCCTGACGTCCACCAGGAGAGAATGAGCCCACAGAAAGTCAGCCCCGAGCAACGGCTGGGAGACGTCGGCGATGGTAAACTGCCACGTGAAATGACTGGCGCCGAAAACGACGTGGACCGTGCGGACGCCATAAGTCCGAATGTGGCTCCCGTTTGCAGCGGTAAGGATGGGCCCCCGCTTCCCAGACGAATGTCCAGCAGCGAAGGGGGCAGGACGCTCAGCTCCGCCCCGGTATCCACGAGGAAGCGGCCCCCGGAACGCCGATCCCAGGCGAAGAGGCGGTGAATCTGGCCGGCCGCAGCGGGGACTATTGGCAGCCGGCCCTTGCGTTTCCCAGGAACGTGCACGGCTGGCGGCATTGTCGGGCTGCAGCACCCCAGTGCTGGTGGTAATAACACCAGTGCCTCCTGCTGGTGCTGGCTGGAGCCTGCTGGTGTGGGACTGCAGGTGCAGGACTCGCAATGGCCACCGGGAGCGATCTCGCAGGCCTCCGGGGCGTAGCTGTCACTCCTTCCACAGCTCCCCCGCCCGACCGGAGAAAATCGGGCGCTGCTCGAGTGACGTTTAGCGCGCTGACGTCTTCATGGCGCGCCGCCCACAGCGCGTCCGCGCGCCTGCCGAGGGCCCGGGTGTCATCACAGGAGGCGTCTGTGAGCTGCAGGCGAATGTTGGCCGGCAGCAGGTGCAGGTATGTATATTCGAACATTAGGCACGGTCTGTGACCGTAGAGCAATGCGACCATCTCCTTCAGGAGGCTAGATGGGCACCGGTCACTGAGGCCTGGCATGTGGAGCCTTTCGGCCCGCTCCATTCTGGATAGCCCGTAGGTTTGGAGCAGCAGCTCCTTAAGGGCTTTATACTTATCGTGGGCCGGGGGGTCCTGGAGGAACTCGGTGACCTCTTCGGCCGTGTCTGGTCAAGGGCTCCCACCAGGTGGAAAAAACGGGTGTCATCCGTTGTGTTGCCCCGCAGCTGGAACTGGACCTCCGCTTGGTAAAACCAAACGCGAGCCCGGGTGGTCCAAAAGGTCGGGAGCTTGATGCCTACCGCGTCGACAGCTGCGGCCTGGTCGGCCTGCGATCTGGACGGACGGTCGGCTTTCGATCGTGTGTCCATCCTACTATGAATGGACTGTCGGGGTCACCAATGTGGCGCGTCGAGAGAGGCCCGAAATAAAGGCGAGGAGCCGGGTATTTCGAGGCATTCGGTTTATTTCACAGTTATCAGACTGGTCGAGTCTGCTGGAATAGCTTCGCGCCCAAAACCTTGTCCTTACATACCTAGTACAGGACTACCCCCCTGGACTGGTCCATTCCACTATTCGCTAGTGGTATGGCCCGACCCTTGGGAGCCGCCACAATACCGTGATATGGACAGATTAAGTACATAGCAAGATGCTGCCAGATGGGAGTATAATGTGATTCATCATGAGATTATATGCCTTGATAAACAGAAAAATAATACTTTTCAAACAATGAGAAACTAACATATGTAGGTGTTAACGTATTTTTGTGTGCTGTTTCAGGAGAAGCATACAGTAAATAGTCTGGTACAATAAGCCACGAGGAACGCAAATGGTAAACTGACAAAACGGACACTTACTGCAACAGATTTATAATAAGAAAGCCTAGCAATAAACTCGCTGGGCTTTGTTGATACACCTCAAGTAACATATACAGATTTCGATTCCATGTCCTCACAGTAATGTACTTGGAGTAAGTGCTAAATTAATTAATTGGATCTATTCTGGGGAGAGGATAGGGTGCATGAGGAGAGTTTAAAAGAAGGCAAGGTGATTGCACGCTTCAGACAGAAAATGGCTGAGTATTTGGCAACAAAACCTCTTAATCTAGCTGAAGAGACGGGAACTACGAGTGAGATGACGAGGTTACTGTTGGTTTGAAAAAGGATTGTAAATCTTTGGAATTCTTTACCTCAAAGAAATGTGGATTGGATGCTCAGTTAAGAACATTCAAAACTGAGATTAACAGATAGAGCCATGCAGTGTGGAAACATGCCCAACGGCCCAGCTTGCCTATACCAACCAACATGTCCCATTACACTAGTCCCACATGCCTGCATTTGGCCCATATCCCTCTAAAGCTATCCTGTCCATGTACCTATCCAAATGTTTCTTAAACGTTGTGATCGTACCTGCCTCAACTACATCCCCCAGCAACTTGTTCCATATACCCACCACCCTTTGTGTAAAAAGGTTGCCTCTCCGGTTCCTATTAAATCTTTCCCCCTCACCTTAAACCCATGTCCTCTGCTTCACGATTCCCCTACTCTGGGCAAGAGACTCTGTGCGTTAACCTGATCTATTCCTCTCACGATTTTGTACACTTCCATACGATCAACACTCATCCTCCTGCGCTCCAAGGAATCAAGTCCTAGCCTGCTCTACCGCTCCATATAACTCAGGCCCTTGAGTCTTGACAAGATCCTCAAATCTTCTCTGCACCCTTTCTAGCTTGACAACATCTTTCTTATAACATAGTGCCCAAAACAGAATACATTACTCTAAATGTCACCTCACCAACATCTTATAAAACTGCAACATGACCTCCCAACTTCCACACCCAATACTCTGATCGATGAAGTTCAAAGTGCAGAAAGCCTTTTCCTGCAAATTTCAAGATATTTGGCTTTGGTGAGAATCAGAAAATAGACAAATCAGGTTTGAAAGTAGAATTGAGGTACAGCATCAGATTGACTTCAAGTAACCACAATAAGAAATAAATAACAACGATAAAAGACAATTATATCATGATATAATTAGATCAAGAACATGAGCAGGCAGTTAAAAAAATAATGGGGAGAATTGACAAAAATCAACAAATGCAAGACTTCAGAGCATTATTTGTAGACTTGCAAAACTACTGAGAAAGTAAGATAACAAATGTACAGATCATAGAAAGATTTTGCAAAATAAAGTACTAAGTATGAGGTACCCTTTAAAAAACATACAGGATGTGAACATTACTGGCAAAGCTATTTTGTGGTCCCTCCCTCACTGTCTTTTTGAAGATTTCCTATACACTCAGGAAAGCCATTCCCATGGGTTGCAAATTTCTGTTTGTGCAGCAGTTTCCTGAGAAAGCTTGCATTGCAATTTAGAACAGCAAAGAGTAATACAATGTACTAGGATCTCATGGCCAAGGAAATAGGAGCAAATGACATTCATATATATAAATTCTCCTTCAAAAGGAAGTTACATTTACGTTTGTGCACAATGTAGTCAATTTAACTACACTTCTTCCATCCCAGCTTCCTGCAAACATTCATTTTCAGTCTTAGTTTAGTTTAGTTTAGGAAACAGGTCCTTTGGCCCACCGAGTCTGCACCAAACCAGTAATCCCCATACATTAACACAATCCTACACACACTGGGGACAATTTACACTTATACCAAGCCAATTTATCTGCATTCCTAGACGTCTTTGGAGTGTGGGAGGAAACCGAAGATCTCAGAAAAAACACACGCAGGTCACAGGGAGAACGTACAAACTCCATACAGACAGCACCTGTAGTCGGAATCGAACCCAGGTCTCTGGCGCTGCAAGCGCTGTAAGGCACCAACTCTATCGCTACACCACCATGCCGCCCTGTAATTTCTAATTTCTAATTCTAATTTCAGTCTGTTCTATCTGTTTTTTTCATTTAGGGAATCAGTGGAAAAGGGCCCTCTTGCCATCTTCTTAGCAAATGATATGTACAGGTATTGAGCATTTCTGATATTAAAAAAATTAAAAGTGAAATAGATCTGGAGAGCAACAAACAGAGGTAGCAAGAAAAAAATATTTTGAATTAGAAAATGTCACTCAAGACAGACAGGACAGTAGTAAAGAGATTATTTGTCACAAACGGAAATGAGCACAGCAAAATTTTTTATGACGGATCCAATGATTTTCTTAAACATTAGCAGAATAGGCCATTCGGCCCTTCGAGCCAGCACCGCCATTCAATGTGATCATGGCTGATCATTCTCAATCAGTACCCCGTACCTGCTTTCTCCCCATACCCCCTGACTCCGCTATCCTTAAGAGCTCTATCTAGCTCTCTCTTGAATGTATTCAGAGAATTGGCCTCCACTGCCCTCTGAGGCAGAGAATTCCACAGATTCACAACTCTCTGACTAAAAAAGTTTTTCCTCATCTCTGTTCTAAATGGCCTACCCCTTATTCTTAAACTGTGGCCTCTGGTTCTGGACTCCCCCAACATTGGGAACATGTTTCCTGCCTCTAACATGTCCAACCCCTTAATATTCTTATACGTTTCGATAAGATCCCCTCTCATCCTTCTAAATTCCAGTGTATACAAACCTAGTCGCTCCAGTCTTTCAACATAGGACAGTCCCGCCATTCCGGGAATTAACCTAGTAAACCTACGCTGCACGCCCTCAATAGCAAGAATATCCTTCCTCAAATTTGTAGACCAAAACTGCACACAGTACTCCAGGTGCGGTCTCACTAGGGCCCTGTACAACTGCAGAAGGACTTCTTTCCTCCTATACTCAACTCCTCGTTATGAATGCCAACATTCCATTGGCTTTCTTCACTGCCTGCTGCACCTGCATGCTTCCTTTCAGTGACTGATGCACTAAGACACCCAGATCACGTTGTACGTCCCCTTTTCCTAACTTGACACCATTCAAATAATAATCTGCCTTCCGATTCTTACCACCAAAGTGGATAACCTCACACTGATCCACATTAAACTGCATCTGCCATGCATCCGCCCACTCACACAACCTGTCCAAGTCACCCTGCAACCTCATAGCATCTTACTCACAGTTCACACTGCCATCTAGCTTTGTATCATCAGCAAATTTGCTAATGGTACTTTTAATCCCTTCATCCAAGTCATTGATGTATATTGTAAATAGCTGCGGTCCCAACACCGAGCCTTGCAGTACCCCACTAGTCACTGCCTGCCATTCTGAAAGGGACCCATTTATCCCCACTCTTTGCTTTCTGTCTGTCAACCAACTTTCTATCCATGTCAGTACCCTACCTCCAATACCATGTGCTCTAATTTTGCCCACCAATCTCCTATGTGGGACGTTGTCGAAGGCGTTCTGAAAGTCGAGGTACACCACATCCACCGGCTGTCCCGTGTCAATTTTCCTAGTTACATCTTCAAAAAATTCCAGTAGATTAGTCAAGCACGATTTCCCCTTCGTAAATCCATGCTGACTCGGAACGATCCTGTTACTGCGATCCAAATGTTCCGCAATTTCGTCTTTTATAATTGACTCCAGCATCTTCCCCACCACTGATGTCAAACTAACTGGTCTATAATTTCCCATTTTCTCTCTCCCTCCTTTCTTGAAAAGTGGGATAACATTAGCTACCCTCCAATCCACAGGAACTGACCCGGAATCTATAGAATATTGGAAAATCATTACTAATGCGACCACAATTTCTAGAGCCACCTCCTTCAGCACCCTGGGATGCAGACCATCAGGCCCTGGGGATTTATGAGCCTTGAGTCCCATTAGTCTACCCAAAACTTTTTCCTGCCTAATGTGGATTTCCTCCAGTTCCTCTGTCACCCTAGGATCTCTGGCCACTAGAACATCTGGGAGATTGTCTGTATCCTCCTCAGTGAAGACAGATCCAAAGTACCGGTTCAACTCTTCTGCCATTTCCTTGTTCCCCATAATAAATTCCCCTGCTTCTGTCTTCAAGGGACCCACATTTGCCTTGACTATTTTTTTCCTCTTCACATACCTAAAAAAGCTTTTACTATCCTCCTTTATATTATTAGCTAGTTTACCCTCGTACCTCATCTTTTCTCCCCCTTTTGCCTTTTTAGTTATCTTCTGTTGCTCTTTAAAAGAGTCCCAATCCTCTGGCTTCCCACTCTTTGCTATGTTATACTTCTTCCCTTTTATTTTTATGCTGTCCTTGACTTCCCTTGTCAGCCACAGGTGCCTCTTACTCCCCTTAGAATCTTTCCTCCTCTTTGGGATAAATTGGTCCTGCAACTTCTGCATTATTCCCAGGAATACCTGCCATTGCTGTTCCACAGTCTTCCCTGCTAGGGCCTCCTTCCAGTCAATTTTGGCCAACTCCTGCCTCATGCCTCTGTAATCCCCTTTGCTATACTGTAATACTGACACCTCCGATTTTCCCTTCTCCCTCTCCATTTGTAGAGTAAAACTTATCATATTGTGGTCACTGCCTCCTAATGTCTCATTTACCTCGAGTCCCCTTATCAGGTCAGGTTCATTACATAACACTAAATCCAGAATTGCCTTCTCCCTGGTAGGCTCCAGTACAAGCTGTTCTAAGAATCCATCTCGGAGGCACTCCACAAACTCTCTTTCCTGGGGTCCATTACCAACCTGATTTTCCCAGTCTACCTGCATGTTGAAATCTCCCATGACCACAGAAAGAACAAGTTACACACAATTTATAATATTCAACATTCAAAATTGAAAAATAGGTTAAATTGACTTGTTAACATTTTGGCCAAACTGATGACGCCTAATGATACAGGGGAGCATAACTGAAGCCAAAGCATAAGGAGAAACCATCTAGAACACGAATAAAAGTTTCAATGGTGCATTCTAAATTGGACACAGGTTCAGAAAACAACAATGGCCAAGAGTTATGTTACACATTGAAGAATCCTAATTTTACTCTGAATCATTAATTTGTGGTTAAATGCGAATTGCATAGAAGAGCGCATGCCAAAGAAAACAATCCGAGTGTTTCCCAACTGGAAACATGGATGAGCTGCGAGGTATCATCATATCATATCATATATATACAGCCGGAAACAGGCCTTTTCGGCCCACCAAGTCCGTGCCGCCCAGTGATCCCCGTACATTAACACTATCCTACACCCACTAGGGACAATTTTTACATTTACCCAGCCAATTAACCTACATACCTGTACGTCTTTGGAGTGTGGGAGGAAACTGAAGATCTCGGAGAAAACCCACGCAGGTCACGGGGAGAACGTACAAACTCCTTACAGTGCAGTACCCGTAGTCAGGATCGAACCTGAGTCTCCGGCGCTGCATTCGCTGTAAAGCAGCAACTCTACCGGTGCGCTACCGTGCGGTAATTCCCAGTTTAAGGCTAAGACCACTGCATGCAGGTCAAACGATTCCAAGCAGTCATGAAAGCTTGCTGTGATCTTCGCAAAGCCATCAGGAATCACAAGAGACAACACCGGGTCTAACGAGTCCCAGTATAATCATAACTGGTTGCAAAGCGAAGTCAGGCAGCGTCGCTGGTGATAGTGCAGCCCTCCCTGATGGACATGATGCATTCTATGCTCGCCTCAAGCAGAAGCCCCACGGAGCGATGATATCTGTCTCTTCACACTTGAGTGTGCCTTTTTCCAGGGTTACAGTTGCAGGAGTTAAATTGACTTCCCCGAGGGTGAACTCAGAAAATGACTTGCCCGGATGGAACTCCTGATCGATTTCTTAGGAATTGCACGGACCAACTAGCAGGATCTCTCCCTACCCCGTTCTGAGGTACCCACCTGCTTCAAGAAGACTATCATCCTGGTGTCAAAGAAAAGCAAGATATCTTGCCTTAATGACTACATTCAAGTGGTCCTGGCATCCCCTAGCATGACGTTCTTTGAGAGGTTGGTTATGAAACACATTACCAGCCTACCAAACAACCTTGATTCACTGCAGTCCACCTACTGCCACAGCGGGTCCACGGCTGATACCATCTCCCTGGCCCTACACTCATGTCTGGAACACATAAGATACCTATTCATAGACTACAGCCGTGCTTTCAATACAATTATCTCATCCAAGCTCAACTCCAAACATCGTAGAACATGGAGTCAGCACTCACTTCTGCAAATGGATCCTCAACTTCCTAACCAACAGACTGCAATCTGTGATTAAAACAAATCCATAATAAACAATAAAATAGGACTCCAGACAGATTCTTATTTTTTTTAATATCAAGAGTTCAGATTATGACTCCTCTTACTTTTAAAGTGGTCGTCTGAGATAAGTACTTTGCAACCATCCTCGAAGAAGAGATAGCCACCAACAACCAAAGGGGAAATTTACCTGATCAGTGTTTCATTCCTGTTCAACCATATTACATAATCCCTAAATGAATTGCATCTGCACTTCAAGTCACATTGTTTTCAGTTTTCTTTCATGAGTTAAGTAGCAGAAAAATTAACATGACATAAACCTCTTTAAAAAGAATCTGTGCACTAAAAATATATTTGCTTCACTGTAAATTTGATCTAAAGTGCTAATTCACTAATGGTGACAGATGATACAGTAATCCATTAAGCAGGTACAACACCCACTGATTAATACTAAATATAGAATCTGCTAAAACAAATCTGGTAACATCCAACAGATAAATAATCCGGTTGAAGCAGTGACTGTTTTTAACAAAAGCAAGAGCAATACTGAAGTGGAAGTTGAAGACATCCCTCTTATTATCTGAATGGTGTCAAGTTAGGAGGAGGGGGAGTTCAACGAGATCTGGGTGTCCTAGTGCATCAGTCAATGAAAGGAAACATGCAGGTACAGCAGGCAGTGAAGAAAGCCAATGGAATGTTGGCCTTCGTAACAAGAGGAGTTGAGTATAGGAGCAAAGAGGTCCTTCTACAGTTGTACCGGGCCCTGGTGAGACCGCACCTGGAGTACTGTGTGCAGTTTTGGTCTCCAAATTTGAGGAAGGATATTCTTGCTATGAAGGGCGTGCAGCGTAGGTTCACTAGGTTAATTCCCGGAATGGCGGGACTGTCGTATAACATATATAACATATAACATATAACAACTACAGCATGGAAACAGGCCTGTCCGGCCCTACCAGTCCACGCCGACCATTCTCCCTGACCTAGTCTCATCTACCTGCACTCAGACCATAACCCTCCAATCCCCTCCTATCCATATACCTATCCAATTTACTCTTAAATAATAAAATCGAGCCAGCCTCCACCACTTCCACCGGAAGCCCATTCCATACAGCCACAATCCTCTGAGTAAAGAAGTTCCCCCTCATGTTACCCCTAAACCTTTGTCCCTCAATTCTGAAGCTATGTCCCCTTGTTGGAATCTTCCCCACTCTCAAAGGGAAAAGCCTACCCACGTCAACTCTCTCCGTCCCTCTCAAAATTTTTAAAACCTCTATCAAGTCCCCCCTCAACCTTCTACGCTCCAAAGAATAAAGACCCAACCTATTCAACCTCTCTCTGTAGCCTAAGTGCTGAAACCCAGGCAACATTCTAGTAAATCTCCTCTGGACCCTCTCCATTTTGTCGACATCCTTCCTATAATTTGGCGACCAGAACTGCACACCATACTCCAGATTCGGCCTCACCAATGCCCTGTACAATTTCAACATTACATCCCAACTTCTATACTCGATGCTCTGATTTATAAAGGCAAGCATACCAAACGCCTTCTTCACCACCCTATCCACATGAGATTCCACCTTCAGGGAACAATGCACAGTTATTCCCAGATCCCTCTGTTCCACTGCATTCCTCAATTCCCTACCATTTACCCTGTACGTCCTATTTTGATTTGTCCTACCAAAATGCAGCACCTCACACTTATCAGCATTAAACTCCATCTGCCATCTTTAAGCCCACCCTTCCAAAAGGCCCAAGTCTCTCTGTAGACTTTGAAAATCTACCTCACTATCAACTACTCCACCTATCTTAGTATCATCTGCATATTTACCAATCCAATTTGCCACACCATCATCCAGATCATTAATGTAAATGACAAACAACAGTGGACCCAACACAGATCCTTGGGGCACTCCACTAGACACTGGCCTCCAACCTGACATACAATTGTCAACCATTACCCTCTGGTATCTCCCATTCAGCCATTGTTGAATCCATCTTGCAACCTCACTATTAATACCCAACGATTTAACCTTCTTAATCAACCTTCCATGTGGAACCTTGTCAAATGCCTTACTGAAGTCCATATAGACAACATCCACAGCCTTGCCCTTATCAATTTCCCTGGTAACCTCTTCAAAAAATTCAAGAAGATTAGTCAAACATGACCTTCCAGGCACAAATCCATGTTGACTGTTTCTAATCAGGCCTTGATTATCCAAATAATTATATATATTGTCCCTAAGTATCTTTTCCATTAATTTTCCCACCACAGACGTCAAACTAATAGGTCTATAATTGCTAGGTTTACTTTTAGAACCTTTTTTAAACAAAGGCACAACATGCGCAATGCGCCAATCTTCCGGCACCATCCCTGTTTCTAATGACGTTTGAAATATTTCCGTCATAGCCCCTGCTATTTCTGCACTAACTTCCCTCAATGTCCTAGGGAATATCCTATCAGGACCTGGAGACTTATCCACTTTTATATTCTTCAAAAGTGTCCGTACCTCCTCTTCTTTAATCCTCCTAATTTCCATCACTACTCTACTTGTTTCGCTTACCTCACATAATTCAATATCCTTCTCCTCGGTAAATACCGAAGAAAAGAAATTGTTTAATATCTCCCCCATTTCTTCCGGCTCAGCACATAGCTGTCCACTCTGACTCTCTAATGGACCAACTTTATCCCTCACTATCCTTTTGCTATTGACATATCTGTAGAACCCCTTGGGGTTTACTTTTACATTACTTGCCAAAGCAGCCTCATATCTTTTTTTCGCTTTTCTAATTTCCTTTTTAAGATTCCTTTTACATTCTTTATATTCCTCAAAAACCTCATTTACTCCCTGCCGCTTATATTTATTGTATATCTCCCTCTTTTTCCGAACCAAGTGTCCAATTTCCCTGGAAAACCACGGCTCTTTCAAATTATTATTCTTTCCTTTCCACCGAACAGGGACATAAAGACTCTGTACTCTCAAAATTTCACCTTTAAATATCCTCCATTTCTCTATTATATCCTTTTCATAAAACAACAATTTCCATTTCACTCCTTTTAAATCCTTTCTCATCTCCTCAAAATTAGCCTTTCTCCAATCCAAAATCTCAACCCTTGGTCCAGATTTGACCTTCTCCATAATGATATTGAAACTAATGGCATTATGATCACTAGACCCAAAGTGCTCCTCAACACATACCTCCATCACCTGACCCATCTCATTTCCTAACAGGAGGTCCAACACTGCCCCTTCTCTGGTAGGCACCTCTATGTATTGCTGCAAAAAACTATCCTGCACACATTTTACAAACTCCAAACCATCCAGCCCTTTAACAGAATGTGATTCCCAGTCTATATACGGAAAATTGAAATCACCCACAATCACCACTCTGTGCTTACTACTAATATCTGCTATCTCCTTACATATTTGCTCTTCCAATTCTCGTTCCCTATTTGGCGGTCTATAATACACCCCTATAAGTGTTGCTAAACCTTTCTCATTTCTGAGTTCCACCCAAACAGCCTCCTTAATCGAGCCTTCTAGTCTGTCCTGCCAAAGCACTGCTGTGATATCCTCCCTGACAAGCAATGCAACACCCCCACCTCTTGCCCCTCCGATTCTATCACATCTGAAACAATGAAATCCTGGAATATTTAATTGCCAATCGCAACCCTCCTGCAACCATGTTTCACTGATCGCCACAACATCATACTTCCAGATGTCAATCCAGGCTCTAAGCTCATCCACCTTTCTCACAATGCTCCTAGCATTAAAATATACACATTTAAGGGACCCATCATTTCTTATTCTCAGTTTATTTCTTTTCCCTTCTTTCTCTCCTACATATTGGGTCTGAGTGTTTCCCTTTTCTGCCTCCTGCCTCACACACTGCCTATTAGCTATCTGTGTTTGAGTCCCTCCCCCCAACCGTACTAGTTTAAAGTCTCCGCAGTTATTTTAGCAAATCTCCCCGCCAGGATATTGGTTCCCCTCGGGTTCAGATGCAACCCGTCCTTTTTGTACAGGTCATACTTCCCCCAGAAGAGGTCCCAATGATCCAGAAACTTGAAACCCTGCTCCCTGCACCAGTTCCTCAGCCACGTATTTATCCTCCACCTCACTCCATTCCTATTCTCACTATCGCGTGGCACAGGCAGTAAGCCTGAGCAACAGGGCCGGACTCCTTGCCAGAGGCCCGGGCAACGTCGCTGCCCCCAGGTAGGCTGTCCCCCCCAACAGTACTTAAACAGGAGTACTTATTTCCATGGGGTACAGCCACCGGGGTACTCCCTAGTCCCTGCCTCTGTTCCTTGCCCCCCCTAACAGTGACCCACTTGTCTACCTCCCGTGGTCTAGGAGTGACCACCTCCCTGTAACTCCTATCTATAACCTCCTCACTCTCCCTGATCAGACGGAGGTCATCAATCTGCCGCTCCAGGTTCCTAATACGGTCCCTTAGGAGCCCCATCTCGTCACACCTGGCGCAGATGTGGATGTCTGGAAGACTATCAGACTCCCAGATTCCCCACATCTGACACCCAGAACAAAAAACTGCCCTGGCAGTCATACTCTCCAAACAAAGCCCCGCGCTCAGTTACTAAACCTACCGCCCGGCCGCTACTCCAACCGCTCCAACCGCCCACCCAAAAGAACTGAGTGATCTCCTGGGAGAGGCGAAAAACCGGATAAAAAACCCAGGCCAATTTGGGAAAAAATCCGGGAAATTCCTCTCCGACCCCAAGCTAGGCGATCGAAACTAGTCCGGGAGATCACACAGGTCTTACTCCTTACAATCCCCACACAATCCCCACACACTACTTCCCAAGCAACACAGCTTGGTGCTACTGCTGCTGCTACTGCTGCTTGCTGCTGCTGCTACTGCTGATTGCTGCTGCTGCTGCTGCTGCTGCTACTGCTGATTGCTGCTGTTGAAAGGCTGAAGCGATTGGGCTTGTATACACTGGAATTTAGAAGGATGAGGGGGGATCTTATTGAAACATATAAGATAATTAGGGGATTGGACACATTAGAGGCAGGAAACATGTTCCCAATGTTGGGGGAGTCCAGAACAAGGGGCCACAGTTTAAGAATAAGGGGTAGGCCATTTAGAACGGAGATGAGGAAGAACTTTTTCAGTCAGAGAGTGGTGAAGGTGTGGAATTCTCTGCCTCAGAAGGCAGTGGAGGGCCAGTTCGTTGGATGCTTTCAAGAGAGAGCTGGATAGAGCTCTTAAGGATAGCGGAGTGAGGGGGTATGGGGAGAAGGCAGGAACGGGGTACTGATTGAGAGTGATCAGCCATGATCGCATTGAATGGCGGTGCTGGCTCGAAGGGCTGAATGGCCTACTCCTGCACCTATTGTCTATTGTCTATTCTGGGGTATAGATGTTATCCATGCCACATAGATCATTGGTGTTTTAATCAGGGAATAAATTGATGACTTCAAAAGAATAAAGCAGAACAAAAAAAAAAATTTTTTAAATCACATTTGCAGTATCCTACATTCACGATTTTATGTGGGAAATAGGACAACAAATTTACAAGTAGTAGGCTTCCAAAACAGTTAGAAAGGGAAGCAAATGTCAGAAATGAATTGTTTTTCATTTCAACTTTGTCCAATTCTCTTGAAACAATGTCACAAAACAATATCAAAGTCAATAACTTCAATGCCAGCCAACAATTTAAAAATCCATTGTGAAGCAAACATAGGGGTGCCATTTTCAAAATATTGGGTACAGGTTCTATCATTATTAGCAATAATATGGATATACTAAATACTTGACTGGTTAAAAGGAAATTTGAGAAAGGGGGCGCTAGTGTGCATGTGATGTAATAGACGTGTTTTGCTAGAGCTCCCCTCCGATAAATCGAGATTAAGGAATAAAAGACTATTTATAGTACAACTCCCACTTTAAGTTGTGTCTACTGCTGTAATAACAGACCGACATAAAATGACAACGCAGAAGTCGTCCAGAAAGCTGCCAGCCGTCAAGAAATTTAATGAAAACCCAGCATCGTCACTGGATGAGGAGCGGCCTAGTGGTGGAGAGCTGGAGCTAATCACACTATCGGCAGAAGGAACTCCTGAAACAGCCATCATTCTTACAGCTATAAATGAAATGAGCAAGAAGATGGATGACCGATTTAATACCCAAGCCACTCTGACTGAACATGGAGCACGGATATCTATGGTAGAAGATGCGAACAGTGACCATGACACTCGACTAATTCAGTTGGAGCAGCAGTGGCTACGGCTAGAATATGCTAACAAGGCCCTCCAGGATAAAGTTATTGATCTGGAGGCGCGCTCCAGACGCCAGAACATAAAAGTGGTCGGACTACCAGAAAAGATTGAAGGCGGCCGCCCCATGGAGTTCATTGGTAACTTTATTCGGGACTTGTTGGGGGCAGAACATTTCTCGATGCCCATAGAAGTTGATAGGGCGTATAGGCTGGGAGGACAACCGGCTAACGATCTCGCACGCCCCAGAGTCATGATAGTTAAGATCCACAGCGGCCATCAGAAAGAGCGGATAATGCGACTGTCACAACAACAATACCCGCTGAACTACAATGGGAAGCAAATTCACATTTTTCCTGATCTCCCGGCAGAGATAATGAAACAACGTCTTCTTTTCGAGGTCACGAGGAAGAAGCTCAAAGAGGCAGGCCTGCGAACCGGATATATCTACCCTGCTCGCCTCCGGGTTACCCAGGGTATCGACACGTCGATATTTAGCACCCCGGAGGAGGCCAAACTATTCGCGGATAACCTGCCGCCCAGCCCGGTGACAACGGTGGGCTAATGTCGGCTAACAGACTAACACTGACTAGCTGGTCTCCAGACCAGCTGTTTCAGCCAATCTCAACGTGGGGGCATGGTCACCCTCTTGTCGAGTAAGCTTAAATCCTGAGGATACAAGCTTTTGTCCAAGTGCACTGACTCTCCCATGTCTATCCATGTTTAAGCCGCTGGCCCGGAGTGGACGGCGGGCGTCGGCTAACATGCGAACGAGTTAACTCTGAGCCATGGACATGGTCATTCACACGAAAGGTAGACGTTGGACTCAATAGATTTAACTTTAACTTTGTTTAATGTGCTTAATTCGTTTCAGGAATAGGATGATTTTACAGGATGGGTTCCTGCTAATTTTTCAAAGGGAAACGTTTTTTTTGTTGAACAGATCCGTAATTTTGTTTGTTCATCGGAGGGGATGCCGACTGAATTTGTAGTTAACTAGCTAGCGGTTTCACAATTTAGCCTTTAGCCCCGTTTACAGTATGTTAGGATATTTTCTCTCACTTTGCTTGGGAGAGTGGGGATGGGGGGAGGGAAAGTCCGAGTTTTGTGTGTGTTTTTGTGTTGGTGGTCTTCCTGTTTTTTTGTTTGAGGCAAATTATTATGTCGCTGCTTATGTAATACAATTTACACCTTCTGATGGTACCTGGGGATGATGATGTGCGTGGGAGGGTTACCATGGTGAGCTGGAATGTCCGCGGCATGGGCCACCCAATTAAACGAGCTAAGGTGTTTTCACATCTTAGGTCTTTATCTGCCGACCTTGTGTTCCTCCAAGAAACTCACATTAGAACATTGGGGCAGAGACAGTTGCGCTGCAGATGGGCAGATCAGATATTTCAATCCACATTTTCTAGCAAAGCCCGCGGGGTGGCAATTATGGTTAAGAAAAACATAGATTTCAGACATATTTCTACAGTAAGTGACCCGAATGGTCGATTTCTCATAGTAACTGGGTACCTTTACTCTGTTCATGTAACACTGCTTAACATTTATGGTCCGAATATTGATGATGCAGCTTTGATAAGCTACCTGACCTTTCTAATACGAATGTGATTGTTGCAGGGGACCATAACACAATCCTTGACTGGCACCTGGATAGGTCATCAAATAAAATGTGTAGCCCTTCGAATGCATCCACGGTTTTGAAAAATCTCATCTCCTCCACCAATTTAGTTGACATTTGGAGGATACAGCATCCCACAGACAGAGAATACTCTTTTTTTTCTAAAATGCACAATTCATACTCTCGTATCGATTATTTTTTATTAGACTCGAAACTCATACCTAATGTAATAAATACCAAATATCATAACATTTTGATCTCAGATCACGCTCCAACCTCAATTATCTTTGACTTTAAGCTGTCTAAACGATGTGCTAAATGGCGACTACGCCTTTCCTTGCTTAATGATGGAACTTTCTGTAAATACATGTCTGAAAAAATTACAGAATATTTGGAGACCAATGACACTTCTGATGTCTCGGACTCCACCTTGTGGGAAGCTTTCAAGGCAGTTATGAGGGGTCATATTATTTCGTATGAAGCGTCTTTAAAGAAATCCAGAGAGAGACGTCTACAAGAAATTGATTCGGAGCTTTCTCCAATGGAGACGTTGTATAGGAGCACAAACAACCCCCAAACGCTGCAAAATATGCTCAGTCTTAAATATGAGTATAACACGATTCTAACAAATCAAGTCAGTGACCAGTTACTGCGACTGAAACAGCGATATTTTGAATTAGGGGACAAACCGCATACATTGTTAGCCCGTCAGCTTAGAGGGCAACAAGCAAGTAGGGCCATACATATAATAAAATCAGGCAAGGGTGTTGCTTTAACCGATCCAAAATTAATAAATGAACGCTTTGAGGAGTATTATCAAGAGCTGTATAAATCCAAAGCTAACGGTGATATCAATGCATGGTTAAAAAAGTTGGACATACCAAAATTAGATAGTGCCTCTTGTGAGGCCTTAAACTCAGAACCCTCCTCTGTAGAAATCAAGGATGCAATTAGGTCGTTGCAAAACGGCAAGAGCCCTGGGCCAGACGGTTTTGGAGTCGAATTTTATAAGAAGTTTGCTGACCAGGTAACTCCGATTCTGCACAGGATGCTCTCCCACTCAATCGAGTTGAAAAAGCTCCCACCGTCATTGTACAATGCTAATATTTCTCTCTTATTGAAACAAGACAGGGATGAAACCAATCCCTCCTCATACCGACCAATTTCTATGCTTAATTTGGATTTCAAGATTTTTACTAAAATAATGGCGACTAGACTAAATAAGTGTATAGAATCCATTATCCATACGGATCAGACCGGGTTCATCCCCAATAGGTTCTCTTTCTTTAATGTTAGAAGAGTAATGAACATTATGTATCACAAATTCGATAGTTCTTCCAAACAAGCCATTCTGTGTTTAGACGCAGAAAAAGCTTTCGATCAGGTTGAGTGGGGATATTTACTCAAGAGTGCTGGAAGAGTTTGGTCTTGGAGCCTCTTTTATTTCCTGGGTACGTCTTATATATGCTCATCCCACCGCTTCCATACTCACAAACCAGGATAGGTCACCCCCTTTTGCCCTTCAGAGGGGTACGCGACAGGGCTGCCCCCTCTCGCCGCTCCTCTTTGCGTTAGCCATTGAGCCGCTGGCAATCGGCATAAGAGGGCATGCGCTTATAAAACCGATAATACTGGGTGGGGTGGAACATAAGATTTCGCTTTATGCGGATGATATTGCCATCTTTGTATCTGACCCTGAACATTCTGTTCCTTACCTATTCCAGCTTATTAATTCCTTTGGCGAGGTCTCAGGTTACACTATAAACTGGCAGAAGAGTGAACTTATATCGATAACAGCAGAATTAGACCCTGTATTCTTAGCCAACATGCAGTTTAAAACAAATCCGGATAGTATAAAATATCTGGGCATTAAAATATCTAAAAACCCCAAGACCCTTTTTAAAATTAACTTTACCGAAAGGTTGAACAAGCTAAAGGAGAACATAGAGAAATGGAGAACGTTGCCTATTTCCTTGATTAGCCGCGTGAACGCAGTAAAGATGGTCTCCCTGCCGAGATTTCTGTATTTATTTCAGAATGTCCCTGTTTTTATCCCCAAATCCTACTTTAAGTTAATCGATTCTATCATTATGCCATTTATTTGGGGATATAAAGCACACAGGATCTCAAAAGCTTATCTTCAAAAAACGAGGGAACATGGGGGACTGGGGTTACCGTGCTTTTTATATTACTATTGGGCGGCCAATGTTAGAGTCATGGTATACTGGCAGTATGCATATGAACGGGGAGTTGGATATGACCTGCCACCTTGGCTGGCGATTGAAAAAAGCTTAACCCCAAAAACTTCTCTCCCTGCTCTCCTTTTTTCATTACCCAGATCTCTCACCTCTCTTAGAGAGGATCACTTCACTCTGTCCAATGCTCAGAGAATATGGCACCAAATTAGGAAAGCTTGTGAGCTTCCGAATACGTCAATGCACGCCCCAATCTGGCATAACCACGCTTTCCCCCCATCATTTACAGACACAGCATTCAAAGAATGGAGCTGTAAAGGGATAGTTACAATAAAAGATCTTTACATAAATAGACACTTTGCATCATTTGATCAGCTACAATCCAAGTTCTCATTGCCCAAAACTCAATTCTTCAGGTACTTACAGCTGAGAAATTATGTTCGACAAAACAATTCGCTTTTTGAGTCCCTGCCCGAAGACGACTTGTTGTCCAAAATTTTGCTGGGTCCCCCGGAAGCAAAGAACCTAATCTCATCG
Source organism: Rhinoraja longicauda (assembly GCF_053455715.1). Lineage (NCBI taxonomy): Eukaryota > Metazoa > Chordata > Chondrichthyes > Rajiformes > Arhynchobatidae > Rhinoraja > Rhinoraja longicauda. The sequence continues at coordinate 35,834,805 of NC_135975.1, forward strand.
TTTGTAGGTATCTTTTTAAACAAACTAGATAAATCTACTTTAAAAATAAAACAAACCTGGGAAGAAGACCTTAACATTGAAATTGATGACGATGTCTGGAAGGAAGTACTGAAAAGTATAAAATCCTGTTCTATTAATTCTAGGCTACAACTGATTCAATTCAAGGTTATACACAGATTACACTACTCTAAGGTTAAGCTGCATAAAATCTTTCCTGATCTCTCACCTTTGTGTAATAGATGCAAGACCGCTGAGGGTACACTCGCTCACCACTTTTGGACTTGTCCAAAACTTCACAACTTTTGGTGTCTTTTATTTCAATGGTACTCCACTGTTTTAAACGTCACTTTAACTCCGGACCCTGAAACTGCTCTATTCGGGTATTCCACAACGCTTGAGAAGCTAGACCATAATGCTCGCACAATCTTGGTTTATGGTATGGTAATTGCCAACAGATGTATTTTGAAACTATGGAAATCAGACTCTGCTCCTCAGTTTGAGACTTGGTTAAGAGAATTAATGGGCATATTACACGTAGAGAGGTTGAGATATAACATAACATAACATAACAACACTTTATTGTCACTCGGCACAACACCGAGCGAAATTTCAGCAGTCACACAAAATACAGCAAAAAGAAAAGAACACAGGACACCCGACCCCAACACAAACATCCATCACAGTGACTCCAAACACCCCCTCACTGTGATGGAGGCAACAAAACTTCCCCTCTCTTCCCCCCGCACCCACGGACAGGCAGCTCGACCCCTACCGAGGCAAACGACACGCACAGCCCCCGCAAGGGGATGGAAGGCCCCCCGGCCGAGCCGCCCCGGGCACCGAAACGTCCCGCGGCCACACCGGGCGATGTTAAGTCCAACGGCCGAGCCGCACCGGGCACTGAAACGTCCCGCGGCCGAACAGCGCTGACGATGTTAAGTCCAGCGGCCAAGCCGCACCGGGCACTGAAACGTCCCGCGGCCACACCGGGCGATGTTAAGTCCAGCGGCCAAGCCGCACCGGGCATTGAAACGTCCCGCGGCCGAGCCGCACCGGGCACTGAAACGTCCCGCGGCCACACCGGGCACTGAAACGTCCCGCGGCCACACCGGGCGATGTTAAGTCCAGCGGCCGAGCCGCACCGGGCACTGAAACGTCCCGCGGCCGAGCCGCACCGGGCACTGAAACGTCCCGCGGCCGCACCGGGCGATGTTAAGTCCAGCGGCCGAGCCGCACCGGGCACTGAAACGTCCCGCGGCCGAGCTGCGCCGGCAATGTTAAGGCCCGCAGCCGAGCCGCACCGGGCACTGAAACGTCCCGCAGCCGAGCTGCGCCGGCAATGTTAAGGCCCGCAGCCGAGCCGCACCGGGCACTGAAACGTCCCGCAGCCGAGCTGCGCCGGCAATGTTAAGGCCCGCAGCCGAGCCGCGCCCCGGGGAAGAGACCTAATAAAATAAAGGTTTCCCCCCGCCCCACCCCCCCACCCCACCCCACACCCCCACCACACACCCCCACCACACATACACAGCCAAAAACAGAAACAAAAACCATCCCAACACCGACACAAACAAAAAAAAAGAAAAAAAGACAACAGACTGCCAGAGAGCCGCAGCCGTTAGGCGCAGCCAACTCCTCCCATTGAATTGTCTGGCAACCCTCAAAAGTTCTTCAACATATGGAACCCAGTGCTGCAGCATATTAAGGACAAGTAAAACTATCCCCTCAATGCCACATGCTTTTGTACCTTGTTTGAATCCAGCAGTGAAAATACTGAAATATTTGACTTGTGAAAATTACCTTGCCTCATGTTTTTGTGCTTTTGTCTTTTTTTGTTACATTGTAGTTATGTTTTTTTTTAATGTATTTTTATTTATTTATTTGTTTGTTTTTGTTTGTTTGTTTTCATGATTATGTAGGGAAGGGGAGGGATGGGGTTTACTGTTGTTGTTATATGCATTGTAATCAATTATAAAATTAAAAAAATTAAGAAAGGTAAAAGGAAATTTGAAATATGATATCATAAAATCCGTTATCCGGCACTAGACAGACACAAGTTCATATTACCCAATAAATTATAACAGTTAATAGTATGTAATTTTTACCGTGTGTAGAGAAACTAAAAGAGCATTCTGATGGTACCGCTATGACCATTTACCAGCATCTGAAACCACAGCTGTAAGCTTGCAACTGCCAGATATCTCCAATAATTGAACCCAGTTATTGGATATGGTGAACAAGATGGTGAATTTTCTGAATACATGCACGATAACAACTCCTTCTTGTAAATTTAACTTTACTTCCAAAAATAATTCTTTCTGGTCATAGAAAAATGTAAGCCTGCATTTAAATAGCATCTTTCAATTCCACAGGACATCTCAAAGAATTTCCTTAAAAATGAACACTTTTGACATTGTGGACAGTTATTCTGGTGGCAAATGAGTCAGTTAAATTGGTACAGCATTTCCACAGGTAGCAATGAAATAAAATATTCCAGCAGTATAGTTTCAGGATTAAATATTTACCAGGACACCAAAAGAATTTTCCATCCTTTCTTTATATCACTGCCTGATATCAAGTTAGCTAAGCCTTAGTGTTTATTTTCTGGTTTCTTTGAAATGATCCAAATGCTTAAAGTTTCCTTTCCAGTGTGCTGTATGTCAGGGTAGATTATGTTCCACTCTGGCATATGTGCCTATCAAGGCTCATGTTCAAATGTTTCATCACCTCTCTAAAATCAACTATGTTGCTTTAAAAACCCTGGGAGTAAAGCCGATTTGTACGATAACTAGTGGAGATTTTAAAAATCACTACTTCCTTCAGAGGCAGACTGCATTTTGAATGAGATTATAGGCCTAATATTCATATTTTATCATACCAGAAACCAACCATGAGATAATAAAACAGAAACCATTGGAAATACTCAGATAGTCAAATAGTATCTCTGAAAAGAGAAAGAGTTAGTGTGTCAGGTCAATTACCTTTTGTTACCTTTCTGCATTACGATGGAAAGCATGCAGGTGCAGCAGGCAGTAAAGAAAGCTAATGGCATGTTGGCCTTTATGACAAGAGGAGTTGAGTATAGGAGCAAAGAGGTCCTTCTGCAGTTGTACAGGGCCCTAGTGAGACCGCACCTGGAGTACTGTGTGGAGTTTTGGTCTCCAAATTTGAGGAAGGACATTCTTGCTATTGAGGGAGTGCAGCATACATTTACTAGGTTAATTCCTGGAATGGCGGGACTGTCATATGTTGAAAGACTGGACCACCTGGGCTCTGGTTCGCAAGATGAGCTGGCTGCCTTTGGAGGCTGCGGTGGCGCTGGCTGACTTAGACGAAGGGATTAAAAGTACCATTAGCAAATTTGCAGATGATACTAAGCTGGGGGGTAGTGTGAATTGTGAGGAAGATGCAATAAGGCTGCAGGGTGACTTGGACAGGTTGTGTGAGTGGGCGGATACATGGCAGATGCAGTTTAATGTAGATAAGTGTGAGGTTATTCACTTTGGAAGTAAGAATAGAAAGGCAGATTATTATCTGAATGGTGTCAAGTTAGGAGGAGGGGGAGTTCAACGAGATCTGGGTGTACTAGTGCATCAGTCAATGAAAGGAAGCATGCAGGTACAGCAGGCAGTGAAGAAAGCCAATGGAATGTTGGCCTTCGTAACAAGAGGAGTTGAGTATAGGAGCAAAGAGGTCCTTCTACAGTTGTACCGGGCCCTGGTGAGACCGCACCTGGAGTACTGTGTGCAGTTTTGGTCTCCAAATTTGAGGAAGGATATTCTTGCTATGGAGGGCGTGCAGCGTAGGTTCACTAGGTTAATTCCCGGAATGGCGGGACTGTCGTATGTTGAAAGGCTGGAGCGATTGGGCTTGTATACACTGGAATTTAGAAGGATGAGGGGGGATCTTATTGAAACATATAAGATAATTAGGGGATTGGACACATTAGAGGCAGGAAACATGTTCCCAATGTTGGGGGAGTCCAGAACAAGGGGCCACAGTTTAAGAATAAGGGGTAGGCCATTTAGAACGGAGATGAGGAAGAACTTTTTCAGTCAGAGAGTGGTGAAGGTGTGGAATTCTCTGCCTCAGAAGGCAGTGGAGGCCAGTTCGTTGGATGCTTTCAAGAGAGAGCTGGATAGAGCTCTTAAGGATAGCGGAGTGAGGGGGTATGGGGAGAAGGCAGGAACGGGGTACTGATTGAGAGTGATCAGCCATGATCGCATTGAATGGCGGTGCTGGCTCGAAGGGCTGAATGGCCTACTCCTGCACCTATTGTCTATTGACTCGCCTTCGGAGGCTCCGGCCGCGGGCCGCGTGGATATCGGAAGCTCGCAGGCCCCTGTGTGGGGGCCGACATCCGGCAGCATCAGCATCTTCGCCCGCCCCGAGTCGCGTGGCTTGGGTCGGTCCACTGCGGACCTTTCACCATCCGGTGCGACCTGGAACGTGGGAATTTCAACAGCCTGACCTCGGGAGAAGACGGCAGGGGAAGAAAAAAGACATTCTGGCCTTCCATCACAGTGAGGAGGTGACTAGAGGAGACTCACTGTGATGGATGTTTCTTTTTTTTGTTTTGTGTTGGTTTGTGACTGTGTGTTATTGCTTATTTTTATTGCTCTTATTGTTGGACTATGGGTAACGGGATTTTGTTCAAAAGACTTGTTTTTTTGGATGACAATAAAGGTTATTCTGATTCTGACTAGGCTTGTATACACTGGAATTTAGAAGGATGAGAGGGTGTCTTATTGAAACATATAAGATTATTAAGGGATTGGACATGCTAGAGGGAGGAAACATGTTCCCAATTTTGGGGGAATCCAGAACCAGGGGCCACAGTTTAAGAATAAGGGGTAGGCCATTTAGAACAGAGATGAGGAAAAACATTTTCAGTCAGAGTTGTAAATCTGTAGAATTCTCTGCCTCAGAAGGCAGTGGAAGCCAATTCTCTGGATGCTTTCAAGAGACAGCTAGACAGAGCTCTTAATGATAACGGAGTCAAGGGGTAAGGGGAGAGGGCAGGAACGGGGTACTGATTGTGAATGATTAGCCATGATCACATTGAATGGCGGTGCTAGCTCGAAGGGCCGAATGGCCTACTCTTGCACCTATTATCTAATGAAAGTGACAAGGTAATTCAGAGACCAGTGTCCTGAACTTAAAGAAAGGAGGCTTTGAAGGTATGAGGTATGAGACGGGAATTGGCTAGGATGGACTGGCAAATTATACTTAAAGAACTTAATTATACTTAAAGAACCATTACTTAATTATACTTAAAGAACCATGCAGAACTCACTGACTTCATACCCATGCAGAACTCACTGACTTCATACTTGTACCCATGCAGAACTCACTGACTTTATACACTTCACCTCCAATTTCCATCCTGCCCTTAAATATACCTGGACTATCTCCGACATCTCCCTCCCGTTTCTGAACCTCACCATCTCCATCACAGGAGACAGCCTAGTGACGGGACATTTACTATAAACCCACTGACTCGCACAGCTATCTGGACTACACTTCTTCCCACCCTGTCTCCTGCAAAAAGTCTATCCCCTACTCCCAATTCCTCCGTCTACGCCGCCCCTGCGCCCGGGATGAGGTGTTTCACACTAGGGCTTCAGAGATGTTCTCGTTCTTCAGGAAACGGGGCTTTCCCTCCTCCATTATAGATGAGGCGCTCACTAGGGTCTCTTCTACATCCCGCAGCTCTGCTGTTGCTCCCCCTCCCCCCACTCGCAACAAGGACAGAATCCCCCTCGTTCTCACCTTCCACCCCACCAGCCAGCAGATCCAACAAATCATCCACCAACATTTCCGTCACCTACAACGGGACCCCACCATTGGCCATTTCTTCCTATCCCCTCCCCTCTCTGCGTTCCGCAGAGACCGTTCCCTCCATAACTCCCTGGTCCACTCGTCCCTTCCTACCCAAACCACCCCAACCCTTCCCCTGCAACCACACGAGATGCAACACCTGTCCCTTTACATCCCCCCTCAACTCCATCCAAGGACCCAAACAGTCTTTCCAGGTGAGACAAAGGTTCACCTGCATCTCCTCCAACCTAATCTATTGCATCCGCTGCTCTAGATGTCAACTTATTTACATCGGCGAAACCAAGCGCAGGCTCGGCGACCGCTTCACTAGACCATAGAAACATAGAAAATAGGGTGCAGGAGTAGGCCATTCGGCCCTTCGAGCCTGCACCACCATTCAATATGATCATGGCTGATCATCCAGCTCAGTAACCTGTACCTGCCTTCTCTCCATACCCCCTGATCCCTTTAGCCACAAGGGCCACATCTAACTACCTCTTAAATATAGCCAATGAACTGGCCTCAACTACCTTCTGTGGCAAAGAATTCCACAGACTCACCACTCTCTGTGTGAAGAAATGTTTTCTCACCTCGGTCCTAAAAGACTTCCCCCTTATCCTTAAGCTGTGACCCCTGGTTCTGGACTCCCTCAACATCGGGAACAATCTTCCCGCATCTAGCCTATCCAACCCCTTAAGAATTTTATATGTTTCTATAAGATCCCCCCTCATTCTTCTAAATTCCAGCGAGTACAAGCCTAGTCTATCCAGTCTTTCTTCATATGAAAGTCCCGCCATCCCAGAGATCAATCTGGTGAACCTTCTCTGTACTCCCTCTAAGGCAGTGGTTCCCAACCTGTGGGTCGCGACCCCAAACGGGGTCGCGACACCAATGCCATGGGGTCGTTAAATGATTTTGAGCTGATATGAATATTATATAAAACACGGTGAAATGCATATTAAGATAGTTATATAAATTCATACTATGAAACTAAATGTAACAGTTCCCTAAGTCACTCAACACAACGTGTTGTCACTCAAGCCAGTATTGAACATGTTTGGTTTCTGTTTTGTCTTGGTCGCGCCACCGCTGTCGCTCCTCCCACTTACCTAGTGTTGTACGCGCGCTTGCAGTGACACGTAGTTAGTTTTGTTCGAGTGATTCTTAACCCTTTAAAAATGAGTGTAAGAAAGAGAAAGTACAGTGATGATTTCTTGAAATGGGGATTCACTGACATAGTTAATGCAGGTGTGGAAAGACCACAGTGTGTAGTATGTTTGGAAGTTCTTGCTCATGAGTCTATGAAACCAGCTAAACTTCAAAGACATCTCGAAACTAAGCACCCTGATTTGAAAGATAAAAGTATTGACTTTTTTAAAGCAAAAGTTGTTGGTGTCAAAAGCCGCCGGCTTGATAGCAGTGGATTATTTCAAAACAAAAATGTAGCCGCCATTGAAGCTTCATACACGGTTGCATTAAGAATAGCACGTGCTAAAAAGCCACACACAATAGCTGAGAATCTTATTTTTCCATGCACCAAAGATATTGTACGTCTCATGATCGGTCCTGAAGCGGTAAATAAATTATCGCTTCTATCCGTGTCAAACAATACGGTAAAACGAAGGATAACAGATATGTCCGAGGATATTTTATGCCAAATTATTCAAGAATTAAAAGAAACTCCAACTGGGCTGTTCAGCATACAGCTTGATGAAACTACTGATGTGACAAACTTTGCACAACTTCTTGTGTATGTTCGTTATTATAAAAATGAAAAAATTAAAGAAGAATTCTTGTGTTGTAAGCCTCTGCAAACTTCAACTACTGCTGCTGATATTTTTGATTTAATTGATGATTTCTTTAATGAACATTCAATTGAATGGAAGAAATTATGCGGAGTTTGTACTGACGGGGCACCTGCAATGCTCGGCTGTAAGTCTGGCTTCCAATCGTTGGTTAAAAAAGTGACTCCAGAAGTAATTGGGACTCACTGCATGATTCATCGACAAGTATTAGCTACCAAGACGTTACCTGAACCATTGAAAGAAGTGCTTAACCGAGTGATTAAAGCAGTAAATGTCGTTAAATCAAGGCCACTTGCAACACGGCTCTTCAAAGTTTTATGTGAGGATTTGGGATCAACGCATGAAGCACTATTGTTTCACACAGAGGTAAGATGGCTCTCGAAAGGAAAGGCGTTGAAGAGATTTTTTGAATTAAGAGGAGAGCTTCAAATATTTCTCGATTCTCAAAATGCAAGCGAATATGAATCATTGTTGACGGATGAATTTACGTTGTGCAAATTGGCATACCTGGTCGACATTTTTGAGATATTTAATAGTGTTAATACAGGATTACAGGGTAAGGAAAGTACGATAATATCTTTGTCTGAAAACATATCGTCTTTCAAAATGAAATTGGAACTCTGGATCACCAAAATTAACCATAAGAAATTATACATGTTCCCAACACTTGTCCAATTTGTTGAAGAAGCGGCAAATGAAATTAACATCGATGACTTATATAGCTTGATACAAGAGCATTTGGAAATTCTTACTGTTCGATTAAGAAGTTATTTTCCTGATGAATGTTGCAAATCTTTCTCCCTTACAATCAACCCATTCAATGCCAATGTATCTAATATCCCTGAAGCAGCAGAAGAAGAGTTCATCGACTTAAAAAACAATTTTGAAGCTAAATCATGGTTTGGTGAATTGCAACTACAAGAATTTTGGGCAAAAAGTTTCCAAAAATTCCCAGTAATATCAGAAATCGCGATAAGGAATTTATTGCCCTTCCCAACAACTTACTTATGTGAAGCAGCATTCTCCCAACTTCTCATCCTTAAAAACAAATACCGAAATAAATTAAATCTGGAAGACGACTTGAGGTGTGCCATATCGACAACGGAGCCCAGGATAGAATTGCTAGCTAAAAAACTGCAATACCAGCCGTCTCATTAAAGTCAGTTCATAAACATATTTTACATAACGGTGGAAATTTGTGTGTTCGAACAATTTTGAATTGATTTGCAATTAATTAATGTTTGTAGGAGCTTTGGAATTTTTTATGAATAAATAATCTATAATTCAATAATCGCAATATATGGCAGTTTGTTGTACAAAAACCGAATGTATATATAAGATATTTTAAGGGTTGGGGTCGCTTCATGATTGCTTGTTCTAAAATGGGTCGCTATATTTGAAAGGTTGGGAACCACTGCTCTAAGGCAAGAACGTCTTTCCTCAGATTAGGAGACCAAAACTGCACACAATACTCCAGGTGCGGTCTCACCAATGCCCTGTACAACTGCAGTAGAACCTCCCTGCTCCTAAACTCAAATCCTCTTGCTATGAATGCCAACATACCATTCGCTTTCTTCACTGCCTGCTGCACCTGCACGCTTGCTTTCAATGACTGGTGCACCATGATGCCCAGGTCACGTTGCATCTCCCCTTCTCCTAATTGGTCACCATTCAGGTAATACTCTGCTTTCCTGTTCTTGCCGCCAAAGTGGATAACCTCACATTTATCCACATTATATTGCATCTGCCATGCATTTGCCCACTCGCCTAACAACTGCGCTCGGTCCGCATTGACCAAACTGATCTCCCAGTGGCCGAGCACTTCAAACCCCCCTCCCATTCCCAGTCTGACCTTTCTGTCATGGGCCTCCTCCAGTGCCATAGTGAGGCCCACCGGAAATTGGAGGAACAGCACCTCATATTTCGCCTGGGCAGTTTGCAGCCCAGTGGTACGAACATCGATTTCTCCAACTTTAGATAGTTCCTCTGTCCCTCCCTTCCCCTCCTCCTTCCCAGATCTCCCTCTATCTTCCTGTCTCCACCTATATCCTTCCTTTCTCCCGCCCCCTGACATCAGTCTGAAGAAGGGTCTCGACCCAAAACATCACCCATTCCTTCTCTCCCGAGATGCTGCCTGACCTGCTGAGTTACTCCAGCATTTTGTGAATAAATACCTTCGATTTGTACCAGCATCTGCAGTTATTTTCTTATAATACTTAAAGGGTTGACGGTTGAGATGCAATGGCAAAGATTTAAAGACCGCATGGATGAACTGCAAAAATTGTTCATTCCTGTCTGCCGAAAAAATAAAACAGGGAATACGGCTCAACCGTGAGTAATGAGGGAAATCAAGGATAGTGTTAAATCCAAGGAAAAGGCATATAAATTGGTCAGAGGAAGCAGCAAAACGGAGAAATGTAGAACTCAACAGAGGAGGACAATGCGTTAATTAAGAGGGGGGAAAAAGAGCATGAAAGAAAGCTTGCGGGGAATATAAAAACTGACTCTAAAAGTTTCTTTAGATATATAAAAACTAAAAGATTAGTGAAGAGAAATATAGGCCCCTTACAATCAGAATTTATAATGGGAAATAAAGAAATGGCAGAACAGTTAAACGAGTACTTTGGTTCTGTCTTCACTAAGGAAGACACAAACAATCTCCCAGAAAGACTAGGGGGCCGAGGATCTAGTGGGAGGGAAGAACTGAAGGAAATTCACATTTGTCAGGAAATGGTTTGTCAGGAACTGTTGGGACTGACGGCATTCATTTTCCCCAGTGTAGGCAGTTTCCATTTTTTCTTCTCACGCAAGCATTTGTATAGAAAATGTAAGATAATGGGAATTTTGCATCTTTCACAATGAGACCAAGGTACTTAACCTCACCCCCTATGAAATGAATTGAATTGAATAAATTTTATTAGCCAAGTATGTCTACATACAAGTCTACATACATACAAGTATGTCTACATACCAAATTGCCTTGGTGCATGGCTCGCACATAACACGATATACAGTAGACAAATAAAACTAAAACATTATAATTTAAACAAGTGAAGAATTAAATAAAATAGCAGAGCAAAAGGAGGCTACAGACTTTTAGACGTTGCGTAGAGCTACAGCTCGTGGAAAAAAGCTGTCTTTATGCCAGGCTGTGACGGCTTCGACTGTCGGAAGTCGCCTTCCAGAGGGAAGTGCTTCAAAGAGTTTGTGGCCAACTCTTTGGGTGAGAGTGTAAGAGATGATCTTACCCACTTCGCTTTCTGTCCCTTGCAGTGTCCAGTTTATCGATGGTGGGAAGGTTGCAGCCAACAACCTTCTCGGCTGATCGAACGATGCACTGCAGCCTCCGGATATCATCATATCATCATATCATATATATACAGCCGGAAACAGGCCTTTTCGGCCCTCCAAGTCCGTGCCGCCCAGCGATCCCCGTACATTAACACTATCCTACACCCACTAGAGACAATTTTTACATTTACCCAGCCAATTAACCTACATACCTGTACGTCTTTGGAGTGTGGGAGGAAACCGAAGATCTCAGAGAAAACCCACGCAGGTCACGGGGAGAACGTACAAACTCCTTACAGTGCAGCACCCGTAGTCAGGATCGAACCTGAGTCTCCGGCGCTGCATTCGCTGTAAAGCAGCAACTCTACCGCTGCGCTACCGTGCCGCCCTATCATGCTTGGTGGCTGAGCCAAACCAGACCATGATGGAGAAGGTGAGGACAGGCTCAATGATGACAGTATAAAACTGGACCATCATTGCCTGTGACAGATTGTGTTTTCGCAGCTGCCGCAGGAAGTACATCCTCTGTTGGGCCTTTTTGACTGCGGAGTGGATGGTGGCCCCCATTTAAGGTCCCTGGAGATGATGGTTCCAAGGAACTTAAATGACTTCACAGATGTGACTGCGGTGTGGTTGATGGTGAGTGGGGGGAGCTCTCCTAAAGTCTACAATCAATTCTACCGTCTTAAGAGGATTGAGCTCCAGGTTGTTGGACCATTGCTCAGGCACAACTACAATGTTTTCTGCTTTGTCCATGTGCTGGAGCAGCCCATTCCTGAACCAGGCAAAATCGTAAACTTGGCAATTCACAATTAACTGACCTCAGCCTTTTCTCTGTCTCTCATTCTAATGTCTGCTTTGCTCAATGGCCATATGATCCATTCCCAGACTGATTTGTGCAATGCCAACCCTTTTTCCCACCGTCAACCCAATACATCCTCCTTTACATCCCTCCAGGGACCCCAGTAGTCCTCCCAGATAAGATAGATGTTCATGTGCACCTTCTCCAACATCATCTACTGCATTTGGAGTTCCCAATGTTCCCAAACGTGGAATGACAACCATTTCGCCAAACATTTGCCACCATTTTGCTGAACTGAGAGGGTAATTTAGACTGTTAGGCGGTAAATTACCTCAGTAGAATATTAGGTGCTGTTCCTACAGTTTGGGTGTGGCAATGGAAGAGGCCCAGGACAGAGAGGTCAGAATGGGAAGGGGAGTTAACATGGTTAGCAACTGGGAGATCCAACGGGGCTTGACAGACTGAGCACCCCTTGGGTCTCCCAGTTGCTAACCATGTTAACTCCCCTTCCCATTCTGACCTCTCTGTCCTGGGCCTCTTCCATTGCCACACCCAAACTGTAGGAACAGCACCTAATATTCTACTGAGGTAGTTTACCGCCTAACAGTCTAAATTACCCTCTCAGTCTGTAACTATAATTTGAAGTCGAAACAGTAAATTTTTTAACTGCAGCAAATACAAGAAAATCAGAATATTAATTTATTGAAAGATAACTGGCTAGGTTATTCTTTCTTTAACAATACTTAAATACCAATTTTGTTCTTCTCCTCATCCACAATTTATTGACTTGAAATGTGGCAAAAGTCTAAAATAAAATGGCCTGTTCTGATTAAGACCTTCAGTACCAACAATAACATTTATTAAAATAACGTGAAATGATTTCAAATCGCTCATCAGTTTTCTATTTCAAGAAAAAACAATTAAAATGCACATATCAGAAGCAACATTTTGCTTCCACTTTATCCCAGCCAAAATTTTAAAGTGTTACTTTTTGCCAGTAACAAGATTGCCAAATGAATCTGATTAGTTTTCAATCCTATCTAAAGCTGGCTTCTAACACACATGATTTTAAAATTAAGGTGGAATTAGATAAGATCTTACCATGCACGAGCTAAGCAACATGAATTTAATAATGTAAGCACCAATTTCCATGGCATTAGCATCATTAAATTTGCAGATTACATTGAAATAGATGGTATTGCAGACAGTGAAGATGGAATTACAGGGGATCTTCATCATCTAAGCCAGGGATCTCTAAACTGTGGCCTGCGGGCCACGAGACTTTATCCGGCCCGCACCAAACTCTTAGGTGGCGGAGACTGGAGGCAGAAGCTGCCGGTGAAGGTTCACCGGAGAGCGGATCGCCACCGACCCAGAGCCGGGACATGGCGAGAGATCGCAGCGCCCCCCTCGCAAACAACAAATCCAAGGAAACTTCCTTCCTCGCCGCCGCAGCTCATCCCTGGGGAAGAGAGAGGGGGGGAGAGAGAGAGAGACTGAGAGGGGGGAGAGAGAGGGGGGGGGGAGAGAGAGGGGGGGGAGAGAGAAGGGGGGTGAGAGTCGGGGTAGAGGGAGCAGTGGGTGAGAGCAGGAGCGCGGGGAGGGGGAGGGTGTCAGACGGTACGTTGAAGGAGCGCCGCCACTTGCACCCTCCCTCTCTCTCCCCACTCCCTCTCTCCCAGAGCCAGCGAGATCTGCGCCGTTCCTCCATCTCTTCCGCGGCCCCATCTCCCTCTAACGCAGCAAAATAAGAACAAACACAAGTGAAACTTCCCTCCTCGCCACCACCGCTCACCCCGGGGATGCGGGGCTTCTGAACAACTACACTTGTGTTTGCTCTTATTTCACTGCGTTAGAGGGAGACGGGGCCGGAGAAGAGAATGGAGGAGCGGCGCAGATCTCGCTGGTTCTGGGAGAAAGGGGGAGGGAGGGAGCAGACAAGTGGCAAGATCCCGTTGGACGTGACAAAAATGTCGGAGGATGATGTGTTGTATGCGATGGCTGATGGGGTGAAAGGCGAGGACGAGGAAGACTCAGCCCCTGTTGCAACTGGGGGGATGGGGAGCAAGAGTGGAGCTGCAGGATACAGAGGAGACACGTGTGAGGGCCTCATCTGTGATAGAAGAAGGGAACTTATGTTATCTCAAAAATGAGGACATCTCAGACATCCTAGTAAGGAACACCTCATCTTAGGACCAGATTCGGCAAAGACATAGGTATTGGGAGTATTGGAGAGAGTCTTTGCAAGAGGCAGGGTGGGGAAAATGTGTAGTCCAGATACATGTGGGCGTCAGTAAGTTTGAAATAGATGTCTATCGATACTCTATCGCCTGCGATGGACACAAGTGGGAATAATAAAGGGGAGGGAGGTGTCCGAGATAGTCCAGGTGAACCCGAGGGGACGGTAGACGTCCATGAGCTCTGCATGGGTGCAGGGACTCCCTGATGCAGTTGTCAATGTAGCAATGATAAGAGTTGGGGATAGGATGTGTACGCTTGGAACAGGGACTGTTCGAACAAAAGTTCCCTGAACTATATAGTTCCTGAAAATCGCAATGAAGGTCCATCGGGTGGTGAAGAAGGCTTTTGGTACATTGGCCTTCATCAATCAGAGAATTGAGTATAGAATTTGGGACTTTATGTTAACATTGTACAAGACATTCATGAGATTCCTCTTGGGAGTATTGTGTTCGGTTTTAGTCCACCTGCTATAGGAGATGTGCCATTAAGCCGGAAAAATTTACGAAGGTGTTGCTTGGACTTGAGTTACAGGAATAGGTTGGGTAAGTGTGCAGACTTTTCCCCAAGGGTAGGAATCAAGAACTAGAGGGTATAGGTTTAAGGAGAGAGGATGAAAATTTAAGTGGAAGGGAGGGCAACTTTTTCACACAGGTGGGTAAATTGAATGAGCTGGTAGGGGCAGTAGTTGAGGCAGGAACAATAACAACATTTAAAAGATAGTGACATTGATAGGAAAGGTTTAGACGGTGGGCAGCTGGGAGTAGCTTCGATAGAGCTCTTAGTTAGCACTGACGAGTTGGGCCAAAACAGTCATTCCTCACCCCCCTGCCGCTACCAAAGCAACATGGTTACAACATGGTTACAACATTGCCCAATTGGCAAATACACTGCAGTCACTTACCTAGGTTACTCCTCTGCAAACAGAAAGGATAAGATGTATAGGTGCATTGAAAAGCTTCCATGTTGCTGACTTCAAATATATTACAGTTCTTTCATTATAATGGATTCCAAATTCTGGAAAACTCTACCAACAAGACAGTAGGAGGACCTTCAACAAAAGGACTACAATAATTCGAAAGAGGTAGCTCACTATCATCTTCTCAAATTCAATAAGGGATAGACAATAAGACTTCCCTCACAGAATCATGAAGCACAGGATCAGGAAATATAATCGAGAAAGTGACAGTGAACTGGGAGTTCAAGATTACTTGCGACTCCGTTGACTGCTTGTCATTTCCGTGCTCCACATTAACCCATGTTTTGCTTTGTACACTGGTCAAACAAGGCTCAATGTAAGATTGACAATCGTCTTCTGACTCAGTACACATTGCATTCTTCAGAGCTGAACTTCGACAATTTTGCCATACCAGTTTTGCATTTCCAAGATTTACTTTTCTCCTCCTGTTCTTAAAATGTCATTCCTTTCTTCTTCCATATATGCCCATCTCTACAACTTTCTTGAAGTTAGTGGTACTATCATGCATATTATTCTGTCTCTCTTTTCTTCCTTCTGCAGGCACTTCTGTACTCTCCACCTTTCCCTCTATTTAAGTGTTACCACATTTGATGCAAAGTCATGAATCAGGGTTAATAGTATCTTACTCCACAGATTCCTCATGACCACCAGAGTATTTTCTGTTTTTAGTATATTCAAACTTATGGAATGTGAGCAACAGGAGTTCATGTTACATGTAGCCAAAACAGAAATAGACAATAGACAATAGGTGCAGGAGTAGGCCATTCGGCCCTTCGAGCCAGCACCACCATTCAATGTGATCATGACTGATCATTCTCAATCAGTACCCCTTTCCTGCCTTCTCCCCATACCCCCTGACTCCGCTATCCTTAAGAGCTCTATCTAGCTCTCTCTTGAAAGCATTCAGAGAATTGGCCTCCACTGCCTTCTGAGGCAGAGAATTCCACAGATTTACACCTTTGACTGAAAAGGTTTTTCCTCATTTCCGTTCTAAATGGCCAACCCCTTATTCTTAAACTGGGGCCCCTGGTTCTGGACTCCCCCAACATTGGGAACATGTTTCTTGCCTCTAACGTGTCCAACCCCTTAATAATCTTATATGTTTCAATAAGATCCCCTCTCATCCTTCTAAATTCCAGTGTATACAAGCCTAGTCACTCCAGTCTTTCAACATACGACAGTCCCGCCATTCCGGGAATTAACCCAGTAAACCTACGCTGCACGCCCTCAATAGCAAGAATATCCTTCCTCAAATTTGGAGACCAAAACTGCACTCAGTACTCCACGTGCGGTCTCACCAAGGCCCTGTACAACTGCAGAAGGACCTCTTTGCTCCTATACTCAACTCCTCTTGTTATGAAGGCCAACATTCCATTGGCTTTCTTCACTGCCTGCTGTACCTGCATGCTTCCTTTCAGTGACCGATGCACTAGGACACCCAGATCTCGTTGTACATTCCCTTTTCCTAACTTGACACCATTCAGATAATAATCTGCCACCAAATTCTTTTTTACCACCAAAGTGGATAACCTCACACTTATCCACATTAAACTGCATCTGCCATGCATCCGCCCACGCACACAACCTGTCCAAGTCACCCTGCAACCTCATAGCATCTTCCTCACAGTTCACACTGCCACCCAGCTTTGTGTCATTTGCAAATTTGCTAATGTTACTTTTAATTCCTTCATCCAAGTCATTAATGTATATTGTAAATAGCTGCAGTCCCAGCACCGAGCCTTGGGGTACCCCACTAGTCACTGCCTGCCATTGTGAAAGGGACCCATTTATCCCCATTCTTTGCTTTCTGTCTGCCAACCAATTTTCTAACCATGTCAGTACCCTATCCCCAATACCATGTGCTCTAATTTTGCCAACTAATCTCCTATGTGGAACCTTGTCAAAGGCTTTCTGAAAGTCAAGGTACACCACATCCACCGGCTCTCCCTGTCAATTTTCCTAGTTACATCCTCAAAGAATTCCAGAAGATTAGTGTGTCCAGGCCTCACTCAGTGACACCCTCTCCCCTTCCCTGTCCCCCCTCTACGAGTGGGGGTGCGGAGGGGAGTGGGTTCTAGGGGTGGGGAGGGGGATGGAGGCAGGGCAGGGGGAGTGGGGGTGGGGGCAGGGGAGGGGCAAGTGAGGTGGGGTGAGGGGGTGGAGTGGGTCAGTGGGGGGAGGAGGGGGGATAAGGGGGATTGAGTGGGGGGGATTGAGGGTGCTACACCAATAGAGGAGAGGCTTTGGGTTCAGGGCTCACTCAGTCACACCCTCTCCCCATCCGTGCTCCCCCTCTACGAGGAATGGGCCCAACGGGTTCACTTGGTCTAGTATACAATAAAATTCCAAACATTAACTTGTTTACATCTGCTGCAAACCTCAAAATAATTATATTTTGGAACAGAAGGTCAAGTCGAATGCATATATAAACCTTTTACTGCCAATTTACTAATGCAGTTGTTATTGTAAAGAAAACATTAATTTACTACATAGGATTTAAAGTAGTAAATGACACACAATGTGCAAAATACCTAAATTGACATCAAACTAATTAATATTTAGCCACAGTTTGGATATAACCAGTTCTGTACATTAAAAATATTTAACATTCTCTACGATAAATTTTAATGATGTTTTGACTGCTTAATTAAATATATTAACAACATAAAATCAACTGTCTACTCAGCATTGATTTGAAATAAATATCTACACATTTTAAATGTATACCTGGAATTACCACCAAGGATTTTGCCATTCACACTTGGATGTTCACTAAAACTGCTCTTAACCGGTCAAGATCCCTGGTGCAAACTCGCCCAGATACAAAATTGGCGAGGCCTTGTGCTGCAAGTTGATAAAAAAAGAGCCCTGCACACAAAAATGCATTGACAGCCAGTTAAACCATGTCGTACTTGAAAATAAATAAAAATTAACACCCCATCAGTAATATAAACTAATTAATGTTAGAAATAAAAAAATAAAAATCTTTGTCTCACTCTAATGTCACACATGAATATTCAGCAGACCTTTCCAGTAAAGGTTCATGGTATATCCTGTTTGCAGTCCCTCGCTGGAACTATATTTATGTTTATTTCTACGTCTAACAATCAGGAAATGGGATGTAATGTTGAAATTGTACAGGGCATTGGTGAGGCCGAATCTGCAGTTCTGGTTGCCAAATTATAGGAAGGATGTCGACAAAATGGAGAGGGTACAGAGGAGATTTACTAGAATGTTTCCTGGGTTTCAGCACTTAAGCTACAGAGAGAGGTTGAACAGGTTGGGTCTTTATTCTTTGGAGCGTAGAAGGTTGAGGGGGGACTTGATAGAGGTTTTTTAAATTTTAAGAGGGACGGACAGAGTTGACGTGGGTAGGCTTTTCCCTTTGAGAGTGGGGAAGATTCCAACAAGGGGACATAACTTCAGAATTAAGGGACAAAAGTTTAGGGGTAACACGAGGGGTAACTTCTTTACTCAGAGGGTGGTGGCTGTGTGGAATGAGCTTCCGGTGGAAGTGGTGGAGGCAGGCTCGATTTTATTATTTAAGAGTAAATTGGATAGGTATATGGATGGGAGGGGATTGGAGGGTTATGGTCTGAGAGCAGGTAGATGAGACTAGGTCAGAGAAAGTGGTCGGCGTGGACTGGTAGGGCCGAACGGGCCTGTTTCCGTGCTGTAATTGTTATATGGTTATATGGTTATATGGTTAAATCACGAGTAACTTACTGTGCAAAAATTCGGACAACAGTGCATCCACACAGTTAAAGAGGTAAATGCTGGCATTTCCACAGAAGATTCAGGTGAGGATTTTCAGACTAAAAGTTCTCATTGGATTTATCCTTATTTCCCCTTCCCAAATAAAATCAGTGAGATAAATTTCAAATCAGGTAGTAAATCTCCTGCCTTGCTAGAACTGCAGGGTATCCCTTCGAATCAGTCCTTTGAGTCAGTCATTCTCAATCAGTCTACCCATTTGTGTTTGCACACATGCTCCTAAACATTTCCAACAACTTCAACATAAGATTTAACATATAAAGCACCCATTCCATGAACACCCAAGGCAATTATAGCAAATCTTTACTCCAAGGTCAACAACGCACTCCAATTACAACCCACGTGCCACAACCCCGAATTTCGTTCGGTATCGAATGACAATAAAGGTATTCTGTATTCTGTGACACTGGAACAACTTCTATTCAGGGAAAAAAATACTTGAAATCATCAGTCAAAGCAATTCAATGGTTGGCTTGTATGCTACCCAAGCAGAATGCTGAGGTGCTGTTCTTCCAGTTTGCCTGTGTCCTCACTCTGGAGGGGGCCAGGAATAGAAAGGTCAGTATGGGAATGGAAAAGGGAGTTAAAATGGTTAGCAATTGGGAGCTCCAGCTCAAGTAATATGCCTCCTAACCGAACTCCCTTTTTCTTTCCATTGTCCCGACCCTGGTACATTCTTATTTTCTCCCACCATTCTCTTCACCCTGTTTCTTTTCCCTCGTCTGTACCCTTATCTTCCATTTATCCCCTCTTTTCCCTCCTCTTCCACCCATATCCCTCCTTCCAGCTTTACATTGCATACTACTCCTTTCCTTATCTAACATTTTTTCTCCTTTCTAATCTCTAACCTTTGTCACTTACGCACTCATCTGTCAATCCCCCCCCCCCAACAAATGTATCCAACTGTCACAGGTCAAGATTTGTCATGCTCCTAGTTTCTTTTCTAGCTTTCTCGCTGCAATGCTATCAAGCTATCAATGTGAATGTATGTCATCCATCCACTCCCTCCATAATGCTGCATGACCTGCTGAGTTCCTCCAGCACTTTGTTTTTTGCTCAAGATTCCAGCATCTGGAGTTTTCAGTGACTGAACTTCTATTCAGTCAGGCGAGGCACAATTATGTAACGCACAATGTGAAGGGCTGGGAAACCCAATATAGGGATAAATTGAATTATATAGCACTTAAATGGTCTCTCTTAGACTACCTTGTCCCTACCATCTTGATGCTCATCATTATTAATTACATTTTCCTACATTAGGCCCATATCTCTCAATACCATTCCGATCCATGTACCCATCCAAATGCTTTTTACAGTTTGCAATTCTACCACTTCTAAAGTGCTTCTACCACTTCTACATTCAACTCATTCCAGATATTCACCACTTTGTGAAATGAACAGTATTCTACACACAGTTCCCTCCATAATGTTTGGAACAAAGACCCATCATTTATTTATTTGGCTCTGTACTCCGCTATTTGAGATTTGTAATAGAAAAAAACCCCACATGTGATTAAAGTGCACATTGTCAGAATTTCATAAAGGCCATTTTGGTTTCACCATGTAGACATTACAGCCGTGTTTATACATAGTCCCCCCCATTTCAGGGCACCATAATGTTTGGGACACAGCAATGTCAAGTAAATGAAAGTAGTCATGTTTAGTATTTTGTTCCATATCCTTTGCATGCAATGACTGCTTGAAGTCTGCGATTCATGGACATCACCAGTTGCTGGGTGTCTTCTCTGGTGAGCTCTGCCAGGTCTGTATTGTACCTTGGGTCACGTGTGGCTGCGCCTAACGGCTGCGGCTCTCTGGCAGTCTGTTTGTCTTTTTTTCTTTTTTTGTTTGTTTGTGTCGGTGTTGGGATGGTTTTTGTTTCTGTTTTTGGCTGTGTATGTGTGGGGGTGGGGGCGAAACCTTTCTTTTATTAGGTCTCTTCCCCGGGGCGCAGCTCGGCCGCGGGACCTTCCATCGGCCGCGGGGCCTTACATCGCCCGGCGCGGCTCTGCCCGGCCACTGGACTTAACATCGCCGGCGCGGCTCGGCCGCAGGACCCAACAGTGCCCTGCGCGGCTCGGCCGCGGGGCCTTCCATCCCCCGGTACGGCCGCGGGACGGTTCAGCGCTCGGTGCGGCTCGGCCGCGGGGCCTTCCATCGCCCAGTGCGGCTCGGCCGCGGAACGGTTCAGCGCCCGGTGCGGCTCGGCCGCGGGGCCTTCCATCCACCGGTGCGGCTCCGCCGCGGAACGGTTCAGCGCCCGGCGCGGCTCGGCTGCGGGACTTAACATCGCCGGCGCGGCTCAGCCGCGGAACGTTTCAGTGTCCGGTGTGGCTCGGCCGCGGGACGTTTCAGTGTCCGGTGCGGCTCGGCCGCGGGACGTTTCAGTGCCTGGTGCGGCTCGGCCGCGGGACGTTTCAGTGCCCGGTGCGGCTCGGCCGCGGGACTTAGCAGCGGCCGCGGGGCCTTCCATCGCCCGGCGCGGCTCGGCCACTGGACTTAACATCGCCCGGTGCGGCCGCGGGACGTTTCGGTGCCCGGGGCGGCTCGGCCGCGGGGCCTTCCATCCCCTTGCGGGGGCTGTGCGTGTCGTTTGCCTCGGTAGGGGTCGAGCTGCCTGTCCGTGGGTGCGGGGGGAAGAGAGTGGAAGTTTTGTTGCCTTCCATCACAGTGAGGGGGTGTTTGGAGTCACTGTGATGGATGTTTGTGTTGGGGTCGTGTGTCCTGTGTTCTTTTCTTTTTTGCTGTGTCTTGTGACTGCTGAAATTTCATTTGGTATTTATACCGAATTACAATAAAGTTCTGTTATACTGTTATGTTATATCTTTAGCCTATGCTTGTTTTGGGGGCTAGTCCCCTTCAGTTTTCTCTTCAGAATATAAAAGGCAGGCTGAATTGGGTTCAGATCCGGTGATTGACTTGGCCACTCAAGAATTGACCATTTTTTAACTATGAAAAACTCCTTTGTTGCTTCAGCAGTATGTTTGGGATCATTGTCGTGCTGTAGAATGAACCGCCAGCCAATGAGTTTTGAGGCATTTGTTTGAACTTGAGCATATAGGATGTGTCTATACACTTCAGAATTCAATATGCTACTACCATTAGCAGTTGTATCATCAATGAAGATAAGTGAGTCAGTACCTTCAGCAGCCATACATGCTCAGGCCATAACACCCCCACCACCGTGTTTCACAGATGAGATGCTATGCTTTGGATCTTGGGCAGTTCCTTCTCTCCTCCATACTTTGCTCTTGCCATCACTCTGATACAAGTTAATCTTCGTCTCAACTGTCCACAAGACCTTTTTCCAGCACCGTGGTTGCTCTTTTAAGTACATCTTGGCAAACCGTAACCTGGTCATCCTATTTTTGCAGCTAACCAGTGGCTTGCATCTTGCAGTGTAGCCTCTGTATTTCTGTTCATGAAGTCTCCTGCGGACAGTGGTCATTGACAAATCCACACCTGACTCCTGAAGAGTTTCTGTTATGTCGGACAGGTGTTTGGGGATTTTTTTTTATTATAGAGAGAATTCTTCTGTCATCAGCTGTGGAGGTCTTCCTTGGCCTGCCAGTCCCTTCGAGATTAGTAAACTCACCAGTGCTCTTTCTTCTGAAATAATTTTCCAAACAGTTGATTTTGGTAAACCTAAGATTTGGCTGATATCTCACAGTTTTATTCTTATTTCTCAGTCTCATAATGACTTCTTTGACTTTCATTAGCACAACTTTGGTTGATAATGTTGATAAACAGCAATAAAAGTTTCCAAATGTGATGGAAAGACTGGAGGAAAGACTAGATGCAAGGGGTGCTCTCTTATACCTGCATGGAGGTAATTAAACACACCTGAGC
Organism: Rhinoraja longicauda; assembly: GCF_053455715.1. Taxonomy (NCBI): domain Eukaryota; kingdom Metazoa; phylum Chordata; class Chondrichthyes; order Rajiformes; family Arhynchobatidae; genus Rhinoraja; species Rhinoraja longicauda. The sequence goes on from NC_135975.1 coordinate 35,857,360, forward strand.
AATTACAAACACCCGTGAAGCAATGTATCCCGAACATTATGTTGCCCCGAAATGGGGCGACTCTGTGTAAACACAGCTGTAATTTCTACATGGTGAAACCAAAATGTATAAAAATGGCCTTTATTAAAATCTGACAATGTGCACTTTAACCACATGTGATTTTTTTCTATTATAAATCTCACATTGTGGAGTACAGAGGCAAATAAATAAATGATGGTGGATCTTTGTCACAAACATTATGGAGGGCACTGTAGGTTCCACTAACAACTTGTACATCATAAGATATTTACAACATTTATGCTTGATACCCTTCCCAATGAAGGCAAGTGTACCAATCACTAACTTCTCCACCCTGGCTACCTGAATTGCCACTTTCAGGAAACCATGCACCAGTACTTCTAGATCCTATTGTACCCACTTGCACCAGGGGAAATTTGCATGGCCAATTCATCCACTAATCTCTGTATCTTTGGCAGGGGCCAGAAACTGGAGATCCAGAGGAAATAGCAGTCACAGGCAGAACATAAACGCCAGAGAGAGCAAAGACCAGGGTCAAAAATCAAGTGCTAAAACGGCAATAGTAGTCTACTACTGTACCATCCACTGTAAGTGTGCTTGTATGGATACTAGTTACAAAAGCAAAAAAACAAACTGCTTGCATACAAAAGCAAACTTGGTGAGTGGACTACTGACAAGCAGTCACTGCAACTTCAATACGCAGATAAATATTAACATTTCAACACATCATCATAAATTTATTTTCACACAGATATGAAGTGGCTGCACCTGTTTAAATGAGAACGTCCTCCGGATGTGGATGTCAAAGCAATTTATTGCTCATTTCCAATTTACCAAAGAATGGTGGTCTGCAATGCAATTGCATTCTTCTGGAGGGAAAAAAATGCACACAGGCCAGACCAAGAAAATTCTTCACTCAAAGATATCAGACCCAAAAACGTTATCATGATGTACATGGTGATTGTTTTTATAGTCTTAGTCCACACATTACCTGACCAGATTTACTAAATTCAATTTCAACTTCCACAATGGAACTTCAAAACCATCAACATCAAATAAAATTGCAGATTTTTAAATGTTTAGTCCAGTAATATGGCGTGGAAAAAGGCCCTTTGGCCCACCACGTCAACCAGCAATCCCCGCGCACTAACAATATCCTCCACACCAGGGACAATTTTTTTTACCAAAGCCAAGTTAACCTTCAAACCTGTACGCCTTTGGAGTGTGGGAGGAAACCAGAGCACCTGGGAAAACCCCACTCAGTCAGGGGGAGAACTTACAAACTCCGTATAGACAGCACACATAGTCAGGATCGAACCCGGGTCTCTGGCACTGCAAGGCAAAAATTCTACCGCTGTGTCACCGGATGCTGATATCTATATACTAAAACTCTCGTTTGTTTGTTTGTTCCTGAACTTCAGGCGCACCTTTCTCAACTTCGTCCCTTTGGTGCTAATGGAAGAAGTTTCATTGAAATTGGTGTTATATTTTTTAAGTTATTCACATTTTAAAGTTTAAATCTATCTCCTAGGGAGGGAGGGAGGAGGGAGAAAGGGAGGGAGAATGGGAGGGAGGGGGGTGGAGGGGGAGGTGCAGGAGGTGGGCGTGGAGGGTGTAGGGAGGGAGGGGGAGGAGGGAGGATAAGGGGAGGGGAGAGGGGGGAGGGGAGAGGGGAGAGGGGGAGAGGGGGAGGGGGAGGGGAGAGGGGAGAGGGGGAGGGGAGAGGGGGAGGGGAGAGGGGGAGGGGGAGGGGAGAGGGGGGAGGGGGAGGGGAGAGGGGGAGGGGAGAGGGGGAGGGGAGAGGGGGAGGGGAGAGGGGGAGGGGAGAGGGGGAGGGGAGAGGGGGAGGGGAGAGGGGGAGGGGAGAGGGGGAGGGGAGAGGGGGAGGGGAGAGGGGGAGGGGAGAGGGGGAGGGGAGAGGGGGAGGGGAGAGGGGGAGGGGAGAGGGGGAGGGGAGAGGGGGAGGGGAGAGGGGGAGGGGAGAGGGGGAGGGGAGGGGGAGAGGGGGAGGGGAGAGGGTGCTGCACCAATGCAGGAGAGGTTTGGGCCCAACGGATCCACTTGGTCTAGTCTGAAATAAAACAAAACAGAAAATGCTGGAAACTCTCAGTGGGTCAGGCAGCATCTTTGGAAAACGATACAGTAAACATTTCAGGTCCAATTATTCTGTATCTTTCCACTGATACTGCCTGACTTGCTTGATTATTTTCAGTAGTTTCTGTTTGCAGGAGATCCAGCCTACCTTCAATAATGAATCAGTTTGCAGTCAATCTATAACACTATACCCAATTGGCCTACATCCACACTAAATGTATACTGTTGCAAAGCTACCGATGACTAAAGCAGCTGCTCCACAAACATTTCACAAACAAGTGGTGAACAGATCTCCAGATGAGACATCCAAAGGCTCAATCTCTGATATTGCCTTGGCAAACTTTGATAGCTAATCACATGTTATAGGAGTAGAATTAGGCCATTTGGTCCATCGAGTCTACTCCGCCATTCAATCATGGCTAATCTCTGACTCCTAATCCCATTTTCCTGCCTTCTCACCATAACCCTTAGCACCCGTTCTAATCAAGAATTTGTCTATCTCTGCCTTAAAACATCCACTGACTTGGCCTCCACAGCCCTCTGAGCAATGAGCTTCACAGATTAATTACCCTCTGACTAAAGACGTTCCCCCTCACCTCCGTTCTAAAAGAGTGCCCTTTAATTCTGAGGCCATGACCTCAGTCCTAGACTTTTCCACCAGTGGAAACATCCTTTCCACATCCACTCTATCTGTCCCTTTCATTATTCTGTAAGTTTCAATGACGACCCCCCTCAACCTTCTAAATTCCAGCGAGTAGAGGCCCAGTGCTGTCAAACGCTCATCATATGCTAACCCACTCATTCCTGGAATCATTCTTGTAAACCTCCCCTGGAACCTCTCCAGAGCCAGCACTTCCTTCCTCCAAAAATGGGGCCCAGATTCGCTCACAGCACTCCAAATAATGGTTGCAATAGGCTGTTTTTATCTCACTGATAATTTGTAATTAAAAATTAATTCAAAAGTAATATAAATTCAATGCACAATTAAAAAACATACCTACACAAGTAGAACAAAACAGAGCCTAATTTACCTTTCTATTCAAGTTGGCGCAACATTCAAATGTGATAAACAAAGACAAGCAATCACGCTATACCTCCATCCCCCACCAAGAAGGTCTTAATGCCCAGTTTCTTCCTCGACTGCAGATCCAGACAATTTCCATCTACTAACACTCTCCTCCGCCTAACAGAGCTGGTCCTTACCCTTAACAACTTCTCCTTCCATTCCTCCCACTTCCTCCAAATCCAAGGCGTAGCTATGGGCACTCACATGGGCCCCAGCTATGCTTGCCTCTTTGTAGGGTATGTCGAACAATCACTGTTCCAGGCATACACTGGTCCTATCACCATCTTTACCACCACAACATTGACGACTGCATCTGCGTTACCACCTGCACCAATGCAGAACTCACTAACTTCATGAACGTCACGACTAATTTCCATCCCACACTCAAATTCACTTGGAACATCTCCGGCATCTCCCTACCGTTTCTAGATCTCACCGTTGCCATCACAGGAGGCAGACTATCGACTAACATCTATTACAAACCCACTCCCATAGCTACATTTCTTCCCACCCTGCTTCCTGTAAAGACTCTATCCCCTTACTACCTTTCGTAACAAGGACAGAGTCCCCCTTGTCCTCACCTTCCACCCCATCAGCCGTCGCATACAGCACATAATCATCCAACATTTTCATCAGCCCCAACAGGATCCCACTACTAGCCACATCTTCCCATCTCTACCCCTTTCTGCTTTCCGCAGAGACCGTTCCCTCCACAACTCCCTGGTCAACTTGTCCCTTCCCACCCAAACAGTCTTTTGAGGAGAGGCAGTAGTTCACTTGCACCTCCTCCAACCTCATCTACTGGATCCGCTGTTCCAGGTGTGGACTCCTGTATACCGGCGAGACCAAGCGCAGGCTCGGCGGATCGTTTCGCTGAACACCTCCGCTCAGTCTGCATAAACCTACCTGATCTCCCAGTTGCTTAACACTTTAACTCCAGTCCTATTCCCACATTGACTTTCTGTCCTGGGCCTCCTCTATTGTCAGAGTAAGGCCCAGCACAAATTGGAGGAACAGCACCTCATATTTTCCTTTTTTTTTGGACCCGCCCCCCCCTGACATCAGTCTGAAGAAGGGTCTCGACCTAAAACGTCACCCATTCCTTCTCTCCAAGATGCTGCCTGACCTGCTGAGTTACTCCAGCATTTTGTGATACCTCATATTTTGCTTGGGTGGCTTATACCTCAGCATTATGAACATTGACCTCTAACCTCAAGTTGCCCTGGTTTTCCCCCTCTCCCCATCCCCTCCCTAGTTCTCCTACCAGTCTTACTGTCTCCGACTACATTTTATCTCTGTACCGCCCACTCCCCCGACATCAGTCTGAAGAAGGGTCTCGACCCGAAACGTCACCCATTCCTTCTCTCCAGAGATACTGCCTGTCCCGCTGAGTTACTCCAGCATTTTGTGTGTACAAGGTTCAATTAGCTACCTTGATCCATTCCCAAAGCACAAATGTTCCTTTGGTCTCCGTGAAGAGTGTAGCACGAGTCAGAGGATTTCTAATACTTTCCATACTTCTGAATTGCCTAGGTATGGACATCAAGCAGAGTGATACATACACTGGGGCAAGTTGCTGCCCTTTTAAGCAATCACCAAAGAGCTCAGTGCAATATAAACCAATGTTAATCACAGAATATTTTTCATTAGTTCCATAACAAAAAATAACTGCACGATGTCATACCTTAAGAGTTTTTGGGACCTGAAATTATATATGTGATATAGCAATGTACAAGTGTTTTCTAATGCAGATGCTGTTTCAAATAAGCCCATTAAAAATAAACAAACATATCCACTAACATAACAGAGAGCATGAAACCACAGGCAAATATCATTCAAGTCTGTGTGAACAATATCAATATATTTTCTCGGCTAAAATGTACCTTCACATTTCCTGATTATTTTAAAATAATCATATCATTGACTAGCCAGTCCTATTGCCGCTGAAAAGCTTGCCGCTCTCATTACTTAACTTGTGACTTAATAACTTGGGTGGCACGGTGACGCAGCTCTAGAGTTGCTGCCTTATAGCGCTAGAGACCCGGGTTCAATCCTGACCACGGGTGCTTGCCTGTACAAAGTTTGTACATTCTTCCCGTGACGTGCATGGGTTTTCTCTGGGATCTCGTTTCCTCCCACCCTCCACAAGACGTATAGGTTTGTAGATTAATTGGCTTAGTACGATTGTAAATTGTCCCTAGTGTGTGTAGGATAGTGTAAGTGTGCGGGGATCGCTGGTCTGCATGGTCTTGGTGGGCCAAAGGGCCTGTTTCCACACTGATCTCTAAACTAAACTTTCACAGCAATTCTCACAAATTGCCTTGGCATTTAGATTTTTAAATGCTATACACTGGGACTGATGAATTCATAACGTAAACTTGAGAAACCGAGCTATGGAGAGAGATTGGGCATGATAGGACATTATTCCTTGGAGTGCAGAAGGCTGAGGGTGATCTTACACAGGTGCATAAAATCATGAGGGGAATACATAGGGTGAATGCACAGTCTTTTACCCGGAGTAGGTGAATCAAAAACCCGAGGACATAGGCTTAAGGTAAGAGGGGCAAGATTTAGTAGGAATCGGAGGGACAACTTTTTTCCTCAGAGGGTGGTGGTGTGTGGAACGAGCTGCTAGAGAAAGTAGTTGAGGCACGTATTATAACAGCATTTAAAACAGGTACATCGATAGAAGAGGTTTAGAGACCAAATATATGCAAATGGGATGGCTATTTTGATCGGCATCAACTATCTGGGCCGATGGGCCTGTTTGCATGATGTACAACTTTATGACAGGCCATTTTGGTGTTCCTATGCAGAGTTACAATATCAGTTAAGTACTGATAACACAGAAACAAATCAACAAGTTAATCTAAATCATCAATATACATGCTCAAAGACGTACAGGTATGTAGGTTAATTGGCTGGGTAAATGTAAAAATTGTCCCTAGTGGGTGTAGGATAGTGTTAATGTACGGGGATCACTGGGCGGCACGGACTTGGAGGGCCGAAAAGGCCTGTTTCCGGCTGTAGATATATGATATGATATGATACTTGCCTTCAGAATTCCCCATAATCTTTAGTTCAATATTCTAAGCATTCCCTGGGCAAAGAAGTTTCTTCTAAATTCCAAAATGAAATGTTTAATTATCTTACATTATGGTCGCTTTGGTTTAGTGTCTCCTGGATGCATATATTGCAAGTTGACTCTACTATACCCTTTCATAATTATAAAGGCTTCAACATCCTTCAGTCTGTACTTCCCCATATAATTCTTTTTTTAAAACATAAACACTCAATCTTTTAGAAAAGGAATTGATTTACCAGTGTTACCACCATTGTATCGGCAAATTTGACCCCTCAAGCTCTTAATTCCTCCTCCATTTCAACACACTTCTTTCACAAATTAAGCAGCCTTCTTATTCTTAAATGAAAAGAGAAACACTCTTGTTACAAGATTCAAGGGAAATGAACTGTTCCGATCACTCAATTTTCCTAAAAAGGACATTTGGAAAGAAAGTCAATACAGGGCTAAGGCTCCTGTGATGAAATAGTAACTCTTTGTGACAAGGGCCTTTTTTGCTACCTTGGTCTTAGACACTGATGCAGTCATAGCATTCATTTTTCTTCTGGCAAAACCTCGACGTATGCCACATAAACTTGAGTAAGTAGCATCAAGATGCCACAACAAACTAACAAAACACTGGTCAGAGGAATGCACATCAATTTGGTTAACTTATCTTTAACAGTTTAAAAACAAATGGGTGCAAACTCAACGCTAGAATTATGTATGTCATTGAATGAAATATACATCATACCACCTTTGATTAATATTTTGAAATGGAATCTAAGTTCAAACCTATTAACTTTCAGTTACAAGATATGTCTAGGAATGAACAGCAACATGTAATATTAGCTCTTGACACCCAACTTACAAACTTGGGCTTCGAAGCAGAAGAACACAATACAAAAACAGGGAGGTCGTACTTTTGGGGGGAAAATAGTAGGTTATAACTGGAGCACTATATTCATTTCTCGTCCCCACACTCAAGGAATGATTAGTCGGAGAGAGGATGCAGAAATGATTTACTGGAATTATTCCTGAGCTGAAGGATTTCAACTACAAACTGGATTGTAGAAACTGGGCCTGTATTAATTGGAACAAAAAACAGAGGAAATTTTATAAATGTGCACAACATCCCTGTGGTTTTATATTGCTCATAGAGAATATTTGCCAGTAGTTGAAGATCAGGATTTGCCAATATACAGCGCTGAAGTATAATTTTACTTACAGAGGTACAAATGGATAGCGAATTGGAATTCACTGGCTGCAGTAGAAACAATTATCCACGGCTTTCAAGAGGGAACTAAATAAGCAATGGGGGGGGGGATAATTAACTTGGCTAAGAGGGTGAATACATCTTTTGAAATGAAGTTGCTTGCACTTGCTTTATTTTTTTAAATCTTCCTTTTGTGCAAATATATTTAAGGGTCCACTAACGTAACTTAATCAAATGAACATGTTCTAAAATGCCAATAATAAGTACGGTGTCCGCAGGATTTGCACCGTGGAGCCTGCACAGAACGCCCTCACTAGAACCGTAAAGCTTTCCACCGACGACACCGCGCTGAGCTGTCCTGACATGGTCAAGGGTGCCAAAGGCAGATCCATGTCTTTTTGTAGCGGTGTACAACGTCTTGCTCATCCTGGGGGCGGTTCTGCTGATTAGTTTGAACAGGGGCTGGACCTCCGGCCAGCCGGCGGCGGCTCCGGCTGCTTCTCCATTCAGGATGAGATCATCATGGTCCGGGAATGTCATCGCATCATCCTCTTCCCACGGTCGAGTCACTCGATCTGAAGAGACCGGTCTCCCTCACACACACGAACAACACACTTACTTACCCCCCCCCCCCCCCCCCTTCAACCGGGCAAACCTGCGCTTCCCCGTCATAGAAACCCCCCGGCCCTTGCCAAGTAAACACACGTACAAAAGACCAGCTAAGCAAACAGACATTTTGACCACACCTCCCTCGCCAACAACCTGAGACGTTTCTTACCTGTTGGGAGATAATGGGACAGACGCGCCCGGCGCCGTCGACTCTACGATGGCCGCTCCACTCCGCGCCGCCACCTCCAACCGTCGCCACGCGCCGTCTCCCGGGTGACCAGCCCCGCGCGGCCCCGCGCGGCCCCGCTCTTCGGATCGGATCGGCCAACGGTCACAAATAACGTCCGAAAGGCGCGGTCCGACCGACGGCCACACAGACCGACCGACGGGCAGGCGGGGGAAAGAAGTCGATTAAGCCCAAAGCTTAGCCTCCTCCAGGCGGCCGACAGGTACGGCTTCCAGTGGCGAGAGAGCTCAGGAATATCGGGGAGAGAAGCGTGATGTTTCCCTAGGCCTGAGCAAAGGCCGCCATAGACGGCACCAACTGACGTCTCCTCAGGTCGGCTCGAGCTGGGCTGTGCGGCTGGCGCTCCCCCTGCCGTCCGCTTCCGGGGCTGCAGGCAGACAATGAGTGCGCTGTTCGTGCGCAGGGGGACGGGCGGAAGGACGGCGGGAGAGGCGATTGCACGGGACGAGGTGGCGGCTTGCAGACTGCACCGCGCCTATGCCATGGACTGCTGCCAACACTTGCAATGGTCAACATGAAGAGGGAATAGGAGGACGCATTGACAACCTTTCTGTTGTTGACACGCTGTCGGATTTTGCAGACACGGCATGGGAAACTAGAAAACAGAAGCAGGAGAAAACGTGCAGGAAGGAACTGCAGATGCTGGCTCACACCGAAGATTGACACAAAATGCTGGAGTAACTCAGCGGGTCAGGCAGTATCTCTGCAGGAAAGGAGTAGGAGACGTTTCGGGTTGAGACCCTTCTTCAGAAGCAGGAGGACGCCATTCGCCCCCTTGCCCTGCTCCGCCTTTCCAAACCAAAATTATGGCCGATCTCCTGCCACAAACCAACATCCCAGGTAGAAAATGGCAAACCTCCACTGCTTTTATTTGTGGTTAAGAAGATTCTTCTAATTTCCGTCCTAAATTACCGACCTCTTATTTTGAAACAATGGCCCCAACTCCTCAGAATAACTCAAAAAGTACAAGATATAACTTGTCTGAAGAAGGGTCTCGACCCGAAACGTCACCCATTCCTTCTCTCCCGAGATGCTGCCTGACCTGCTGAGTTACTCCAGCATTTTGTGAATAAATCGATTTGTACCAGCATCTGCAGTTATTTTCTTATATAACTTACCAGTTAGGCTGAACCACTGGAGGGCACGGAGAGGCGACGTTTCGGGTTGTGAGCCTTCAAATGGCTTCACCACCTGCAGATTCTAGCATCCGCATTTCCAGATACTACTTTACAAAAATAAACACAAAGTGCTGGAGTAACTCGGCGGGCCAGACAGCTTCCTTGGAGAATATGGATATATGCAGTTTCTTGGGGGGTGGAGGGGAGAAGGAAAAAAATGGAAGACAGGACGGGTAGGCTGGCAGGTAATAGATAGACACATGGAAGAGGCTTTGATAGGCAGATGATTGGACAAAGGCCAGAGATTTTTTTTAAACCAAAAGGTTTGAAGAGTTGTAAAGTCAAAGGAAAGAATGTCGGGGGAAGGGGTGGGGTTGTTAGAGTTTACCTAAAATTGGAGAAATCAATGTTCATACTGTTCCCTGTCAAAATGGAGGGCAAGGTGGAGGTCAGTGGTGAAATTAATGTAATAAATGAGTTCTGCACAGGTGTAGGTGTCAGCCCCCATGTAGTCATTGATGCAGTGGAGAAAGAGTTGGAAGATGGTGCCAGTGTGTGTCTGGAGCAAGGGCTGTTTGATGTGACTGACAAAATGGCAGGTATAGCTGGGGCCCATGTAAGTGCCCATGCTTCACCTTTAACTTGGAGAAAGTAAGAGGAGTCAAAAAAGAAGTTGTTGAGGGCGAGGACAAGTTCTGCCAGAGGAGAGGAGAGTGTTAGTGGAGGAAAATTCCAAAACATCATCCTCTGACATTACATCCAATGTAATCCCACCACCTTCACATCTTCCCAGCTCCACCCCTTTCAACCTTCAGCAGAGACCGCATCTTCCACAACTCCTTGGTTCACTCATCTTTCCACCCAAACTATTCTCTCCGTAGGCAACAGATGTAACACCTATCCCTCCATCGCCTCCATCCAGGGACCCCAGCAGTCCTTTCAGGTCAGATGGAGGCTCACATGCACCTTCTCTAACCTTAGCTCCTGCATCTGGTGTTACTGATGTGGCCTCCTGTAAAAATTGGTATAGACTCAGCGATCGTTTCGCCAAACACGCACTTGGTCCACCAAGGCGTGATGGATCTCCTTGTTACTAACCATTTTACCTCCCCTTCCCATTCTGACCTTTCTGTCCTTGGCCTCCTCCATTGCCAGACTGACACCACATGCTAATTGGAAGAACAGCACCTCCTATTCCACTTGGGTTGCTTACAACCCAAAGGTATAAACATTGAATTCTCCAATTTTAGGTAATCTCTAACAACCCAACCCTTTTTCTTCCCCACACCCCTTTGCTTCCACTCCTCCCCTGTGCACCACCTGGATTGGCATCTCCCCCTCCACCTATAATCTTTCCTCTGGCTTCATAATTTGCAACTTCTCCATTGCTTTGTTACACACCTACTGCTTGTTCATCTCTGACCTTTGTCCTACCATCCACCTATCAAAAGCTTGCTTTACCTGTTCACCTATTACCTACCAGGCTTTGGCCTGCCCCTCCCAGCTTTCTCTCCCCCCCCCCCCCCCCCCCCCATGCCCCATCAAAATCGGTTTGTAGAAGGTTCCCAACCAAAATATCACCTATCCATGGCCTCCAGGGATACTGTCTGACCTGCTGAGTTACTCCAGCACTCTGTGTCTTTTTTTGAGCTTTAGTGATAGGGGATTGCTATAGTGATAGGGATTCCATTGTAAGAGGGAATTGATAGGCGTTTCTGCGGTCACAAACGAGACTCCAGGATGGTTTGCCTCCCTGGTGCAAGGGTCAAGGATGTCTGAATGGCTACAGGGGGCGAGCGAACAGCCAGTTGTTGTGGTGCACATATGTACCAACGACATAGGTAAAAAATGGGATGAAGTCCTACAAAGTGAATTTAGGGAGTTAGGAGATAAATTAAAATGTAGAACTTCACAGGTAATAATCTCTGGATTGTTAACAGTGCCACGTGCTAGTAAGAGTAGAAATGACAGGATATTTCGGATGAATACTTGGCTTGAGAGTTGGTTCAAGGAGGAGGGATTCATATTCCTGGGGCATTGGAACGGGTTCTGGGTGAGGCGGGAGCAGTACTTACCGGACGGTCTTCACCGGGGCTGGACTGGAAGCCATGTCTGCAGGGGAGTGCTTGCTAGTGATGTTGGGAAGAGTTTAAACTAACATGACAGGGGGGTGGGAACCAATGCTGGGAGACAGAGGGCTGCAAAATGAAGCAGTAGCAAAAGGTAGAAGGGAGAAAAGTAAAAGCGGAAGGCAGAGATCAAAAAGGGCCACACTACATCATAATTCTAGAAAGGGCTAAGAATGTTTAAACCAATCTGAAATCTTTGTGCCTTAATGCGAGGGGCATTCGAAATAAGGTGGACGCATTGACTGCTCAGTCAGTTGTTAACCGATGAGATATAGTTGGGATGACGGAGACATGGCTCCAGGGTGACCAAGGCTGGGAGCTCAACATGTAGGGTTATTCAATATTCAGGAAAGATAGACAGAAAGGAAGAGGAGGTGGGTGGCATTGCTGGTTAAAGAAAAGATTAATACAATAGTAAGGAGACATTAGCTTGGATGCTGTTGAATCTGTATGGGTAGAACTGCGAATTAGCCAAGGGCAGAAAATGCTTGTTGGAGTGGTATACAGACTACCAAACAGCAGTAGTGAGGTTGGGGATAGCATCAAGCAGGAAATCAGGGATGTGTATAGCAAAGGTACAGCAGTTATCATGGGTAACTTTAATCTACATATAGATTGGGCTAACCAAATTGGTAACAACACTGAGGAGGAGGATTTCCTGGAGTGTTTTACGGGAAGTTTTTGTAAGCCAATATCTAGCGGAAACCGACTAAAGGGCAGGTCAACCTAGACTGGGTGTTGTGTAATGAGGAAGGATTAGTCAGCAATCTTGTTGTGCAAAGCCCCTTGGGCAACAGTGACCATAATGTGGTAGAATTCTGCGTTAAGATGGAGAGTGACACAGTTAATTCAGAGACAAGGGTCCTGAACTTAATGAAAGGTAACTTTGTTGGTATGAGACGGGAATTGGCTAGGATAGACTGGCAAATGATACTTAAAGTGTTGACTCAGCGGGTCAGGCAGCATCTATGGAAGTAAGGAATGGGAGACATTTCGGGTCGAGACCCTTCTTCCGACCCGAAACATCACCCATTCCTTCTCTCCAGAGATGCTGCCTGACCCGCTGAGTTACTCCAGCATTTTGTATATACCTTCGATTTAAACCAGCATCTGCAGTTTTCTTTCCTGCACTTAAAGTGTTAACGGTGGATATGCAATGGCAGAGATTTAAAAATCGCATGGATGAATTACAACAATTATTCAACCCTATCTGACGTAAAAATAAACAGGGAAGGCAGCTCAACCATGGCTAACGAGGGAAATTAGGGATTGTGTTAAATCCAAGGAATAGGCATGTAAATTGGCCAGAGGAAGCAGCAAACCGGAGGACTGGGAGAAATTTAGAATTCAACAGAGGACAAAGAGGTTAATTGAGAGGGAGAAAATAGAACAAGAAAGAAAGCACTTTAACTCCCCCTCCCGTTCCCAATCTAAGCTTTCTGTCCTGGGTCTCTTCCATTGTCAGAGAGGCCCAGCGCAAATCTGAGGAACATCACCTCATATTTCGCTTGGGTAGCTTACACCCCAGTAGTATGAACATTGACTTCTCTAACTTCAATTAGCCCTTGCATTCCCTCTCTCTTCATCTCTTCCCCCTTCGCAGTTCTCCCACTAGTCTTACTGTCTCTGACTACATTCCATCTCTGTCCCGCCCACTCCTCTGACATCAGTCTAAAGAAGGATCTCGACCCGATCCAGCATTTTGTGTCTACCTTCGATTTAAACCAGCATCTGCAGTTATTTCCTACACATGAAAGAAAGCTTGCAGGGAATATAAAAACTGACTGTAAAAGCTTCTTTAGATATGTGAAGAGGCAAAGATTAGTGAAAACAAATGTAGGTCCCTTACAGTCAGAAACAGGTGAATTTATAATGGGAAACAAGGAAATGGCAGACCAGTTAACCAAGTACTTTGGTTCTGTCTTCACAAAAGAAGACACAAACAATCTCCCAGAAATACTAGGGGACCGAGGATCTAGCTGTTGGATTCCTTCGGGTGCGGCGTCTTTGGTACCGGTACCACGCAGGATGTTTTCCACAGCTGTGGAACTCTCCCCAGTTTCAGGCTCAGATTGAAGATATGCTCCACTATCCTGCACAGCTGGTCTGCACAGGACTTGAGGAGCCTCGAGCTGATGCCATCTGGACTAGCCGCCTTCCTCGCATTGATCTTCCTGAGCTCATTTCTCACCTGGTCTGTGGAGAAAGACAGATTGAAGCACAAGGGCTGGGTGCTCAAGGGTGTGAGAGGAGGAGGGGGTGTGGGGGGGGGGGGGATGGTGTGGGGGGAGGAGGTGGGGTTGGGGCAGGAGAAGCAGAAGCAGTGGGCGGTGACTGACCCAAGTGCTGTGGGAGGGGGGGTGGGGCAGCGTACTGGACATGCAGACAAGGGGGGCTGCAGCAGGGGTGACTGGGCCAGGGGAGGGGTAGGTGACTGATCAAACCTGTCGAAGAAAAGGTTCAGATCGTTCACCCACTTCTGGTCCCCCATGGCCCGGGAATCCGGTTCCTTGTACCCAGAGATGGTTTTGAGGCCTCTCCAGACTCCACTGATGTTGTTCCTCTGCAGCTGGTCCTCCATCTTCTTCCTGTGGCTGTTCTTCCCTCTCTGTTCTTCCTCCTCAGCTTCTTTTGCACAGCCTTCAGTTCCTCCTTATTTCCCGACTTAAAGGCCCTCTTTTTCTCCTTAAGGAGATCCTTTATGTCAGGGTTGACCCAGGGTTTGTTATTGGAGAAACACCGTAGTCCTGGTGGGTACAGTGTTCTCCACACAGAAGTTAATATAGTCCGTGATGCACTGGGTTAGACCGTCAATGTCCTCCCCATGGGGATCACAGAGTTCCTCCCACACAGTTGTTTCGAAACAGTCTCTCAGAGCCTCCTCCGTCTCCTCGGACCAACCTCTAACTGTGTGGGTCATCGCTGGTTGCCTGTGCACGAGAGGTTTGTACACAGGCTGGAGATGGATCATGTTGTGGTCAGATCTCCCCGGGGGGTGGAGGGGTGCTGAGTTATGTGCCTCCTTGGTGTTGGCATAAAATAAGTCCAGTATTTTGTTGTCTCTGGTACGGCAGGTGACATACTGGGTGAACGTGGGCAGAGTGGATGATGGGGGTGCCTGGTTGAAGTCCCCGGAGATTAGAAAGAGGGCATGTGGGTGCTGTGTTTGCAACTTGCTCACAGCTGAGTGCAGGCCGTGTCGCCATTAGCAGAGGGGGGTATATATGTTGCTATCACAACAACATGTGAGAATTCCCTTGGTAGATAGTAAGGCCTCATGCTAACAGCTAACAGCTCGATGTCCCTGCACCAGAGCTGCTCTTTAACAGTGATGTGCCCAGGGTTACTCCATCTATCATTTACAAACACAGCCAGCCCTCCTCCTTTTCTCGTACCACTCTTCGGGTCTCGACCCGAAACGTCGCCCATTCCTTCTCTCCTGAGATGCTGCCTGACCTGCTGAGTTACTCCAGCATTTTGTGAATAAATACTCTCCACTGTTCTGTCTGCCCGCCTCAGGTGAAAACCGTCCAGTGAGGCGTTGGTGTCCGGAGTTAACATGTTCAGCCAGGTCTCTGTAAGCAGCATGATGCTGCACTCCCGATATTCCCTCTGGTGCCGGGTCAACGCCACCAACTCGTCCATCTTGTTGGGGAGAGATCTTACATTTCCCATAACGATGGACGGGAGCACCGGTCTGTAGCGTCTCCTCGTGACTCGATGCTGGATTCCAGCACGGCACCCTCTTCTCCTCCTCAGCTCATTGGGCACGTCGGGTCTCCCCTGAGGCAGCAGCGCTGGGTTACGGAGCGCTAACAGCTGCTCCCTCATGTGAACAATAGGGCCCTGGCTGCACGCAGGATCTCCGGACATGGTAGGTGAAAAAAAAAAGCTATAAAAATAAATAAATATGGTAAAAATAAAAATAAAAAATAAGGTAAAAGTACAAATAGGCATTATGGGGAGCACTTAGCAGACTGATTCAGTGCAGTTATAGCTCTAGGGAAAAAGCTATTTCTCAGTCTGGAGGTGCGGGCGTAGAAGGCCTTTTAACGTCTGCCAGATGGAGGGAGTTCAAACAGATGATGGCATGGGTGTGTGGAGTCCTTACTGATAAATGCTGGTGGCTTTTCTGAGGCAGTGTGTGTTGTAGATGTCATTCAGGGCTGGGTAATCCAATGATCTGTGCTCTGGAGATGACCTGCCAGCTCTCTTATCCACTGCTGTGCAGCTGAGATACCACACAGAGATGCAGTTGTTAGGATGGTCTCTGTGGTGCAGCGGTAGAAAGTCACCAGCATCTGTTGGGGCCGACCAGCTTTTTTCAGCATCCTCTGGAAAAACAGCCATTGCTCTGCTTTCTTGACCAGTGCAGTGGTGTTAGTGGACCATGTGGGGTCCTCTGAAATGCGTGTGCCCAGAAACCTGAAGCTGGACACTCCACTCTGTCCCCATTGATGAAGACTGGAGCATACTCATCATCCTGTGGCCTTCTAAAGTTGATGATTAGCTCCTTGGTCTTAGATGTACTTAGGGACAGGTTGTTCTCTGAGCACCAGCTCGCCAGGTTCTGCAACTCCACTCTGTAGGCTAATTCATCGCCTTTGGAGATCAGCCTGATCACTGTTGTGTCATCCGCAAATTTAACGATCGTGTTGGTAGCGAATGTAGGAACACAGTCGTGTGTGAGGAGGGAGTGGAGGATGGGGCTCAGTGCACAACCCTGTGGTGTGCCAGTACTCAGAGTGGTAATGAAGGACAGGTGGGGGCCCAGTCTCACCGCCTGGGGACACTCTGACAGAAAATTCAGGATCCAGTTGCATAGAAATAAGCTGAGGCCTAGCCGGTGGAGTTTGAAGGTGAGCTTGGTGGGGATGACAGTATTGAAAGCAGAGCTGTAGTCTACAAATAGCATTCTCACGTATATGCCCTGTCTCTCCATGTGAGTCAGGAGAGTGACGAGCCAGAGAGATGGCGTCCTCTGTTGATCTGATTTAGAGATGATTTGAGTATAAGAGCAAGGAAGTCCCACTGCAGTTGTACTGCCTGGTGAGACCACACCTGGAGTATTGTGTGCAGCTTTGGTCTCCTAATTTGAGGAAGGACATTCGTGCTATTGAAGGATCACCAGGTTCACCAGGTTAATTCCTGGGATGGCGGGACTGACATGATGAAAGAATGGATTGACTGGGTTTATATTCACAGGAATGTAGAAGGATGAGAGAGGATCTTATAGGAACATATACAATTCTTAAGGGGTTGGACAGGCTAAATGCAAGAAAAATGTTCCCGATGTTGGGGGAGTCCAGAATCAGCGATCACAGTTTAATAATAAGGGGTCGGCCATTTAGGACAGTGATGAGTAAAACCTTTTTTAACCCCAAGAGTTGTGAATCTGTGGAATTCTCTGCCACAGAAAACAGTGGGGGCCAATTCACTGGATATATTCAAGAGAGAGTTGGAGCTCTTAGGGCTAACAGAATCAAGGGATATGGGGAGAAAGCAGGAACAGGGTACTGATTTTGGATGATCATATTCAATGGCAGTGTGGGATTGAAGGGCTGAATGGCCTACTCCCACACCTATTTTCTATTTTCCTTGTTTTCCCAAAGAAAGTTTAAATGAGAGCACTTCTCTTTCTTTAGACTGGAGAAAAGTCTAAATATTAGACTGCAGATGCCGGAATCATCAGCAAAACACAAAGTGCTGGAGGAACTCAGCAGGTCAGGCAGCATCGGGGAAAGAAGTGGACAGGTTCCCTTCCCTCCCCAGACGCTGCCTGACCCACTGAGATCCTTCAGCACTTGGTGTTTTGAGTCTGATTATGTAACGGACAGCTGTTCCAAGAACCTCCACAGGTTAATCACTCAATGCATGAAATCTTTCCACATATCAGTCATGATGCCTTTATCACATCCTGAGATAGTGAATCTTGGACCCACTTCCACATCCCCACCAAGCAAATATTTCCCTGGATTCAGTGTGTCAGGTCCTATCAGGAATGTGTTCATTTCAATGCAATGTCTTCCTATTCTTCTTGTGAATAAAGACCTCGTCATCTTTCTTTGCTCCAAGGAATAGAGACCCAGCCTGCTCAACCTCTCCCGATAGCTCACACCCTCTCATCTTGGCAACATCCTCATAAATCTTTGCTGAACCCTTTCAAGCTTGACAATATCTTTCATGTAACATGGTACCCAGAACTGAACACTATTCGGTCTCACCAACATCTTATAGAACTGCAACATGACCTCCCAGCTTCTATACTCAATACTCTGACTGATGAAGGCCAATGTGCCACAAGCCTTTTTGACCACCTTATCTACCTGCGATTCAACCTTCAAGGAAACATAATGCTGCACTCCCAGATCCCTCTGCTCTACAACACTCCCCAGACGCCTACCATTCACAGTGTAGGCCCTGCCCTTGTTAGACATCCTAAAATGCAACACCTCACACTTCTCTGTATTAAATTCCATCAACCATTCCTCAGCCCACCTGGCCAATCGATCCAGATCCTGCTGCAATCTTTCACAACCATCTTCACTATCTGCAAAACCACCCACTTTTTTTATCATCACACAAGTAGATAGAGTGGTAGAGAGGGAATATGGTATGCTGCTTTCTGAAATCGGGGCAGCGGTTACAAGACTCGGGAAGTCATGATGGAGCTTTATAGGACTGTGATCCGGCCACATTTGAAGTGTTGCATGCAGTTCTGGTTGCCCTGTTAAAGGAAAGATGTGGAGGCTTTGGAATGGGTGCAGAGGTGGTTTACTAAAATGATGCCTGGATAAGGGGGTATTAGCTACAATGAATAGTTGGAAAGACTTGGATTGTTCTCTCTGGAAAGTTGGGGGTTGCAGGGAGACCTGATAGTAGTATTTAAAATTATGACAGGCATAGCTGGTAGATAGTCAGAACATTTTTTGCGGGATTGAAAAATCAAATAGATTTTAGTTAAGAGGGGCAAAGTTTAAAGGAGATGTGCGAGGCAAGTATTTTTACACAGAGGATAGTGAGTGCCTGGAACGTACTTCTAGGGATAGCGGTTGAGGCAGATACGATAGTGGCATTTAAAAAACTTTTGGATAGGCATATGGATATATACAGGGAATGGTGGGATATGGATTATGTGCAGCCACATAAAAGTTGGCCTTGGCATCATGTCTGGTACAGACATCGTGGGCCGAAGAGCCTGTTCTTTTGCTGGACTGGTCCATGTTCTATAAAACTGTTTATAATACTCTATGTGGAAATTTTCTTGCACTGAGGGATGTGAACCTGTGAAATTCTTCACCACATTAGATTGTGAGGACCAATTCCTACTCATTTTCTACATATCAAAGGATGTGAGTGTCCTTATATACAATTCACTGAAAGCCAACATGCAATTACAGCACACAATACTCCAAATGGCCCTGGATAAATGCACTAAGATATCCTCGTTCCTGTACTCTTGGAGTAAAGGCCATGATGCCATTCGTGTTTTTAATTGTTTGCAACCCGTGCATATTTGCTTTCAGTGACTCTTCGTCGCTGCCGTCCACCTCCACCACCTCCCCGGAGCCGCTGCCGCCGACGTCCAAGGCCTACCTGAGGCTTCCACTGCCAGGCCCCCACTCCCTCATCTTTACCATGGATGTCCAGTCACTCTACACTTCCAACCCCCACAAGGATGGTCTTGAAGCCCTCCGTTTCTTCCTCGACCGTAGAACCAGCCAATCCCCATCAACTAACACTCTCCTCCGCCTAGCAGAGCTGGTTCTTACCCTTAACAACTTCTCCTTTGACTCCTCCCACTTCCTCCAAACCAGAGGCGTAGCTATGGGCACTCGCATGGGCCCTAGCTATGCCTGCCTTTTTTGTTGGGTACGTCGAACAATCCCTATTCCGAACGTACACTGGCCCCATCCTCGAACTCTACCTCCGCTACATCGACGACTGCATTGGTACTACCTCTTGTACCCATGCAGAACTCACTATCTTCATACACTTCACTACCAATTTCCATCCTGCTCATAAATATACTTGGACTATCTTCGAATTAACCTAGTAAACCTACGCTGCACGCCCTCAATAGCAAGAATATCCTTCCTCAAATTTGGAGACCAAAACTGCACACAGTACTCCAGGTGCGGTCTCACTAGGGCCCTATACAACTGCAGAAGGATCTCTTTGCTCCTATACTCAACTCCTCTTGTTATGAAGGCCAACATTCCATTGGCTTTCTTCACTGCCTGCTGTACCTGCATGCTTCCTTTCAGTGACTGATGCACTAGGACACCCAGATCTCGTTGTACGTCCCCTTTTCCTAACTTGACACCATTCAGATCAATAATCTGCCTTATTCTTACAACCAAAGTGGATAACCTCACACTTATCCACATTAAACTGCACCTGCCATGCATCCGCCCACTCACACAACCTGTCCAAGTCACCCTGCAACCTCATAGCATCTTCCTCACAGCTCACACTACCACCCAGCTTTGTATCATCTGCAAATTTGCTAATACCCGGGCACTTTCGCCTGCAACCGCAGGAGATGCAACACCTGTCCCTTTACCTCCCCCCTCAACTCCATCCAAGGACCCAAACAGTCCAGGTGAGACAGAGGTTCACCTGCACCTCCTCCAAGCTCATCTATTGTATCCGCTGCTCTAGATGTCAACTTCTTTACATCGGCGAAACCAAACGCAGGCTCGGCAAACATTTCGCTCAACACCTTCGCTCAGTCCGCCTTAACCCACCTGATCTCCCGGTGGCTGAGCACTTCAATCCCTCTCCCAGTCTGACCTTTCTGTCATGGACCTTCTCCAGTACCATAGTGAGGCCCACCGGAAATTAGAGGAACAGCACCTCATATTTCGCTTCTGCAGCTTGCAGCCCAGCGGTATGAACTTCTCCAACTTTAGATAGTTCCTCTGTCCCTCTCTTCCCCTCCCTCTTCCCATTTCTCCCTCTATCTTCCTGTCTCCACCTATATCCTTCCTTTGTCACGCCCCCCTGACATCAGTCTGAAGAAGGGTTTCGACCCGAAACGTCACCCATTCCTTCTCTCCTGAGATGCTGCCTGACCTGCTGAGTTACTCCAGCATTTTGTGATACCTTCTGCTTTCAATGACTGGTATACAAAAGGCATCCAGGTGCCTTCATGCATTAACATTCTAATCTATCACTATTTAAATATTGTTATGCTTTTCCAAACATAGTGGGGAGCTACACTGCATCGTCCATGTTTTTGTCTACTCACTCAACTATCTAAATTGCCTTGAAGCCTCTTTGCATTCTCCTCACAGCTTAAAGTTTCACCCAGTTTTGCAGGAAAATAATGATAGATGCTGCTACAAAACAAAGGTATCACTAAAAACTGGAGTAACTCAGCGGGTCAGGCAGCATCTCATGAGACAAGAAATGAGTGACGTTTAGGGTCGAAGGGTCTCGACCCGAAATGTCACCCACTCCTTCTCTCCTGAGATGCTGCCTGACCCGCTGAGTTACTCCAGCTTTTTGCGATACCCAGTTTTGCATTGTTGCTTCACTCCTGAAATCATTGTTTTATATTAACAGACATCGTGGGCCGAAGAGCCTGTTCTTTTGCTGGACTGGTCCATGTTCTATAAAACTGTTTATAATACTCTATGTGGAAATTTTCTTGCACTGCGGGATGTGAACCTGTGAAATTCTTCACCACATTAGGTTGTGAGGACCTATTCCTACAAATTTTCTACATATCAAAGGATGTGAGTGTCCTTATATACAATTCACTGAAAGCTAACATGCAATTACAGCACACAATATTCCAAATGGCCATGGATAATTGCAGTAAGATATCCTTGTTCCTGTACTCTTGGAGTAAAGGCCATGATGCCATTTGTGTTTTTAATTGTTTGCAACCCGTGCATATTTGCTTTCAGTGACTGGTTTTCAAAGGCATCCTGGTGCCTTCATGCATCAACATTCTAATCTATCACTATTTAAATATTTTTATGCTTTTCCAACCATAGTGGGGAGCTACACTGCATCTTCCATGTATTTATCCCCTCACTCGACTATCTAAATTGCCTTGAAGCTTCTTTGCATTTTCCTCACTGTTTACAGTCTCACCCAGTTTTGCATTGTCACTTCACTCCTGAAATCATTGTTTTATATTAACAATTGGTCACGCTCAAGCATGGACACCTTTGTCCTCCAGTCATCACCACCTGCTATCTTTAATTATTGCTACCCTCTCTTTCCTGTATGTCAATTCATTTTCATTGCATGCCTGTGTATGATCCACAATTTCATATGTTTTAATTTTACACACTAACCTCTTATGTGCAATTTTATCAAAGATCTGAAAATCCAAATCCACCGCATAAACTGCGTCACACATATGTTTAGAGATATAGTGTGAAAACAGGCCCTTTGGCCCCCTGAGTCCAACCCGTTCACAGTAGTTCTGTGTTATCACATTTTCATATCCTGAACACTAGGGGCAATTAACAGAATTCAATTAACCTACTTAACCTGCACGTCTTTGGAATGTGGGAGGAAACCGGAGTACCTGGAGAAAACCCGTGTGGTCACAGGAAGAACGTACGAACCCTGTACAGACCGCACCCGTAGTCAGGATCAAACCTGGGTCTCTGGTGCTTTGAGGCAGCAGTTCTGGTACTGTGAAGCTGCGGTTCTACTGCTGCACCAACATCTATTGGAACAGTTCTGCACTAAAAATAAAAATAAAACATAATTTCTGTTGAATAAATCCATGTTGATTTTGTTTAATCAGGCTGATATTTTCAAGTTTATCAATATTATCAATATTATCAATATTCCTGATTTCTGATGTTTGGGACTGGTCTGTAGTTTACAGTTTTCTCTTTCACCCTTTTAGTTAAATAATGCGGTTACATTTGCTGTGTTCCAATCTGCAGGAAATGATCATGATCAGCAGAATTTTGGAAGCTGACAGCTAATGCCTGCATTGTTTCCTCTTTCAGTATTTTTGAATGCAGATTATCAGGCCCTCAGGATTCATTGACTTTCAATGCCATTAATTTTTCCAACACAGTATTTTATTAAAAAGGGTATACTTTAACTTATCCTTTCCATTCCCCAGCTTGTCTGTTAAACTTTTTTATTGTGCAGACAGTATCCAAAATAGTTGTTTAATTACTTGGTCATTTCCTTATTCGCCAGTAAACATTCCCCAACTTTAACTATTGGGAGTTCTCAATCTTTTGCTTCTCAATGTAGTTTTTTTAAATTTACATATTTATTCAAGCTCTTATAGTTGATTTTAATGTTGCTTGCAAATTTGCTTCCACACAATTTTTGCCAACTCAAAAAATCTCTCGGTATATTTTTACTGAATTCTAAATTGCTTCTTATGTTTAGGCTTGGGTGCTATTTTTTTCTGGCAACTTTGGGTACCTCCTCTTTGGATTTAGTGATATCCTTTTATTAGCCAAGAGTGTGTTGCTTTTTCTTTAGTATTTTGCACCAGAATTAAATACCTAACAGTTGCAGCCTTACATTCATTTCCAAATTTTTGAAATTGCCTATCCACCTTTATGCCTTTAATTGAATCCCTCCAAATTATTGTAGGCAATACACTTTTCATTTCTTAATATTTCATTTGATGGGTTGCAAATCCAACATTTCACAAATTTCCATCATTTAAAAACTACTCATTTCTAGCTTCTTCAATCACGAACCAAGGCTGATGCTATCTCCCTGGCCTGACTAGAAGTCAATTGCTGATACCATCTCCCAAGCCCTACCATCACTTATACCTGGAACACCAGGATAAGAGGGACACCTACCTCTGACTTCCATTCATAGATTGCAGCTCTGCTTTCAATACCATTATCCCATCCAAGCACATCTCCAAACTTGTGTGGCGTGTGGCACTATCACGTGTGGCGGCGCCTAACGGCTGTGGCTCGCTGGCAGTCTGTTCATCTTTTTTCCTTTTTTTTGTTGTGTGTCGGTGTTGGGATGGTTTTTGTTTTTGTTTTTTGGCTGTGTATGTGTGGGGGGGTGGGGGAAACCTTTCCTTTTTAGGTCTCTTCCTCACGACGCGGGGTGCGGCTCGGCCGCGGGGCCTTCAATCGCCCGCGGGGCCTTCCATCGCCCGGTGCGGCTCGGCCGCTGGACTTTACACTGCTGGTGCGGCTCGGCCGCGGGGCCTTCCATTGCCCGGTGCGGCTAGGCCGCGGGACCTAACATCGCCCGGTGCGGCTAGGCCGCGGGACTTTACACCGCTGGTGCGGCTCGGCCGCGGGGCCTTCCATCGCCCGGTGCGGCTAGGCCGCGGGACTTTACATCGCTGGTGCGGCTCGGCCGCGGGACCTAACATCGCCCGGTGCGGCTCGGCCGCGGGACTTAGCAGCGCACGGTACGGCCGCGGGGCCTTCCATCGCCCGGCTCGGTCACGGGACGTTTCAGCACCCGGTACGGCTCGGCCGCGGGGACTTCAATCGCCCGGCTCGGCCGCGGGACTTTTCAGCGCCCGGTGCAGCTCGGCCGCGGGGACTTCCATCCCCTTGCGGGGACTGTGCGGGTCGGTCGGGGACGAGCTGTCTGTCCGTGGGAGTGGGGAAGAGAGTGGAAGTTTTGTTGCCTCCATCACAGTAAGGGGGTGTTTGGAGTCACTGTGATGGATGTTTGTGTTGGGGTCATGTGTCTTGTGTTCTTTTTTTTTTTTGTGTGTGACTGCAATGTAATTTTGTTCGGTACCTCGGTACCGAATGACAAATAAAGCTCTGTATTCTCTGTATTCTGTATTGTGGAACTTGGAGTCAGCACTCACCACTGCAACTGTATCTTCAATTTCCTGACCAACTGACCACAATCAGTGAGGATAGATGACAAATCATCCTCTAAGATAATCCTCAAGATTGCAGCCCAGCCAGGATGCTTTCTCAGAACCCGTCTTTACTCCTTACACACCCACGACTGTACAGCCAAATACAAATCCAACAATTCGCAGACAACACCAACATAGTGGGCTAGATATCAAATAATGATGTGACTGAATACAGGAAGGAGATTGAGAACATGGCAACCTAGTGCCAAGACAAAAATCTTTCCCTCAATGTCAGCAAGACAAAGGAGATAGTGATCGACTTCAGGAAGCGGAGTGCTACGCATACCCCAGTATTTGCAGCACCGAAGTAGAAGTGGTTGAAAGCTTCAGGTTGCTAGGAATAAATATCACCAGCAACTTGTCCTGGACTAGCTATATCAAAGCAACGGCCAAGAAAGTACACCTAAGCCTTAGAAGGCTTGGAAAGTTTGACATGTCCCCAACAATGCTCACCAACATCTACAGATGTGCTGTAGAATGTATTTTTTCAAGATGCATTACAGCATGATTTGGGAACAGCTCCATCCAAGACCGCAAGAAACTGCAGGGAATTGTGGATGCAGCCCAGACCATCATGCAAATTAACCTTCCTCCAATTAACTCCATCTACACTTCATATTGCCTTGGCAAGGCCAAAAGCATAATTAAAGAATTAGTCTCATCCCGGACACTCCCTATTCTCCCCTCCCCTATCAGGCAATAGGTACAGAAGTTTGAAAATGCATACCTCCACATTCAGGGACAGTTTCTTCCCAGCTGTTTTCTGGCAACTGAACTATCGCCTACTAGAAAGCAGTCCTGACATACCATCTACCTCATTGGAGACCCTAGGACTATCTTTAATCAGACTTTACCGGAGTTTATCTTGCACTAAATGATCTTTCCTTTTATGTTGTATCTGTGCACTGGGGACGGCTTGATGGTAATCATGTATAATCTTTCCGCTGACCCTACTGTTTACTTTGAAAGTCTTGCCCTGGTTTGACTTCCCAAAATTCAGCTCCCGGCACATATCTGACATTTGCATTCCTTGGCCCACTTACCCAGCTGATCAACATCCGACTGTAATAATTGTTAACCTTCTTCACCCCATACAACTCCACCTATTTGTATTATCTAAAAACTTACCGATCATGCCAGGTGCATTTTCATTAAAATCGTTTATAGAAATGATGATGAACATTGGGCCGAGCACCCACCTCACGACATATTACAGTCCTTCGCCACGAAATACAACCTTCCACCATCACGTTTTGCTTAATACCATCATGCCAATTATGTATAAATGGCAAGCTCTCCCTAGATCTAACTTTCCGGACTAGATTACCATGCGGCACTTTGTTAAAGATGCTACTGAAGTCCACATAGAAAACGTCTACCACACTCAGCCCCTTGGTAATGACAAAAAAACTAACAGTTTACTGAGAAACGATTTTCCATACACAAAGCTGTGCTATCTCTAATCAGTCTTTGGCCTACCCAAATACTAATAGACCATTTTTGATGTCAGGCTCATTGCTTGTCATATCCTCACTTCCCCTCGGTGAGCTTCTTAAATAATGGTACAACATTAGTCACCCTCTGGCCTTGCTAAAGGTGATGCAAATATCTCTGCAAGACTGTTTGCAATTTTTTCTCTTACTTCCCACAATGTTTGAGGATGCACTGGTCGGACTCTGGGGATTTATCCAACTCGACTACTGCCAAAACGGTTGTGAAGGGAGAACAACTGGGAGAGGAGAGCAATAGAGAGGACGACGGTGACAGAGGGACAAGGAACAAGGGTGAGAGAGAGAGGAGTGGGGGAGTGGAGAAAAAGTGGCGGGGGAATGAGCAAAGAGAGTGGAGTGGGAAGGAGAATTGAAAAGAAGATTACTTGAATAGAGCAAATGTGGGACAAGATAGGAGAGGATAAAGCAGTGGATGAGAGCAGACAGGAAGATGAGAAGGGGGGAATGGAGATGAAGAGGAAATGACTGAGAATATGCACATGAGAGGAAAGAAGAGGAGAGGGAACAAAGATGGCATGTAAATGAATGGCAGAGAAAGCAGAATGAGGAGAGGATAGAGGGGTTGGTAGTGAAGAGGAAAGAGTGTTTTGGAGAGGCAGGTGGAGATAGGAAAGTGGTGGTATAGAACTAGGTAGGGACGAGGAGAGGCGGGGGGAGAGAGGGACGGGAAAAGAAAAATGAGGTGGAGTACAGTCGACATTTACTGTATTTTTATAGTAATTAGATGTGGTGGACGTCGATACAATGGTGCCATTTAACACTACTTTAGACAGGCACAAGGACGGGTGTGGAATGTGGGAAATGCACCACGTGCAGACAAATATGTTTAGTTTAAATTAGCATCGTGGTTGACATTGGCATTGTGGTCGAAGAGCCTATCTCCTTTCTGTGTTTATTTACAAAGTTTTAAACTGCTATTTGAATACCTGCCTCAACTACCTCCTCTACAAACTTGTTCCATGTACCCATCACCTCTAAGTGAAAAGTTACCTCTGAGAATCCTATTAAAGTAGTATTTTTGAAGAGGTAACCAAGAAGGTTGACAAGGACAAGGGCATAGAAGTTGCTTATGTGCACTTGAGCAAGACCTTTGATAAGGTTCTGCATGATAGGCTGCTTTGCAGGCTTAGATCGCATATGACCCAGAGAGAGCTGGCTAACTGAATACAGAATTTGTTTCATGGACGAAAGCAGAGGGTGGCGATGGAAGGTTTTTTTTTCAGACTGAAAGCCAGCGACTACTGTAGTATGCCACAAGAATCATTCCTGGGTGCCCATTGCAATTTGTAGTTTATATGAATGATTCGGATTAGAACATAGAAAGCATGAATCAAAAGTTTGCCCATGCCATTAAATTAGCTGGTATTGCAGTTGTACAGGGCCCTGGCGAGACTGCACCTGGAATATTGGGTGCAATTTCTGTCTCCTAAATTGAGGAATGACATTATTGCTATTGAGGGAGTGCAGCGTAGGTTCACCAGGTTAATTCCTGGGATGGCAGGACTGACATATGATGAAAGAATAGGTTGACTGGGCTTGTATTCGCTGGAATTTAGAAGGATGAGAGGGGATCTTATAGAAACATATAGGAGGATTGAAAATTGATATATATCTTCGGCCCTTCGAGCTAGCACCACCATTCAATATGATCATAGCTGATCATCCAGAATCAGTACCCCGTTCCTGCCTTCTCCACATATCCCTAAACAATCATTATGGGATGGGGAGTCTGATGGGGTACTAAACATAAAATGATGGCGACCACAGACGTTTTGTGAAGCAGTTTACTGTTTCACGTCATAGACCTTTGGTCAGATCTGGGTCTGACATGGTTTCAACCAATATTCGTATTGCTGGATAAATGCCGCGTCCGATCATTCCCATGGGTCGGAATTTACAGTCTTTGGGAGCTCTAACTTACTCCCGCCAACTAAATGCAACTCATTGCAGGAGAATTTTAACTCGGATGTCGTAGCTTGATCCCCCCCCCCCCCCCCCCCTCCTTACAAAAAACCTATTATAACTTAATTGAAACTTTGTGGCCTTGTGGAGTTTACGTAGATGAGAATGCCCCGGGATCATGTCGCCTCAGAATTTCATATGGTTACCCTCAACAGAAGGGAACACAGCAGTTCACATAGTAAATATTGCCATCATTTCACAGTGTAGAAAAAATAGAAGACGTGTTCATTGCCACCACTGGAAATTCAGTTTAAGTGGCCAACTACGCGTGCGCACAAGCTTTCGTCTGTTTATATTATCTTCATCGGTAAGGAAGACCCTTCATTCAGATAGATATCATGGATCACTGGTTACATTCAATCCCACAAAATATGAAACCCACAAAATCCCCGGTAATAGAGATACTGCCTATAATGGCACATATATATCTTCGGGGATATTATTGACAGTGTTTTACGATGGAGAAGTTCGGTTATTTTGCTACTCCACTGTGCAGTTGTAATGCAATTATACCAACTGTTGTATGGCCTTACAGGCAAATGTTTCATTGTCTTCCTTAAGATGCCGAGTTTCTATAGTCCCACAAAAAACAACTGATGAAAGAAATTCTATCCAAGTGAATGAAATATTGAAAAGCCCAATAGGACTTATTGGAGAAGTAGGCCACTGCATGAATGTTTATGAGCAGCTGGAGAGACAATTCTAAAATTGTAGACATCGGTATGAGTCCAATGTTTTCATTTCATTTAGGGTGATATGTGGCACCATAAATGTGGCACCATGGATGTAGGAGTGGAATGTGTGATTGTTGATTGTGTCCCTGTCTCTTTCCCTCTCCACTTGTACCCCTCGATACATGGTGGCCATGGCAGCGGTTTATCTACTGGTCATAATCACTGACATCAAACTTATACGGGTGCATAATCCGTATCTTCTTGGACAATGCAACCGCATGGAGGGTTATCATGTTGCTCTCTTGAGCGTTCATGGACGGCTCATTTTGCTTCATCGTCACTTTCACTTTTGATTGATTTGTCACCATTTGCTGAGAGATTATAAAAACATAATTTCGCACTTGGAAACTGTTCGAGTGTCCATTGACATTATGTTGTGTCTGAAAAATGTTCCATTATAATTCCTATTCCTATAATTCTTATTTCAACCAACATAGATGATCGACAATGGTGTAGGAAAGAACTGCAGATGCTGATTTAAGCAGAAGGTAGATACAAAATGCTAGAGTAACTCAGTGGGACAGGCAGCATCCCTGGAGAGAAGGTATTCCAGAGATGATTCCTGCCCCGCTGAGTTACTCCAGCATTTTGTGATCGACAATGGTTCTACATACCGAAGTCAAGCTTTTTGAAGAACCAGGTTAGGCAATATTTGATAGACTCATTATGGTTTCAGCTCCTTTACTTCCTTTAATATTGACTGGGACCCACATAGTGCAAAAGGCTAAAATGTGTATCTAAGATGCCTTCCTAAAACAGTATGTGAACAGTCCAACACGAGGAGAGGCCATACTGGACGTGGTTTTGGGAAACGAATCTGGCCGGGTAACTGGTGGAAAACAATTTGAGGATAACCATCAGTTTTCAAACCGTTTATCTACGGATATGTCTGGACATCAGGGGAAGGAACTCAGTTGGAATTATGCAGATTACAGCTCCCAAGAGCTCGGGAGCGAGCTAGGTAAACTGGGTGCAGTTTTGGGGTAAGTCCGCATCTGATATGTGGGAATCGTTTTTAAGGAAGTTGATCGAAGTTCAGAACTGATTTGGACTGTGATGTGAAGCCAGGAGATAAGGATAGCATTGTAACAAAATCTTGGATGACCAAAGAGATTTTGAGTAAACTCAGTCAAAAAATAAAATTAGGCACGTGTAAGGCTTAAAATAATGAAATCGGACTGGGACCATACAAAAACAAGTGGGAAATTACTTAAGCCAGCGACTACAAGGGCCAAAGGGGCCATGACTTGCCTTTGATGAGTCAGATTAAAGAAACTCCTAACACTTTTATGCCAACATTAAAAAACAAGAATGGGAACAGGGAGAAGGTAGAATTGCTCAAAGATAAGCGTGTGACTTTCTGCTTGGAGTCAGTGACATACTAGTAGAGCAACATATCATACAAATACAGTACCTTGCATCTGAGCACAAAGGAGAAGGACATGAAAGACAGTGATATCAGCCTGAAGATAACTGTGATGCATGGGCAATTTGAGGTCCAGAAGGAAGTAGTAATAAGGCTCTTGAAGAGCATTAAGATGGATGAATCCTCAAGGCCGAATGGGATCTATCCCAGGTTATTGCCAGAAACGAGGAGGGAGATTGCAGGGGCCTTGATGAAGAATGTTAGCTAGGTCCTGCTGGAGAGTAGCCAATTTTATTCCTTTGCTTAAGAAGGGAAGTAGAGATAATCTTGGGATTACAGGCCAGTGAGCCTCGGGTCAGTGGTAGGGAAGTTACCAATGAAGATTCTTCCGTTTAGGATATAGTCTAATTTGGAAGATGATGGGTGGGTAGGCATGGCTTTATTGGCAGCAGGTCGAGTCTTATAACATGATAGATTTTTTGAGGAG
Organism: Rhinoraja longicauda; assembly: GCF_053455715.1. Lineage (NCBI taxonomy): Eukaryota > Metazoa > Chordata > Chondrichthyes > Rajiformes > Arhynchobatidae > Rhinoraja > Rhinoraja longicauda. Next base: position 35,887,834 of record NC_135975.1, read on the forward strand.
GTGATCGATGAGCGTAAGGCGGCAGATGTTGTCTACAAGGACTACCAAGGCATTTGGTAAATTCCCCCTTGGCAGGCTGGCCCAGAAGATTGGGATTCAAGGTAACTTTGTCATATTGATTCAGAACTGGCTTACTCATAGAAGACAGAGTGTTGTGGCAGAAGGGTAACATTCTGGGTGGAGGTGTGTCATCAGTGGAGTTCCGCACGGATCCGTGCTGGGACCTCTGTTGATTGTGGTATACATGAATGATTTGGACGTAAATGTTCATGGTTTAATGAGTATGTTTGAAGATAACACTGGATTTTCTGGAGTTGTGGATAGGGAAGATGGCTATCAATGTATACAATGGAATATAGATCAACTTTGGCAGAGAAGTGGCAGATGGCGTTTAATCTGATCAAATGTGAGTTGTTGTACTTTGGGAGGTTGAGTGTAGGGAAGGTATACAATCGATAACCAAAACCTTGATAGCATTAATATGCAGAGAGATCTTGTGTTCCAGGTCCATAACTCCCCAAAAATGGCAATACAAATACTGTGGTAAAGAAGGCAAATGGTATGCTCACCTTCATTGGTTGAGGCATTGAGTATGTTAGGATGGCACGATGTAGCTGTAAAGGTTTGGCCGCATTTGGAGGGCTGCCTGTAGTTCTGGTCATCCTGTTACTGGAAGAATGTGAAAGATTTAAGAAGGTACAGGGGAGGCTGGCCAGAATGGTCCGTGGACTAGGGGGTAGAGTTGAAAGGAGAGGTTGGGCAATGTTTCTTCAGGACATTGGAGGTTAAGTGGAGACCTTATATACACATATATATATACACACACACACACACACTGATGAGCCAAAACATTATGACCACCTGCCTAATGTGCTGTTGGTCCTCTGTGTGCTGCCAAAACAGCGCTGACCCATCGAGGCATGGACTCTACAAGACCCCTGAAGGTGTCCTATGTTATCTGGCTCCAAAACATTAGCAGCAGATCCAAGTCCTGCAAGTTGCGAGGTGGAGCTGCCGTTAATCGGACTTGTCGATCCATCACATCCCACAGATGCTCAATCGGATTGAGATCTGGAGAATTTGGAGGCCAGGGCAACACCGTGAACACTTCATAATTTTCCTCAAACAATTCCAGAACAATGTGTGCAGTGTGGCAGGGCGCATTATCCTGCTGAAAGAGGCCACTGCCATCAACGAATACCATTGCCATGAAGGGGTGTGGTCTGCAACAATGTTTAGGTAGGTGACATGTGTCAAATTGACGTCCACATGAATGGCTGGACCCAGGGTTTCCCAGCAGAACATTGCCCAAAGCATCACACTGTCACAGTAGACCTTCTGTCATTTCGGACCAGACGGGATAGCCTTCGTTGCCCTCACGCATCAATGCAGTCGTCGATGTAGCGGAGGTAGGGTTCAGGGATGGGACCAGTGTACGCCCGGAACAGGGATTGTTCGACGTACCCGACAAAGAGGCAGGCATAGCTAGGGCCCATGCGAGTGCCCATAGCTACGCCTTTGGTTTGGAGGAAGTGGGAGGAGTCAAAGGAGAAGTTGTTGAGGGTAAGAACCAGCTCTGCTAGGCGGAGGAGAGTGTTGGTAGATGGGGATTGGCTGGTTCTACGGTCGAGGAAGAAATGGAGGGCTTCGAGACCATCCTTGTGGGGGATGGAAGTGTAGAGTGACTGGACGTCCATGGTAAAGATGAGGGAGTGGGGGCCTGGGAACCGGAAGTTATCGAGGAGATGGAGAGCGTGTGAAGTGTCTTGGACGTAGGTGTCCCCTGGTTAATCCTCCCCACCTACGTCGAACAATCCCTGTTCCGGATGTACACTGGCCCCATCCCCGATCTCTACCTCCGCTACATCGACGACTGCATTGGTGCTACCTCTTGTACCCATGCAGAACTCACTGACTTCATACACTTCACTTCCAATTTCCATCCTACCCTTAAATATACCTGGACTATCTCCGACATCTCCCTTCCATTTCTGGACCTCACCATCTCCATCACAGGAGACAGACTAGTGACGGACATTTACTATAAACCCATTGACTCGCACAGCTATCTGGACTACACTTCTTCCCACCCAGTACCCTGCAAAAGGTCTATCCCCTACTCCCAATTCCTCCGTCTACGCTGCATCTGCGCCCGGGATGAGGTGTTTCACACGAGGGCATCAGAGATGTCCTCATTCTTCAGGAAACGGAGCTTCCCCTCTTCCATTATAGATGAGGCTCTCACTAGGGTCTCTTCTACATCCCGCAGCTCCTCTCTTGCTCCCCCTCCCCCCACTCGCAACAAGGACATAATCCCCCTCGTTCTCACCTTCCACCCCACCAGCCAGCGGATCCAACAAATCATCCGCCAGCATTTTCGTCACCTACAACGGGACCCCACCACTGGCCATATCTTCCCATCCCCTCCCCTCTCTGTGTTCCGCAGAGACCGTTCCCTCCGTAACTCCCTGGTCCACTCGTCCCTTCCTACCCAAACCACCCCATCCCCGGGCACTTTCCCCTGCAACCGCACGAGATGCAACACCTGCCCCTTTACCTCCCCCCTCAACTCCATCCAAGGACCCAAACAGTCTTTCCAGGTGAGACAAAGGTTCACCTGCACCTCCTCCAACCTCATCTATTGCATCCGCTGCTCTAGATGTCAACTTATTTACATCGGCGAAACCAAGCGCAGGCTCGGCGATCGCTTCGCTGAACACCTGCGCTCAGTCCGCATTGACCAAACTGATCTTCCAGTGGCCGAGCACTTCAACTCCCCCTCCCAATCCCAGTCTGACCTTTCTGTCATGGGCCTCCTCCAGTGCCATAGTGAGGCCCACCGGAAATTGGAGGAACAGCACCTCATATTTCGCCTGGGCAGTTTGCAGCCCAGTGGTACGAACATTGACTTCTCCAACTTTAGATAGTTCCTCTGTCCCTCTCTTCCATTCCCCCTACCCAGTTCTCGCTCTATCTTCCTGTCTCCACCTATATCCTTCCTTTGTCCCGCCCCCCTGACATCAGTCTGAAGAAGGGTCTCGACCCGAAACGTCACCTGTTTTCATTAGGTTCATCCGTGAGTCTCGTGCGAGTGTGGACGGTTTTCTGACTGTTCGGAACTGCAGGGAGAGTGAGAGCGGGGACAACTCTGGTCACATCATGGTGAGGGAGCGTGTGTGTGGCCCGGACATTGAACTGATGGCTTGTGGGTCTCCGCTTATGCAATGTGCCCTGGGGATTGTCACACGCCATTGTGGTGCCTGTTTTAGTCTATGCTTAACCTTTATATAGTTGCTTTTTTTGCATGACTGTATGGCAAATCGAATTTCACTGTACCTCGGTACACGTGACAATAAAGTACAATTGAACCATTAAACTATTGAATACTAAGGCTTCAGACCACTGATGAGAAAGAAATTCTCCGGCATCCAGCCTATTAAACCGCTCAGAATTTTAAATGTCACATGACATATCCCCTCCCTTTGGTATGTACACACATGTCGAACCAACCTCTTTGTAAATGACAGTAAAACCAGCCTAGGATTCACTCTGCACTTTCCCCAATTCTTATATCCCTTTGTTCGTCGCCCACGTCACGACTCTACTGCATGGCCACCGTCGAAGTTATTGGTCTGGGTACTTGTTTACCCAGTATAGGTACCCACACCCAGTAAAATGAATACTCGCCTCGACACTATCAAGTTAATGAACTAATGTATCTTCCCATTTCTTATGTCTCTAGCTGGGAGCAACAATCTTGAAATCTGTGGATTTCTAATTCCCAATTCACATACATTCTCCTGCTCCATTCTAAGATCTCATTCCACTTGAGACATTCAGATGGCCTTTTGAGGTGCCGTACGTGAGGCTGCTAAACAAGACACATGGCACCAGCATGGATAAAAATATTGGCTGACTGGCATAGGCTAAGAGTGGCCTTTTCTGCTTGGCTGTCGGTGACTTCCGGGGTCAGGTTTAGGTTCGCCACTTTTCGCGTTATATGTTCATGATGTGCATGATGGAATTGATGGCATTGTGGCCACGTTTGCAGATGATACAAAGATAGCGATGTGGCGGGTTGTATGGAGGAAGCTGAAAATATATGAAAAACTTTGCATTGCCAGAGACTGGTTTGGAGGCAGTGAAACAACCTTCCACCACGGCTCTGTTTCCAAAATTAAAGCCATTTTTCTATCCAATCGGCTGCTTCTCCAACATCTTCTCTTCAGTAACGTGGACATTGCTCCTGGGGGCATATTCTCCCTCTAGCTACGCGTATCCCGTTGAATATTGAATCTATGAGTATTCTGGTACATTTCATCGCCAAAGCTATCTCATACGCCTTTCTTTGCCCTTCTCATTTCCCTCTCACATGCATTCCCACATGTTACGTAATCCCAGCTGTCTGTACTTGACATATGGCTCCTTCCTTTCAAAAGTTCAAGGCTCCAAGATCTGTTTATTGGCACGTGTACCAATTAAGGTACAGTGATACTCGATTTTCGTGACCTGAGCCTAAACTTACGGCTTCAATTTTATGGGTCTGTCCTAGTGTTTTCCTCGACTATTTGCAAACTGGACAACTTCCACTGCCTTGCCTTTATCAAGATTTGCGGAGGTCGGTCGAGAACAAAGAGGGTCCCGGCATGATGGGGCCGCGAAAAAACAAAGTGGGTATTTAGAGATACAACGCAGAAATAGGGCATTCGGCGCACCGAGTCCGCGGCGACCATCGATCATCCCCCACACTAGCCCCACCCTGCACACTAGTGACAATTCACAATCTTACCGAGACCAATTAACCTACACACCGATAAGACTTCGCTCGATGGCAACAACTCTACCTCCGCCCCACTGAGCCCTCCTCCGTGTGTGTCCAGAAACATCATTGTTAAATATTCTCATCAGCTTGAAATCTTCTGCGATTTGGGGCAGAACATTCCAGAGAATTATAACTCCAAGCAAACCGAACTCTTACCAATTCCATAAAGAACCGGGGCTCAGACCACTGATAAGAAAGAAATTCCCCAGCATTCAGCCTATTGAACCGCTCGGAATTTTAAATGTTAATTTACACATCCTCTCTCTTCTAAATATTGTTGTGTACACACGTGTCGAACCAACCTGTTTGTAAACGACAATACTACCAACCCAAGTAGGTTCATTAATTCTTATATTCCTTTGCCCGTCGCCCATATCACGACTCTACTGCTCGCCAACCATCGAAGTCATTGGTCTGGGCACTTGTTTACCCAGTAAAGGGACCCAGGAAAATGTATACGCGCCGCGATTCGATCATGGAAATGAGACTGATTTCTACATCTACACTTGGAAGCCTGAGTACATACCTGCCATTTGTTTAAACCAGCTGATTGGCATATACACCGATGAGCCAAAACATTGTGACCACTGACAGGCGAAGGGAAATAACATTAATTATCTTGGTACAATGGCACCTGTCAAGGAGTGGGATATATTAGGCAGCAAGTGAACAGTCAGTTCTTTAAGTTGATGTGTTGGATGCAGGAGAAATGGGCAGGAGTAAAGACCTGAGTGACTTTGACAAGGGCCAAATTGTTATGGCCAGACGACTGGGTCAGAGCATCTCTGAAACGGCAAGGATTGTGGGGTGCTCCCGGTCAGCAGTGGTGAGTACCGACCGACAGTGGTCAGAGGAGGGACAAACCACAAACCGGCGACAGGGTGTTAGGCGCCCAAGGCTCATCGCGAGGGCAACGAAGGCTATCCAGTCTGGTCCGAACCGACAAAAAGCCAACTGTGGCACAAGTCACCGAAAATATTTATGGTGTTCACGGGAGGAATGTGCACACATCGCACCCTGCTGCGTATGGGGCTGCACACGGAGGACCAACAGCATATTATGTCATAATGTTTTGGCTGATCGGTTTATGCCTCTCCTTACTTCTCGGCTAGTCTTCAAGGTACCACCCATTTAATTCGATGGACATCTATTTCGGTATCTTCAATTGCGATGCCATGCTTAATGAAAGCGCTTATTGAAAAGTTTTAGGAGTTTAATAAAGTTGAAACAGGAATTAACGTTGACAATAGACAATAGACAATAGACAATAGGTGCAGGAGTAGGCCATTCAGCCCTTCGAGCCAGCACCACCATTCAATGCGATCATGGCTGATCACTCTCAATCAGTACCCCGTTCCTGCCTTCTCCCCATACCCCCTCACTCCGCTATCCTTAAGAGCTCTATCCAGCTCTCTCTTGAAAGCATCCAACGAACTGGCCTCCACTGCCTTCTGAGGCAGAGAATTCCACACCTTCACCACCCTCTGACTGAAAACGTTCTTCCTCATCTCCGTTCTAAATGGCCTACCCCTTATTCTCAAACTGTGGCCCCTTGTTCTGGACTCCCCCAACATTGGGAACATGTTATCTGCCTCTAATGTGTCCAATCCCCTAATTATCTTATATGTTTCAATAAGATCCCCCCTCATCCTTCTAAATTCCAGTGTATACAAGTCCAATCGCTCCAGCCTTTCAACATACGACAGTCCCGCCATTCCGGGAATTAACCTAGTGAACCTACGCAGCACGCCCTCCATAGCAAGAATATCCTTCCTCAAATTTGGAGACCAAAACTGCACACAGTACTCCAGGTGCGGTCTCACCAGGGCCCGGTACAACTGTAGAAGGACCTCTTTGCTCCTATACTCAACTCCTCTTGTTACGAAGGCCAACATTCCATTGGCTTTCTTCACTGCCTGCTGAACCTGCATGCTTCCTTTCATTGACTGATGCACTAGGACACCCAGATCTCGTTGAACTCCCCCTCCTCCTAACTTGACACCATTCAGATAATAATCTGCCTTTCTATTCTTACTTCCAAAGTGAATAACCTCACACTTATCTACATTAAACTGCATCTGCCATGTATCCGCCCACTCACACAACCTGTCCAAGTCACCCTGCAGCCTTATTGCATCTTTCTCACAATTCACACTACCCCCCAACTTAGTATCATCTGCAAATTTGCTAATGGTACTTTTAATCCCTTCGTCTAAGTCATTAATGTATATCGTAAATAGCTGGGGTCACAGCACCGAACCTTGCGGTACCCCACTAGTCACTGCCTGCCATTCCCGAAAGGGACCCATTTATCCCCACTCTTTGCTTTCTGTCTGTCAACCAATTTTCTATCCAGGTCAGTACCCTACCCCCAATACCATGTGCCCTAATTTTGCCCACTAATCTCCTATGTGGGACCTTGTCGAAGGCTTTCTGAAAGTCGAGGTACACCACATCCACTGACTCTCCCTTGTCAATTTTCCTCGTTACATCCTCAAAAAATTCCAGTAGATTTGTCAAGCATGATTTCCCCTTCGTAAATCCATGCTGACTCGGAATGATCCCGTTACTGCTATCCAAATGCTCAGCAATTTCGTCTTTTATAATTGACTCCAGCATCTTCCCCACCACTGATGTCAGACTAACTGGTCTATAATTACCCGTTTTCTCTCTCCCTCCTTTCTTAAAAAGTGGGATAACATTTGCTATCCTCCAATCCACAGGAACTGATCCTGAATCTATAGAACATTGAAAAATGATCTCCAATGCTTCCACTATTTCGAGAGCCACCTCCTTAAGTACTCTGGGATGCAGACCATCAGGCCCTGGGGATTTATCAGCCTTCAGTCCCATCAGTCTACCCAAAACCATTTCCTGCCTAATGTGGATTTCCTTCAGTTCCTCCATCACCCTAGGTTCTCCGGCCCCTAGAACATTTGGGAGATTGTGTGTATCTTCCTCAGTGAAGACAGATCCAAAGTAACGGTTTAACTCGTCTGCCATTTCTTTGTTCCCCATAATAAATTCCCCTGCTTCTGTCTTCAAGGGACCCACATTTGCCTTGACTATTTTTTCCTCTTCACGTACCTAAAAAAACTTTTGCTATCCTCCTTTATATTATTGGCTAGTTTACCCTCGTACCTCATCTTTTCTCCCCGTATTGCCTTTTTAGTTAACTTTTGTTGCTCTTTAAAAGAGTCCCAATCCTCTGTCTTCCCACTCTTCTTTGCTATGTTATACTTCCTCTCCTTAATTTTTATGCTGTCCCTGACTTCCCTTGTCAGCCACAGGTGTCTCTTACTCCCCTTAGAGTCTTTCCACCTCTTTGGAATAAATTGATCCTGCAACCTCTGCATTATTCCCAGGAATACCTGCCATTGCTGTTCTACCGTCTTCCCTGCTAGGGCCTCCTTCCAATCAATTTTGGCCAGCTCCTGCCTCATGCCTCTGTAATCCCCTTTGCTATACTGTAATACCGACACTTCCGATTTTCCCTTCTGCCTTTCCATTTGCAGAGTAAAACTTATCATGTTATGATCACTGCCTCCTAATGGCTCTTTTACCTCTAGTCCCCTTATCAGATCAGGATCATTACACAACACTAAATCCAGAATTGCCTTCTCCCTGGTAGGCTCCAGTACAAGCTGTTCTAAGAATCCATCTCGAAGGCACTCTACAAACTCTACAGGGAGAGTACATTGGTCCCATTGATTCTCACTCAACTATCTGGAGGAGAAATGATCCCCACGTTTATTCTGCAGCTCCCTTTAAGAGACTGCAAATAATTTTGAAATAGCCACCCAATCAGGTCGCATTTCCCAATATCACCAACTGGCCTTTCTCCTCGTATCTCCCTACGTCAGCTAAAATGTTCACCTTCGTCCTTCCCGCCACGGAGATCAGGTTTCCTTTGCCTGCAGCGAATGTTATCTGTCTCTTTAATTTGTGGCTACACTGGAATTATCCGATTCCATCACCGAAATTGTTATTCACCAGTTGATTGCATTTACTGTTGAGCATGTGGTTTAGTTTATCGATAGTTTATAGATAGATTCGTTTTACATTGATGTCCCAAAGCCTCCTCAGCATCAGTTTAGTTCCGTTTAGTTTGGAAATACAGCCGTGAAACTGGCCATTCGGCCCACCGAATCCGCGTCGGAATGCGATTCCCACACATTGACACTATCCTGCACACAAGAGAGACAATTTACAATTATACCGAAGCCAGTTAATCTACAAACCTGTAGGTCTTTGGAATGCGTGCGGAAACCGGGGCACCCGAAGAAAACCCAAGCAGGTCACGGGAAGAAGGTACAAACTCCCTACAGACAGCACCTGTAGTCAGGATCGAACCCGGGTGTCTGGCGCCGTCAGGCAACAACTTTACCGTTGCGCCACCTCGCGGCCCGAGTGACCATTGCAGGTGAACGTTTCCCCAGGCACAAAACTTCCCTCACATCTCTATGAACATAAACACATTATCTTTTATTTTTGCTTTCGTAGACAGATTCCATCAGGACGTGTTTTGACCATATTTAATTCCACTCCTCGCAATGAACCTGGTCCTGAGCCGGGGAATATGCTGTCTCTCCAAGGGTATCATTCGCCACCTGGTGGCCATGACAGCGGCGGATCGAATGGTTGTTTTCCTCGACCGAGTTTTGAGCCAGATTCTGATGACTTACGTGGCGGTTCGACTCTTCATATGGTTACTCAGCTCTGCTGTGTGTAACATCCACACCGTTCTGTCTGGTTCACCGTCACTTTCACATTCCATCGATTTGTGACAATTTGTTGTCAGAAACTGAAAACAAAATATTGCACCGAGAAAACCGCGGCTGCAGTACTGAGAACAGTGACTGCGCTGAGCTGTTTAAATAATATTTTCTGGTATTTTAGTCTCTCCGGTATATATTCAACGCTATTTGAAGCCTTGCTTTGTTTGAGCGTTAATCGATTTTTACCTTTATCTGTGTCGGGTGGGGTGCATTTCCTTTATTTCCACCCCACTCCCGTGGTCCCAATTCTCCTCGTTCTCTTATTGAACGCTTTAACCATCAGACATTTTTTAGTGGCGAGCAGAGCCCGCATGAGACTCCGGAGCACTATCAGTGGGGACAATCCCAGACACTCAGAGATGAAGAACCGCCTAATTTTACTGCAAGTTATCTCAGGGAATTTCATCTTCTTGTAGGCATTTTTTACTGCGTGGATCAAGTGGACATGAATATATTTTGTTTTAGACGACCTAATACCATGCGAGAACTGGGCCTGAGCTGCTGCACGCCGTGACCCAGACTAAGTTCAGGGAGCAGCTGAAGGATGCGGTGAAATGCCCCATACTCTCATTGCAATATGCCGCAGACAGCGAGGAGATGCCACATTAGCGGCGCTGCACCTGCTGCCCCATCTGCCCCCCCCCCCCCCGCTCCATTGAGGCCAGATGTGGTCCTGGGTAACCTCCTACATTCACTGCAATGATTGGGTAAGGTTTATCCCCCTGTTTCGTCTGTGTCCCCGATAATCTTTGTCTTCGTGAATCTCCTGCGTGAATCTCTCTCACTCTCTCAGACACTGCACGGTTTAAGTGTACCCACCGCTTCACATTAACATCGCAGGACCATGCCATCGTATGTACAGCGGTAGAGTTGGTGTCTTACAGCGCCAGAGACCTGGGTTCGGGTGCTGTCTGTGCTGAGTTTCTACGTTCTCCTCGTGACCTGCTTGGGTTTTCTCCGGGTTCTCCGGTTTCATCCTACGCTCCAAAGTCCTACGTAGGCTCAATTAGCTTGCTGTAATAGTATTTATTCACAAAATGCTGGAGTAACTCAGCAGGTCAGGCAGCATCTCAGGAGAGAAGGAATGGGTGACGTTTCGGGTCGAGACCCTTCTTCAGACGTCTCGACCCGAAACGTCACCGATTCCTTCTCTCCTGAGATGCTGCTTGACCTGATGAGTTACTCCAGCATTTTGTGAATAAATACCTTCCATTTGTACCAGCATCTGCAGTTATTTTCTTACATGTGCACTGATTTTGCTCACCAATCTCCCGTGTGGGACCTTATCAAAGGTTTTCTGAAAGTCTACATACACTACATCCACTGGCTCTCCTTCGTCCATTTTACTTGTCACATCCTCAAAAAATTGCAGAAGATTAGTCAAGCATGATTTCCCTTTCATAAATCCATGCTGACTTGGACTTATCATTTTTCTGCTATCCAAATGCACCGTTATTACCTCTTTAATAATTGACTCCAGCATCTTCCCCACCACCGATGTCAGACTAACTGGTCTGTAACTCCCTGTTTTCTCTCTCGCTCCTTTCTTGAAAAGTGGGATAACATTAGCTATCCTCCAATCCACAGGAACTGATCCTGAATCTATTGAACATTGGAAAATGATCACCAATGCGTCCACTATTTCTAGAGCCACCCTGGCTCTGAGTACCCTGGGATGCAGACCATCAGGCCCAGGGGATTTATCAACCTTCAGTCTCCTCCAACTGTTCAGTTATTTTACTCCCCATACTCATTGTCGGAATTGTCGCTTGCACCTGTGAGCTACAGAAATCTTTCAGCTTTCTCAGAATTTATTTAACTCCTTGCTCTCACAAGGCCACTCATTAGTTTTCCATCCCAAATGACCGGCGATTTGGCAACGCGTCCTGAAAAATAAAGAAATACAAAATCACAGGTCACTTCCGACTCAACATCTTTGTCAAACTAACACAGCTTCATTCTTTAAGTAAATAAAACCCTCAGTATCGCGGAAAGAAGCCAGCAGTCACAATCGCGGAGGCAATAAAAATAATTTATTTCTCAGGCTCAAAGTGCAGATCCAGTCAACATTGAAACTCGAACATAGAAACAGAGTCATCGAGTCATACAGCACAAAAACATACCCTTCCGTTCATGCCGACAGTGGCGCCTCTCTGCGTTCAACCTGCGTTTAGTCCATATCCCTCTGAACTTTTCCTCTCCACGTACCAGTCTAAATACTTTTAAAATATCCCCATTGTACCTGGCTCAACGGCTTGATCTGGCCGCTCGTTCCATATACCCACCGCCCTCCGTGTGAAAAATTTGCCATTCAAGCTCGTATAACATTTCCCCCCCTGTCAAGACTTGCACAAGGGGTGCAGCCCTCTTGAGGGAAGTGCCCTGTGAGAAAAGTGCGAGTCTTTGGCTGCAAGTCTTCGGTGTGGAGGCTGAGGTGAGGAGGTTACGCTTGTTTTTGCGCCTGAATTGTTTTTGACTTCACTAAAGTAATGGCGGACAAGTTGGTGCACTGTGTTTCCTGCAGGATGTGGGAAGGTAGGGACACCGCTTGAGCTTCTGGGAGCTACACCTGCAAGAACTGTGTCAAGGTGCGGCTCCTGAATGGACGTGTGGCAGAGTTGGAAAAGCACCTGGATGACCTCAGGGCCATCCGGGAATGCGAGAGTTTCCTGGACAGGACCTACTGCGAGGCTGTCACGCCAAGGGTCCTGGTCGAGCGAAGGTGGGAGACCGTTTCAGGGGGGAGCGAACGTGGACTACAGGAGACCCCGGTGGCTGTGCCTATTGCAAACAGGTACACCCTCTTGGGAGCTGTTGGGACAGAAGACGCTTCCAGTCCGAGCGGCGGACGTGTTGGCAGATCTAAGCCAGGCAAGGAAACTCGACTGGGGAGACCGAAGTCAGGAAGAACCATAGTAGTGGGTGACTCCATTGTCCGAGGTACGGACAGTAGATTCTGTGGCGGCAGGCGGGACTCGAGGATAGTCTGTTGCCTCCCTAGTGGCAGGGTTCAAGACATCACGGACCGGAAGTAGTTGTGCACGTGGGCACGAACGACTTCGGGAGAAAGAGGAAGGATATACTGTGACGTGAGTTTAGAGAGTTAGGAAGAAGACTGAGAAGTAGGACGTTGAAGGTGGTTGTCTCTGGACTGATACCTGTACCTCGTGCTAGTGAGGGCAGGAACAGAGAGATCAGGGATATGAATGTATGGCTGAGGGGCTGATGCAGGGAGCAGGGATTTAGATTTCTAGACCACTGGGATCTCTTCTGGGGTAGGGGTGACCTGTACAAAAGGGACGGGTTACACCTTAACAGCAGGGGGACCAACATTCTGGCAGGTAGGTTTGCTAGTGTTACAAGTGTGGCTTTAAACTAAGTAGTGGGGGGGGGGGAGGAGTTGACAAACTGGGAATATGAAAATGGAGTTAAAGGGGAAGCGAATACAGGATAAATTGCAAAGGACTCTCGAATGAATGGGGAGGGAAGTTCTAGAAGGGATAAGAGAGTAAGGTCAGGGCCAATTGTGACCGGCGTGAGAGGGGAGGTGAATACGAAAATTAAAGTGTTGTATTTAAATGCGCGAAGTATAAGAAATAAAGTGGATGAGCTTGAGGCTCAGTTAGACATTGGCAAGTGTGATGTTGTGGGAATCACTGAGACATGGCTACAAGAGGACCAGGGCTGGGAACTGAATATTCAGGGGTACACAACGTATAGAAAAGACAGACAGGTGGGCAGAGGGGGTGGGATCGCTCTGTTGGTGAGGAATGATATTCACTCCCTTGCAAGGGGTGACATAGAATCAGGAGATGTAGAATCAGTATGGATAGAAATGAGGAATTGTAAGGGTAAAAAGAACCTAATGGGAGTTATCTACAGGCCCCCAAACAGTAGCCTCGACATAGGGTGCAAGTTGAATTAGGAGCTAAAATTGGCATGTCACAAATGTAATGCTATGGTGGTTATGGGAGATTTCAACATGCAGGTAGACTAGGAAAATCAGGTTGGTAATGAACCCCAGGAAAGAGGATTTGTGGAGTGTCTCCGAGATGGATTCCTAGAACAGCTTGTACTGGAGCCTACTAGGGAGAAGGCAATTTTGGATTTAGTGTTGCGTAATGAACCTGATCTGATAAGGGGACTCGAGGTTAAAAGAGCCATTAGGATGCAGTGATCACAATATGATAAGTTTTACTCTACAAATTGAGAGGGCGAAGTGAAAATCGGAAGTGCCAGTATTACAGTATAGCAAAGGGGAATACAGAGGCATGAAGCAGGAGCTGGCAAGAATTGACTGGAAGGAGGCCCTAGCAGGGAAGACGGTGGAACAGCAATGGCAGGTATTCCTGGGAATAATGCAGAAGTTGCAGGATCAATTTATCCCAAAGAGGAGGAAAGATTCCAAGGGGAGTAAGAGGCACCCATGGCTGACAAGGGAAGTCAAGGACAGCATAAAAATAAAAGAGAAGAAGTACAACAAAGCAAAGAAGAGTGGGAAGCCAGAGGATTGTGACTCTTTTAAAGAGCAACAGAAGATAACTAAAAAGGCAATACGGGGAGAAAAGATGAGGTACGAGGGTAAACTAGCCAATAATATAAAGGAGGATAGTAAAAGCTTTTTTAGGTATGTAAAGAGGAAAAAAATAGTCAAGGCAAATGTGGGTCCCTTGAAGGCAGAAGCGGGGGAATTTATTATGGGGAACAAGGAAATGGCAGACGAGTTGAACCGGTACTTTGGATCTGTCTTCACTAAGGAAGATACAAGCAATCTCCCAGATGTTCTAGTGGCCAGAGATCCTAGGGTGACGGAGGAACTGAAGGAAATCCACATTAGGCAGGAAATGGTGTTGGGTAGACTGACGGGACTGAAGGCTGATAAATCCCCAGGGCCTGATGGTCTGTATCCCAGAGTACTTAAGGAGGTGGCGCTAGAAATTGTGGACGCATTGGTGATCATTTTCCAATGTTCTATAGATTCAGGATCAGTTCCTATGGATTGGCGGGTAGCTAATGTTGTTCCACTTTTTAAGAAAGGAGGGAGAGAGAAAACGAGAAATTATAGACCAGTTAGTCTGACATCAGTGGTGGGGTAGATGCTGGAGTCAATTATAAAAGACGAAATTGCGGAGCATTTGGATAGTAGTAACAGGATTGTTCCGAGTCAGCATGGATTTATGAAGGGGAAATCATGCTTGACTAATCTTCTGGAATTCTTTGAGGATGTAACTACGAAAATTGACAGGGGAGAGCCGGTGGATGTGGTGTACCTCGACTTTCAGAAAACCTTTGACAAGGTTCCACATAGGAGGTTAGTGGGCAAAATTGGAGCACATGGTATTGGAGGTAGGGTACTGACATGGATAGAAAATTGGTTGGCAGACAGAAAGCAAAGAGTGGGGATAAATGGGTCCCTTTCAGAATGGCAGGCAGTAACTAGTGGGGTACCGCAAGGCTCGGTGCAGGGACCGCAGCTATTTACAATATACATTAATGACTTGGATGAAGGGATTAAAAGTACCATTAGCAAATTTGCAGATGATACAAAGATGGGTGGTAGTGTGAACTGTGAGGAAGATGCTATGAGGTTGCGGGGTGACTTGGACAGGTTGTGTGAGTGGGCAGATGCATGGCAGATGCAGTTTAATGTGGATGAGTGAAAGGTTATCTACTTTGGTGGTAAGAATAGGAAGGCAGAGTATTATCTGAATGATGTCAAGTTAGGAAAAGGGGACGTACAACGAGATCTGGGTGTCCTAGTGCATCAGTCACTGAAAGGAAGCATGCAGGTACAGCAGGCAGTGAAGAAAGCCAATGGAATGTTGGCCTTCATAACAAGAGGAGTTGAGTATAGGAGCAAAGAGGTCCTTCTGCAGTTGTACAGGGCCCTAGTGAGACCGCACCTGGAGTACTGTGTGCAGTTTTGGTATCCAAATTTGAGGAAGGATATTCTTGCTATTGAGGGCATGCAGCGTAGGTTTACTAGGTTAATTCCCGGAATGGCGGGACTGTCATATGTTGAAAGACTGGAGCGACTAGGCTTGTATACACTGGAATTTAGAAGGATGAGAGGAGATCTTATCGAAACGTATAAGATTATTAAGGGGTTGGATACGTTAGAGGCAGGAAACATATTCCCAATGTTGGGGGAGTCCAGAACAAGGGGCCACAGTTTAAGAATAAGGGGTAGGCGATTTGGAACAGAGATGAGGAAAAACTTTTTCAGTCAGAGAGTTGTGAATCTGTGGAATTCTCTGCCTCAGAAGGCAGTGGAGGCCAATTCTCTGAATGCATTCAAGAGAGAGCTAGATAGAGCTCTTCAGGATAGCGGAATCAGGGGTATGGGGAGAAGGCATGGACGGGGTACTGATTGAGAATGATTAGCCATGATCACATTGAATGGCGGTGCTGGCTCGAAGGGCCGAATGGCCTCATCCTGCACCTATTGTCTATTGTCTATTGTCTATTGTCAATTTATGCCTTCACGATGCGGAAAAGGCAGTGTGCATTCACCTTATGATTTTATACAACTGTATAAGATCACTCCATAGCCACATGCGTTCCGTGAAATGAAATCCCATCCTCTCCCAATAGCTCAGGCCCCCGAACATTGCCAATATCCTCACAAATCCTGTCTGTATTGCTGAATAACATCCCTCCTATAGCACGGGGATCAGAGATGAAAACAACGCTTCCAGTGCGGCCTCGCCAAACACACCCAAGATAATTCTACATCGCAAGTTTCGAAGTGGAACCAGAGCAAAGTTGCAAACAACGTACGAAGAAAGAGTCATAGACTAATTCAAAGACCCCCCCCCCCCCCAAAAAAAGCCAACAATCAAATTCCGTTTCTATATTTGTGGGCGTCGAATGACATTCAAAGGAGACAAGATCACGGCGCTGTAGAGTAGGAGAAGGAATCAACTGCAATTACGGTGGGAGCCTTGGCCACAGATTGAGTAGATATAGTAATAATAATATTAATAATAATAAGCACTTTATTCGTCCCACAACGGGGAAATCTGCAGGGTTACTGCAGCAAAGTGGATAGCAAAAATAAATAAGCATTCATTAAAAAATTAAAATAGCGGTAATTCTCTTTGTTTACTGGTGTGCTGGGAGCAGTGCTGGTTGTGCAGTCTGACCGCAGCAGGAAGGGAGGACCTTCGATATCTCTTCTTCACACACTTGGGGTGAAGGAATCTGTCACTGAAGGAGCTGCTTCGTGCAGTGACAGTGTCCTGCATGGGGTGGGAGGATTCGTCCAGCAGTGATGATAGCTTTGCCATCCTCCTCCTCTCTCCCACCGCCTGCACTGAGTCAAGGGGGCATCCCAGGACAGAGCTGGCCTTCCTGTTCAGTTTATCCAGTCTCTTCCTGTCAGCAGTTGAGATGCAGCTGCTCCAGCAGACCACTGGAGTAATATGAGAAATTATTTATATATGTATATATATATATATATATATATATATATATATATATATATATATATATATATATATATATGCGAAATTAGAATGGTGTATTTCATTGCAGGACCCAGAGTCAACGATGTCACCAAATGGTCGCGGGTTATTCTAAAGAGGGAGTGTAAGCAGGCAAGGTAGTTGCTGATTTTGGTAATGCAGACATAATAAAACGTAACCTGAATCATATCACGCAACATGAATGTAGCGTGATGT
The DNA here is from genome assembly GCF_053455715.1 of Rhinoraja longicauda. Taxonomy (NCBI): domain Eukaryota; kingdom Metazoa; phylum Chordata; class Chondrichthyes; order Rajiformes; family Arhynchobatidae; genus Rhinoraja; species Rhinoraja longicauda. The sequence goes on from NC_135975.1 coordinate 35,905,116, forward strand.
GGAGCATATTTACAAAAAAGGTCACAACGTTTGAAATCTCATCCCGACCGCCTCCCGTGTGTTAGAGATATTTAGTTTAGAGATACAGCGCGGAAACATGCCATTCGGCCCAACGAGTCCGCACCGCGGCCAGCGATCCCCGCATATTAACACTAACCCACACACACCAGGGGCAATTTTACACATACATCAAACCAATTAACTTACGTTTTAACTTACGTACGTCTTTGGAGTGTGGGAGGAAACCGAAGATCTCGGAGAAACCCCACGCAGTCACGGGGAGAACGTACAAACTCTGTACAGACAGCATCCGTAGTCGGGATCGAACCCAGGTCTCCGGAAGCATCAACTCCAGCCCTGCGCCACCGTGGCCGATATAGATAAATGTAACATGAGAATGTCAGACAAGGGTGGAACGATCCGGAAACATTGGTTAAGGGTTGTAGAAAGGAACTGCAGATGCTGGTTAATACCAAGATAAACACAAATTGCTGGATAAACTCAGCAGGTCAGGCAGCATCTCTGGAGAAAAAGCGATGTTTCCAGTCGGAACCCTTCTTCAGACTGAAAATAAAGGGGAGGGAACTTGAGGTAGGAAAAGGCCAGTACAAAACAGGACCGGCAACAGATGACCAAGGGTGGAGCCCAAAATGGCCCGTTGTTGGCTGGGGAAGAGGTGATAACGCAGGGATACAAGGGGGAGAACAGTGGAATTAGTAAAACGACTCGGATGGAGGAGGATGGTGAGAGCGAATCACGGATTACTTGAAATTAGAGAAATCAATAATCATACTGCTGGGTTGTAAACTGCTCAAGCGATTTCCTTCAATTTTCGTGTGGCCTCATTCTGGCAGCGACGGCGTCCCAGGACAGAAAGATTAGTATGGGAATGGGAAGGGGAGTGCAGATGTTTGCCAAATCTGCGGAATTAATTGCCATGGACGGCTGGGGAGACCGTCAATAGATATTTTTAAGGCGGAGAATGACAGGTTCTTGATTAATAAGAGTGGTTGGGGTTATGTGGCAGGAGAATGGGGTTGAGAGGCAAATATAGATCAGCTATGATTGAATGGCGGTGTAGACTTGATGGGCCGAATGGCACCGCCGAAGTTAAATAACAACCCAATTCTGCTGATGTTCACCCAGTTCCCTGTCACCGGGTTGTATTGAGGTTAATTGTCCCTTAATTCCGAACTTATTTTGTCGATTGCGACCTAATAATGAATTTGTTTCAATAAAGCGACCTGGCGCACAAACCTCAGTAAAACAGTTCCTGTTTCGTTGAGCGGGAATACTTGCTGCAATTATACCCAAGCGAGCGGTACCCAATTATACCCAAGCAAGCGAGCGACCGGTCCACAGTGTCTGCTATAATTCATCCGACGCAATATAGAATCAATCGGTAGTAGATAGAATTCTGAATTGTGCCCTGTTCTTGTCATTGCCAATTTCAGTATGTTTGCAGCTTTCGTCTCCAAATTTGAGGAAGGACATTCTTACTATTGAGGAAGTGCAGCCTAAGTTCACGAGGTTAATTCCCGGAATGGCGGGACTGTCGTATTTTGAAAGACTGGAGCGGCAGGGCTTGTATACTCTGGAATTTAGAAGGATGAGAGGGGATCTTATTGAAACATTTCAGATTGTTAAGGGATTGGACACTCTAGAGGCAGGAAACATGTTCGCAATGTTGGGGGAGTCCCGAACCAGGGGCCACAGTTTAAGAATAAAGTTATTTTCTTCGTGGATGAAGTTGAAGATTGCAGTAGCTTGATATCTTAAGGCCAAGACAATACCCTTACAGCGGTCTCGGAAGAGAAAGGAAATTCAGGCTGCCGTAGGATCCTAACAAGTTGGAAGAACGAATTGAAAGGGAGATGCAAGCCTTTAAAACAACTCTAGCAGGACAATGTTTATGTCCAGAGGATCATTCTCAGTCAGAAAGCTAGAATAGTCTCTTTCAGTCAAAGACAAAGATTCGAGCCAGAACTGTTAGAACTAAAAGGTGGTAATCCTGTCAGAGGAAGCAGTCATTTATACAAACAGGATCCAAAACTGCAGGATGGACTTTTGAGAGTAGGAGATCGCCTGAACAAGCTAGCGATACCTGAAGAAGCTTAACATCCTATTATTCTCTCGAAGGACCTCCACACATCCACGCGACTGTTACGACATATCCATGAACAACTCAGACATGGAGGAAAAAATCATATGCTGGCTCATCTTCGTAAAAGGTTTTGGATTATCAAAGCTAACAGCGCTGCAAGAAACGTTATAACAGACTGCGTTGTGTGTAAACGGCAGCGGGGAAGAGCTGGGGAGCAAAAGATGGTGGATTTGCCTTTAGTGAGAATTCGACCTGGTGAACCTCCATTTACAGATGTGGGAGTTGACTACTTTGGCCCATTGAGGTCAAGAAAGGACGAAGCCAAGTTAAAAGGTATGGCATAATCTTCACATGCATGACTAGCAGGGAAGTGCATCTCGAGGTTGCGTGTACACTTGACACAGGTTCCTGCATCGATGCATTAAGAAGATTTAAGGTCAAGTTTTGACTTCAAGATCCGATAACGGCACAAATTTCTTCGTGGCAGAAAGAGAGTTGAAGAAAGCAGTCAATAACTTGGAACAAGACAAGATCCAGAAGACTGCTTTGGAAAGGAATAAAATGGTATTTCAACCCTCCGGCAGGATCTCATCACGGTGGTGTTTGGGAACGACTGGTCCGCATGGTTCGCGATGTGCTTCGTTCTGTTCTTAAACAACAGGTTTTGGACGACGAAGGACTGCAAATTTTTATGTGTGAAGTAGAAGCAATCCTAAATGATCGACCCATTACCACGAATTTGGATGATGCGATGGACTTGGAAGCACTTACACCAAACTATCTTCTTCAACTAAAAGGCAAGCCAATATTGCCACCTGGACTGTTTGGCAAGGAAGATTTGTCAGACGTAAATGGAGACAAATACACTATATGGCAGATCTTTTTTGGAAACGGTGGTTACGAAAATATTTGCCTTTGATCCAAGAAAGACAACGGTGGTCTAAGGTGAAAATGTGTTTCGTGCAGGTGACATTGTTCTGGTGGTCGATTCTACTGCCTCACGTAGCTCCAGGCTGATGGGCAAAATATTGGAGACCATACCCGACGCACCACTTCAGACTAAGAACAATATCTTAGAAACACCAATAAACAAGATATGTCTGCTACTGGAAGCTGATACTTGACTACAGCATGGACTGATGATTATGTAGATTGATGAATCACTGTAATAGATTAGATGCATGTTTTTTGATTATGTATGGAGTTTTTAAGGCTCCTTTTGATATTAGTCATTTTCGCACTATACACATAAAAATTAGGGGCTAGTGTGTAGGAGCCATTTTTTGCGTTTATTGGTTATTTTTGCATATTATTATATAACTTTGTATCCTGCTGTATTTTGGACATTAAGAGGTTAATGCTATGCTGCGTATGGGCTGGGCGGAGTCAGAGAGCGTCCAGCTTCGAAGTGTTTTTGGGCAGTTCAAGCCAAGAAGTGGCTGATAGGAGTGCAGCCAAAAGAAATAGCCGATATGTAATCGGCTGAAGATCCTACTGACAAGAAGTTCAGTAAGAAATCTCTGCCGAAGATGAGATCTGGCAGTTCGTATTAATTACGTAGATTACGGTAGGATATAGATTTTTACCAAGCGAATCAATAACAAGTCGATGACAAGAGATATGCCAACATGTTATATTGCAACTTCAAATAAAACGACTAACTAATTTAAACGTCGTGGAGGTCTCTGTTATTGTTATTGTCTGCGTCAGAAACTATCGTTCCACCTAATCTACGCCAGCGTCAGCTTGGGGCTAATTTGATAGACGAGTAGCTGGCCGTAATATGAAAGTCGGACTTTTGTCAACATCAGCCTAATCGGTCTGTTCTGAAACACTGTGCGACCAGTTAATAATATGAGCTATTCCTTACTTTAATTTCCCAGTGAATTTAGTGGCGATTATAATCTTGTCCCGGGGAAAGTGCGGTCTGTCTACCTGCGTCACTCGCTACCTGACGATCTACTGACCATCATAATTGAGGTCGGACTGTGGCGGATCAGTTATCACTATTTCCCTAGATCTTTCCTGGATATCACCACTGTTTGCTCGGTTATCAGTGTCAGGTTGTTCTGTCTGGTTTACCATCACTTTCATCTTTGATCGTTTTGACGCCATTAGTTGCCAGGGGCCGAAAACAAAATATTGCACCGGGAAAAAAACTGGTGATGTGGTCCTGACTATTCTCTCTTTTGTGAGAAATCTCCCCTTCTTCTTTGTACTGCAGCCCGGGAAGATGATTGACAATGTACATTCGGACTGTTTTGAGAAACCAAGTTTCTTTTACAGATCATGGGTGGTTGGCATTTGACTGGCTGGGCGCGGTACTGACGCAATTGTTACCGTTCCTGTTCGGCATATTTTGGTGGCAAGTCGTATCCGTAAGGGCAGAGGCGAATCGCAGTGACCCGGAGATGGGGAGATGGAGAGCAGGAGGCGGTCTATCTTTGTACTTTTCGCCAACTCGGGCAGTTTCATACTCTTGTGGTTATTGAATGTGATCGACTTTCTTTATTCCATTGGCGGAATAGGCCGCAATAATTTCACTAATGCAGAATGTATATTTCAACAGTCTGGATCATGTCTATGAGTTTAAGTTGCTGCACAAACACGTTTATTTATGCGGTAACTCAGACTAAGTTCAGAAAGTAGTTCAAGGACGCTGCAAAATATCATCTCATGTCAATTATCCGATTAATTAATAAACGAAACATCTGAGGGCCGCCCAGAGGCTTGTGGGGTTTTCAATGCAGATACATCAGGATTAAGTGGTTATCTAAAAATACTTAGAAATTGGGAGAGTGAACGGGATTAGAATAGAAAGAGACACGCGGAAAAAAGCCCTTTGGTCCACCGAGTTCGAGTAGATCACGACCCACACAGTTTACCTTAACCCAGTCTCCGGCCTATTCTATTTCTTCACTTTTCAATCCACGTTCCATTCCCACCCGTCCCGGCGCTGCTACTAATCTGCACAATTTCTAGCGTCCAATTCATTAGGAGCCCTTGCTTTCTTCCCATGCGGTAAGACGACCGAGATCTTGAGCACAGGATGTGGTCCGTGGTCACAGCGGGAACGTGCGCGCTCCAGACAGAGGGTGGGATGGAATGTGCTGTGCGGAAGTGGCTGCACTCCGAGGCTCGACTGAAGGCAACCGATATCGACATCTATATACTAAAACTCTCGTCTGTTTGTTTGTTTGTTTCTTCCTGAACTACAGCCAAAACGGTACATGATAACGCGACAATTTTAGGCCCACATTGATAATCGTTGTCCCTTTGGTGCTAATGGAACAGGTTTCATTGAAATCATTGAAATCAGTGTTATATATTTAAAGTTATTCATATTTTGAGTGGGGGGAGGGGGGGAGTGGTGGAGGAGAGGGTGCTACACCAATGCAGGAGAGGTTTGGGCCCAACGGATCCACTTGATCTAGTGTATTTTAAAATCCAACGAGATGTACCGTATGCTGCCAGCACCCCCCTTTCAAGTATGGCCTCCGCAATGATATACTTAATTGTTACACTTGATCAGGCTACATGGATTTACAGTATGCCGCTTAACCTGCCCCAATAGTACCAGCGCCCACTCTTTTGTAATATGGACTTTTTCCAGTACAACACTCTTGATTTTCCTCAATTGTTTTTCTCTCATGACCTACCCTACTGCAAATGCAGAGGAGAATTTTTCATTTAACAGTCCCTACATTTCCGATGGGTCCACGTATCGAGGATCGCGTTGAACCTTAGATGTCCAATAATTTCCCGTTACCAAATGCATTCTTAATTACATTATCTATCTGTGCTATATGTGCTAAGATCTGAAAGACAGGCTTCACATAAAGGCTGTTATGTGCGTGTGCAAAGGTTGACCGCACCCCTTTCCGAAAACGCCGCTTGAACGGGTATATTCAGGGATTGAAGGGCGGCACAGTGGCGCAGCGGTAGAGGTGCTGCCTAACAGCTGCAGAGACCCGGGTTCGATCCTAACCTCGGGTGCAGTCAATAAGCGTTTGTACGTTCTCGCTGTGACTGCGTGAGTGTTCTCTTGTATCCTCCCACGCTCCAAAGGCTGAGTTTGTAGCTCAATTGGCTCCTGTAAATTGTCCCTGTAAAGAGTGTAGGGTAGTGCAAGTGTACTAGTGCTAGTCGGCGCGGACTCGGCGGGCCGAAGGTCCTGTTTCACTTTGTATCGCTAAAGTCTAAAGTGTAAAGAGTGCAATGAGGTCGTTCAGAAGGAATAACAAATATAGCTTGACATGAAAGAGCGGTTTATGTTCATGGCTTTATTTCTGCGCTTGAACAGTTGGCATCTCGCTTGTCCGGCCTCGGTGCGCGGTGGCTCCCACCTCCCAAAGCAGATCTCTCAAAACGGCTTTTCCATGCTCTGCTCAGAATCTCATCGTGGGGTTGGGGGGGGGGGGGGGGGGGGGTCACAGGTAGCAGCAACTTGTGCCATCGTCGCAGAAGCCTTTCTCCTCATGATACCCGTCCGGGCAAGGCGACGCCAGGCAATGTCCCGCCACCTTATCGCATTGCAGAGAGGTAGATTCTGCAGGTGGAGAAGGGAGGATTAATATGGAACTGCTTGTGCGTTTCCTTGCGAAGAAGGCGAAACGAGCGGAACATTGTCTTATACTAGAGTACGTGCTGTGGTTCAGCACTTCCAGAGAGCCATTGCTGAAAGGCTGCCGCCCTGTTTTGGCCCGATGCTGTAGGCGCGGGGTGGCATTATCGCATGCAATACTGATGAACGGCACCATGGCCGGGGGGCACAGTCCTGAAGAAACGCCGCACGCTCGGAGGGAGATTGCTGGTGGGACGTCACTGGTAGAAATGTCCGTACAGGGGCGCCCCGCTGTTTTGTTAAATAGACAATAGACAATAGACAATAGGTGCAGGAGTAGGCCATTCAGCCCTTCGAGCCAGCACCGCCATTCAATGCGATCATGGCTGATCACTCTCAATCAGTACCCCGTTCCTGCCTTCACCCCATACCCCCTGACTCCGCTATCCTTAAGAGCTCTATCCAGCTCTCTCTTGAAAGCATCCAATGAACTGGCCTCCACTGCCTTCTGAGGCAGAGAATTCCACACCTTCACCACTCTCTGACTGAAAAAGTTCTTCCTCATCTCCGTTCTAAATGGCCTACCCCTTATTCTTAAACTGTGGCCCCTTGTTCTGGACTCCCCCAACATTGGGAACATGTTTCCTGCCTCTAATGTGTCCAATCCCCTAATTATCTTATATGTTTCAATAAGATCCCCCCTCATCCTTCTAAATTCCAGTGTATACAAGCCCAATCGCTCCAGCGTTTCAACATACGACAGTCCCGCCATTCCGGGAATTAACCTAGTGAACCTACGTGGCAGAGGGACTGACACAGGGTACAAGTACAGTACCGATGCGGCGTCGGGAACCGCTATACTGGGGGGGGGGGGGGGTGGATGGGAAATGATCTACTGAATTGTATCACACAGTCGGGATGTCTAACGAGGGAGACATTGCAGTCCGAACAGCAATTACCAGGCTCACCGCGCGATCACAGCACAGGAGCACAGGAACAGACTCACCCGCTATCTGGACCCCCTGACTCAAGAGCAGGATACCGAAGAGTAGAACCAGCGCGATCATCGCTTCGAGAGATATTCGTGGTGTTCAACGTGGTGACTATGGCTCCTGTCCCACCAGCTGCTGCTGTTTATGACCAGTAAGCCTGTGGACGGCTATGTCTCCAGGAAAAGCAGATCCCCACAAGAGAGCCGTGATTGGCAAGTAAATCGTGGAGGGCGGGGAGTGCGGTTTCCAAAACCAGACCGCAATGCCGGTTTACTCTCCGCTCCCACAACGTTCTTCGAACTAGGCTCGCATATTCCGCACTGTGGAGCCCTCTGATATGGCTCATTCTACGCTTCCACTTTCGCGAAAACCTCAGCGAGTCAAAGCCAAGGCAACCGCCAATGGTGAGGTTGAGAGAAATATCAGAACCATCGGGAGAGCGGGGTGGGGGGTGGGAGGGGCGGGGGGGTTGGGTGGGGGAGTGGCGGGGGGGGGGGGTGGGGGGAGGGGCGGGGGGGGTGGGGGGAGGGGCGGGGGCTGGGGGGAGGGGCGGGGGGAGTGGGGGGAGGGGCGGGGGGAGTGGGGGGGAGTAAGGGCGGGGGGTGGGGGGAGGGGCGGGGGTTGGGCAGGTGGAGGGCGGGCATGGGGGGGGGGAGGGGCGGGGGCAGGTAGTAATGCAGCAGAGTAGCAATGCCTCAAGATCACGAGTCCACTGAATAGAATATGATCTTCATACAAGGATAGGTTACATCAGAGGGGTCTGACTTTTGAACCACAAACATGAACTGGGACACTGCCAAATGTACATATCGGAGTGTTGAACCAAACCTGAATGTTGTCCTGCTGGTTTGAACAGCACGCGTACAATAAGTCAACAAACTACACCTCGAGGGGTTTGTGAGAAAATCTATCACTGGAAACAATGTTTACGCATGTTAAGAACTGCCAATCGATAAATATCTTAAATGAGTGTTTTGAGAAACAATGTTTTCTTTTTTCCGATAACCAGGTTGTTTGTTATGGCTACTGATGTTCTCAAACCAAAGCAGCTTGGCGTCTGGAATGCGATTGCGGTTTCCCGGAATAATTCGCTTGTCCTTAGTTTCAATTGTTTAAAATTGTCCGCAGGGAATGAGAAATGTAACAGAACAAACAACATTGTCAAACTGAGAATGGAAAATATCCAAATGATTGCCAAGCTATTACTCAAAGCGGGAATTGATTTTTTTTTCGTCGCTTGCCAGTTTGGACACCTGGGAAGCTCATTTCCGGACTGAGTTTCTCACAGAACCCGGGGGCTACTCGCCATAACTCGAGATTACTTTCAACACAATGTTAACCAAATCAGAGAATGATTTAGCAATATTCTCCGTAAAAAAACGAAAAATGCATTATTTGATAGCACATAGAGGGTACTCTCGGCAGAAACAGTATTAGTTTAGGGATGGAGCGCGTAAACAGGCCGTTCGGCCCGCCGAGTCCGCGCCGACCAGCGATCCCCGCACACGTCCACTATCCTACATAATAGGAACAATTTACAGAAGCATGTTAGGTTTTAGAGTGTGGGAGTAAACCAAAGAACCCGAATAAAACCCACGCGGTCACGGGAGAACGAACAAACTCCTTATAGACAGCACCCGTAGTCAAGATGGGTCTCTGACGATGCAAGGCGAAGTCTAGCGCTGTCTAGCACCTCTCTACCGCTGCGCCACAGTGCTTGGTTTCATTCGGAAACAGCCGTAGTTTGTAGTTCATCCGTCTGATGTGATGATCATGGCTGCCCATAGGTGATGCATCCTAGTTGGCTGCTTGCTCCACACCTCGGCTAGAGCAGCGTCGCTTGTGGCTGAAGAGACCAATGCGGGAGTGACAGTCTCTGTGGCAAAGGTCACATTTGTGTGTGGTCTCCGGTCTGTTGAAGTTGCTGCGCTCCTTTCTGCGTGCCCGCTTGTCGGCCGCTGCGTTCATCAGTTTCTCTTCCCCCGTTTTGAGATGTTGGTTCAGGGTACCTCTCCACCTCGTACGGTCAGCTGCAAGGCTCTCCCAGGACTCCACATTGATGTCCAGCGCCTTCAAATCTATCTTGCAGACATCCTTGTAACGTAGCTGGGGGCGGCCGATGGTTCTCCTCCCAGATGTCAGCTCTCCATAGAGGATGTCTTTTGTGATACGGCCATCCTCCATGCGGTGGACATGGCCCAGCCACTGCAGCCTGCGCTGCCTGAGTAGAGTGTACATACTGGGAAGGCCAGCGCGAGACAGAATCTTGGCGTTGGACACTCTGTCTTGCCAGGATATACCCAGGATACGGCGGATGCTTCTAAGGTGGAAGGTGTTGAGTCTTCTCTCCTGTCTGGCACATGTTGTCCATGTCTCACTGCCGTACAGCAACATGCTGTTGACACAGGCGTTATAGACTGCTATCTTTGTCTTCACTGTCAGCTTTGGGTTGGTCCACACTCGAGTTGTGAGGTGAACGAGAGTTGTAGCTGCCTTCCTGATCCTCTTGTCAATCTCTGTGTCCAAGGAGAGGTTGTCGGTGATGGTGGAGCTGAGGTACGTGAACTGATGGACGGCATCGAGTTCGTAGTCGTCGATGGTGATGAAAGGTGGTGCCTCTGTATCCTGCCCCAGGACGTTCGTCTTCTTCAGGCTGATGGTCAGCCCAAAGTCCTTGCAAGCCCGATAGAAGCGGTCCATCAGTGACTGTAGTTCCTGCTGGGTGTGGGACACAACTGCTGCGTCATCGGCGAACAACATGTCTCTGATGAGAGCTTCACGTACTTTTGTCTTGGCTCGGAAGCGGGTGAGGTTGAAGAGCCTGCCGTCTGAGTACATAAGTATTCAAACCTTTTACTCAGTAGTTTGTTGAGGCACCTTTGGCAGCGATTACAGCCTCATGGATCTTCTGGAGACTACACCTGCAGGAATTGTGTCCAGGTGCAGCTCCTGAGTGAACATGTTGGGGAACTAGAGAAGAGGTGGATGACCTTAGGGCCATCTGGGAAAACGCGAGCTCCCTGGCCAGGACCTACAGTGAGGTTGTCACGCCAAGGATGCAGGAAGAGAGAAGATGGTTGACTGGGAGAAAAGGGGGTAAATGTGGAAAGCAGGAGACCCCGGTAGCTGTGCTTAATGAAAACAGGTTTGCCCTCTTGGGGAGCTGTCGGGGCAGAAGCCGCTTTCAGTCTGAGCGGCGGACAGGTCGGTGGCTCCAATCCTGGCAATGAGACCCGCCCGGGGAGACTGACGTCGGGCAGAGCCATAGTGGTGGGTGACTCGATTGTCCGAGGTGCGGACAGCAGATTCTGTGGTGGGAGGAGAGACTTGAGAATGGTCTGTTGCCTCCCTGGTGCCAGGGTTAAATATGTCACGGATTGACTTCAGAACATCCTCGAGAAGGAAGATGAACAGCCAGAAGTAGTTGTGCACGTGGGCACGAACGACGTTGTGAAGACGAGGAAGGTGGTTCTGCAAAGTGAGTTTATAGAGTTAGGAAGTAGACTGAAAAGCAGGACTTCTAGGGTGGTTATCTCTGGACAGCTTCCTGTACCTCGTGCTAGTGAGGATAGGAACAGGGAGATATGGGATATGAATGTGGGGCTGGTGCAGGGAGCAGGGATTTAGATTTATAGGCCACTGGGACCTCTTCTGTGGTAGGGGTGACCTGTAGAAAAGGGATGGGTTACACCTTAACTGGAGGGGGACCAACGTTCTGGCAGGCAGGTTTGCTAGTGCTTCATGTGGGGGTGGGGAGGGGTTGACAATTTGGGAGTGTAAAGATGGAGTTACAGGGAAAGCGAATACAGGAAAAATTGCGAAAGACCCTCGAATTAATGGGAAGGAAAGTTCGAGGATAAGAGTAAGGTCAGGGCCAATAGGGAGAGGAGAGGTGAATATAGAAGTTAAAATGTTTTATTTGAATGTGCGAAGTATTAAAAAAAAGTGGATGAGCTTGAGGCTCAGTTAGACAATGGCAAGTATGATGTTGTGGGAATTACAGAGACATGGCTGCAAGAGGACCATGGCTGGGAGCTGAATATTCAGGGGTATACAACTATCGAAAAGACAGATGGGTGGGCAGAAGGGGTGGGGTCGTTCTGTTGGTAAGAAATGATATTCAGCCCCTTGCAAGGGGTGACATAGAATTAGGATATGTAGACTCAATACGGACAGAACTGAGGAATTGTAAGGGTAAAAAGACCCTGGTGGGAGTTATCTACAGGCCCCCAAACAGTAGCCTGGATTTAAGGTGCAAGTTGAATCAAGAGTTAAAATTGGCATGTCGCAAAGGTAATGCTACAGTGGTTATGGGAGATTTCAACATGCAGGTAGACTGGGAAAATCAACTTGGTAATGGACCCTAAGAAAGGGAGTTTGTGGAGTGCCTCCAAGATGGATTCTTAGAGCAGCTTGTACTAGAGCCTACCAGGGAGAAGGCAATTCTGGATTTAGTGTTGTGCAATGAACTGGAATTGATAAGGGAACTCGAGGTTAAAGAGCCATTAGGAGGTAGTGATCATAATATGATAAGCTTTAATCTACAATTTGAGAGGGAGAAGGGAAAATTGGAAGTGTCAGTATTGCAGTTGAGCAAAGGGACTATGGAGGCATGAGGGAGGAGGTGGCCAGAGTTGACTGGAAAGATACCCTAGCAGAGAAGACAGTGGAACAGCAATGGCAGGTATTTCTGGGCATAATACAGAAGGTGCAGGATCAGTTCATTCCAAAGAGGAAGAAAGATTCTAAGGGGAGTAAGAGGTGACCGTGGCTGACGAGGGAAGTCAAGGACAGTACAAAAATAAAAGAGACGTATAACAGAGCAAAGTTGAGTGTGAGCCAGAAGATTTGGCCTCTTTTGGAGAACAATAGAAGATAACTTGAAATGCAATAAGGGAGGGAAAGATGAGGTACGAATGTAAGCTAGCCAAGAATATAAAGGAAGTTAAAAGTCTATTGTCTAAAAGCTTCTTTAGGTATGCGAAGAGGAGAAAAAATAATTAAGACAAAATGTGGGTCCTTTGAAGACAGAAGCATGTGAATTTATTATGGGGAACAAGGAAATGGCAGACGAGTTGAACAGGTACTTTGAACCTGTCTTCACTAAGGAAGACACAAACAATCTCCCAGGTGTACTAGTGAACAGAGGTCTTAGGGTGACGGAGGAACTGAAGGAAATTCACTTATGGAGGAAATATTGTTGGGTAAACTGATGGCTGATAAATCCCCAGGGCCCGATGGTCTGCATCCCAGGGTACTTAAGGAAGTGGCTCTAGAAATCATGGATGCATTGGTGTCATTTTCCAATGTTCTATAGATTAAGGATCAGTTCCCGTGGATTGGAGGGTAGCTAATGCTATCCCACTTTTTAAGAAAGGAAGGAGAGAGAAAACAGGAAATTATAGACCAGCTAGCCTGACATCAATGGCGGGGAAGATGCTGGAGTCAATTTTAAAAGAAGAAATTGTGGAACATTTGGATAGCAGTAACAAGATCATTTACAAAGGGGAAATCATGCTTGACTAATCTTCTGGATTTTTTTGAGAATGTAACTGGGGAAAATGGACAAGGGAGAGCCAGTGGATATAAGAAAATAACTGCAGATGCTGGTACAAATCGATTTATTCACAAAATGCTGGAGTAACTCAGCAGGTCAGGCAGCATCTCGGGAGAGAAGGAATGGGTGACGTTTCGGGTCGAGACCCTTCTTCAGACAGTGGATGTTGTGTACCTGGACTTTCAGAAAGCCTTTGATAAGTTCCCACATAGGAGATTAGTGGGCAAAATTAGAGCACATTATATTGGGGGTAGGGTACTGACATGGATTGAAAATTTAACTCACAAAATGCTGGAGTAACTCAGCAGGTCAGGCAGCATCTCAGGAGAGAAGGAATGGGTGACGCTTCTTCAGACTGATGTCAGGGGGGCGGGACAAAGGAAGGATATAGTTGGAGACAGGAAGATAGAGAGAGAACTGGGGATGGGAAGAGAGGGACAGAGGAACTATCTAAAGTTGGAGAAGTCAATGTTCACAGCAAGCTGCCCAAGCGAAATAGGAGGTGCTGTTCCTCCAATTTCCGGTGGGCCTCACTATGGCACTGGAGGAGGCCCATGACAGAAAGGTCAGACTGGGAGGGGGAGTTGAAGTGCTCAGCCACCGGGAGATCAGGTTGGTTAAGGCGGATTGAAAATTGGTTGGCAGCCACGAAACAGAGTAAGGATTAACGGGTCCCTTTCAGAATGGCAGGCAGTGACTAGTAGGGTACCGCAAGGCACGGTGCTGAGACTGCAGCTATTTACAATATACATTAATGACTTGGATGAAGGGATTAAAAGTAACATGAGCAAATTTGCAAATGACACAAAGCTGGATGGCAGTGTGAACGGTGAGGATGATGCTATGGGTATACAGGTAGCACGGGCGGCACGGTAGCACAGCGGTAGAGTTGCTGCTTTACAGCGAATGCAGCGCCGGAGACTCAGGTTCGATCCTGACTACGGGTGCTGCACTGTAAGGAGTTTGTACGTTCTCCCCGTGATCTGCATGGGTTTACTCCGAGATCTTCGGTTTCCTCCCACACTCCAAAGACGTACAGGTATGTAGGTTAATTGGCTGGGTAAATGTAAAAATTGTCCCTAGTGGGTGTAGGATAGTGTTAATTTACGGGGATCACTGGGCGGCACGGACTTGGAGGGCCGAAAAAGGCCTGTTTCCGGCTGTATATATATGATGATATGATATGATACAGGGTGACTTGGACGGTTTGTGTGAGTGTGCAGATGCATGGCAGATGCAGTTTAATGTGGATAAATGTGAGGTTATCCACTTTGGCAGTAAGAACGGGAAGACAGATTATTATCTGAATGGTTCCAAGTTAGGAAAAGGGGAAGTACAAAGAGATCTGGGTGTCCTTGTTCATCGGTCACTGAAAGTAATCATGCAGGTACAGCAGGCAGTGAAGAAAGGTAATGGCATGTTGGCCTTCATGACAGGAGGAGTTGAGTGTAGGAGCAAAGAGGTCTGTGTGCAGTCTTGGTCTCCAAATTTGAGGAAGGACATTCTTGCTATTGAGGGCGTGCAGCGTAGGTTCATTCGGTCTATTCCCGGAATGGCGGGACTGTCATATGTTGAAAGACTGGAGCGACTGGACTTGTGTTCACTGGAATTTAGAAGGATGAGAGGGAATCTTATTGAAACATAAGTTTATTAAGGGATTGGACACGCTAGAGGCAGGAAACATGTTCCCAATGTTGAGGGAGTCCAGGGGGCACAGTTTAAGAATAAGGGGTAGGCTATTTAGAACGGAGATAAGGAAAAACATTTTCACTCAGTTGTAAATCTGTGGAATTCTCTGCCTCAGAAGGCAGTGGAGGACGATTATCTGGATACTTTCAAGAGAGACTTAGATAGAGCTCTTCATGATAGCGTTATCAGGGGTATGGGGAGAGGGCAGGAACGGCGTACTGATTGTGAATGGTCAGCCATGATCACATTTAACAACAAGGACAGAGAGGAGGCACTCTGTGAACTGTACCGGGCCATCTCTGAGCAGCAGACAGCACACCCAGATGGCTTTCTCATCGTAGCTGGGGACTTCAACCATGCTAACCTAAAAACTGTCATGCCTAAAATATACCAGCATGTTGATTTCCCAACACGAGAAAACAACACCTTGGACCTTGGACTGCATCACTGTGTGGTTCGGAAGCTGCACAGCTTCCAGCCGCAAGACCCTGCAGGGCATAGTGAACACTGCTGAGAGGATCACTGGCGCCTCACTCCCAACACTCCTGGTCCTTTACCCCACCCGCCTCACCCGCAAAGCATTGAGCATTGTGGGTGACCCCTCCCACCCCTCCAACAGCCTCTTCACCGTCCTGCCTTCAGGGAGAAGGTTTCGCAGCCTGAGGTCGAGCACCACCCGACTAAAGAACAGTTTTTTCCACCAGGCTGTCAGGATGCTGAACTCTCTCCCCTCCCTCCCTCCTCGCTCCCCTGCCCCCATTGGACCTGGACTTTAACACCCCACACACACGCACATCCAGCACCAGACACTTTTTTTAACGCTGCTATGGACAGGCTTTGCACTACTGTTCATTATTTTTTATTGTAATATATTCATCTTCATCTTTTTTTCATTGAAGTGACTATATTTTATATTGATTGTTGTTTGCTGTGCCTTTTTAATTTTAACTTAATTTAATGCACTTTATTCCTCGGGATTGTGGGAAACGGTATTTCGATTTTCTGTCTGTGTAAACTAACTGGAAATTGACAATAAAGTTGACTTTGACTTTGACTTGACTTGACTTTGAATGGCGTTGCTGGCTCGAAGGGCCGAATGGCCTCCTCCTGCACCTATTGCCTATTGCCCATGTAGTAAAATGTGGACAAAGTGAAGGGGTCTGAATACTTTCTGAATACATGCCACTGAGTATACAAACAATAATAATCAAAACTTCGTATAGTAATTCTTTAATGTGAGGTGATTATGTCTTAAACTAACTATCCGTTTTCATAATGACGTGAATTATGTGTTCTATCAGATACCAAGCTAGTCTCGGTTGTTTCTGTGAAAGCAACGTTTATCTTAACAACCTTGCAAGCGTCCGCATGATGTACTGGCCCCTTTTAATTAGCCCAGGCATGAGAGGTGGTGTACTTAAACATAATTTCACCTCAGATTAATCCCATACACTCCTAATCGCGGAACAGTCAGGCCCAAGGCTCTCCCGTTGCATACCGCAAATTCAATAGCACCCCTCCACTCTACAGGCCCTCCACACGCAGCAGTAGGGAAGCACACAATTGCAGAATATTATGCCGACTACAACTAAAACAAGCCCAGTCACCACGCATTGCATAATGATGTGCCCTAACGTCCCAACCACCAATTCCACTCTGCGCTCTCCGTGGCCTCAACGTGCAACTGTTTGCCAATTTTATTCAAGGCGTTAACCTGTTGTCGCACGTGGTCGACCAGGTCCTAAATGTTTTCACCGGTACCCGGAATGCAAGTGCAACATTCTCCACCTATGATAGGACAAGTCCCCCCTACAACAGGTCGTTGGTTCAAGTTGTTTACTGCTTCACCCCTTGAGCGTGTGGGATGCAGTTAGCGTCCGTATCTGCTCCGTTCATACCATTCATACTCTTCACCAGCCCTGCTGTATGCGGGTAATACGGGATGAGGAGCGTCCACTACACGCCACTACTCACTGCTAAAGGCTGCTCACTGTTTGTTACCCGCATTGTGGGACATGTTGTTGGACTGAGTATTCGATGAGGTGCCATACATGGCCAATGCACGACTGTATCGTTCCCGTGTATCATGTGGGCCAGCAGCGCATTAAGGTTTTGTTGGCAACAGCTGTTCTTTACATTCCAACATCCCCTCTGTTGCCCAACAAGGCAGATGCCCCCCTACCGGTATCGGCGTTTGGGCCGTCGAAGACGATGGTGGGGAGCGGTTGTAGTCCCGCTGGTACCTCCCCTAACCTGCCGATATCCATTTCTCAAACTTCAGCCCAGTGGAATATCTATAGAACCCGCTCCACACGATGCCGTCAGCCTTTGAGATCCGAGCCGGCGTACAGAATGGTCGTGTGATTTTGAGAGATGTATCACTCAGCCATACCGCTGGCAAATCCCCATGAGTCGGTATACAGGCGGGCAGGAGTATTGTTGTTGAACAAGGGAAGTGTGGTCGCCTCAAACTCGGCCAGTTGACTCGAGTCGCCAGAACCATCGATAAACCAAGCATGTGATTATTCGTCGGGTGAGTGGTCAGAAAATGGACCTCTCCTCCAAACAATGGGATAGGCTCGGGTACTGAGCCACCTCCCGAGGGGAGACCATGACCTCCTCATGCAGACGGCTAACGCCGTCCGGGCCTTCCGCATTCTTATCGAGATGTACCATTTCAATTTTACAATATAGGAGCGTATGATCCTTCCTTATGGGAGACGTCGGTGGACTTAACCCGGGTCATAATGGGCAGGTGAGGGTGCATAACCACTATCCTACCCGCTGCAAGGTGTTCGGGCGGCATGCAAGCAACTGTGTTTCCAAGGACGAAAATCGCGATGCGGGATCAGGTAACGTCTTGGTCCAGAAACGGAGAGGCGCCTGCCGTCCGTCATGCCTTTGTCACAGACCACACTCCGCCTCGGGAGCTGTAACCGAAACCTGCAATGCAAAAGAGACATTCTCCCGCCTTAAGGTAACCTGGCGCGCCTGCACCAGGGCGGGATTGAGGGCATTCGGGAGGGGGGGCGGAAGTCTGTCAATAGGTGAAGGCAGTGACTTTGATCAGCTGCCTGTTTCCTGTTGTCATTATCAGACCAGATGAACCCAACCCCATGTACTAACCCGTCCCCCCTTAACACCCGTGAACGGACTTCAATCGGGTCAATTTGTCAATCCGCGTGTTTAACCTCCGCTTGTTTGAGCCTGACCAACTCAAAGTCCAGCGCCTGATTTTCCATCTCCGCTGCCCGTTTTCAGGATGTCTCCACGATTTCCTATATAGTCCGTGGCCGCTCTTTTAACTTATCAATTTTGTTTTTCGGGTTTTTTACTATTTGTTATTTTTATTTTAAGATTCTCATGTTACGATCGATAGCAACCACCTGATTTGTTGGTTCCATTTTCCTCGGGGAATCCACTCAGATTCACACGCCAAAATAACATATTGTACAATGTGAATGTGGTGAATGTGTCAGAAAGTCATTTTATTCAAGCATTGCGAAACACTGAGAGGCCCTAAAGGGGTTTCAAAGATTCACACGCCAACGCATTTTGATATTCTCACACAATGATTACATCCTTGAAATAATTCATCAATAATCAACGTCACTGTAGCATTTTATCACTGCTTTCCCCCAAAGTTATATTTAACCTGATGTTCCCTGCTGTTTAGAATACTAATCTGAGGAAAGACATTCTTGCCATAGAGTACAGAGAAGGTTCGCCAGATTGATTCCTGGGATGGCAGGACTTTCATATGAAGAAAGACTGGATAGACTCGGCTTGTACTCGCTGGAATTTAGAAGATTGAGGGGGGTCTTATAGAAACTTTAAAAATTCTTAAGGGGTTGGACAGGCTAGATGCAGGAAGATTGTTCCCGATGTTGGGGAAGTCCAGAACAAGGGGTCACAGTTTAAGGATAAGGGGGAAGTCTTTTAGGACCAAGATGAGAAAGTTTGTTTTCACACAGAGAGTGGGGAATCTGTGGAATTCTCTGCCACAGAAGGTAGTTGAGGCCTGTTCATTGGCTATATTTAAGAGGGAGTTAGAGTTAGAGTTAGAAATCATGCTTGACTAATCTTCTGGATTTTTTTGAGCATGTAACTGGGAAAATGGACAAGGGAGAGCCAGTGGATGTTGTGTACCTGGACTTTCAGAAAGCCTTTGATGAGTTCCCACATAGGAGATTAGTGGGCAAAATTAGAGCACATTATATTGGGGGTAGGGTACTAACATGGATCGACAATTTATTTCACAAAATGCTGGAGTAACTCAGCAGGTCAGGCAGCATCTCAGGAGAGAAGGAATGGGTGACGTTTCTTCAGACTGATGTCAGGGGAGCGGGACAGAGGAAGGATATAGTTGGAGACAGGAAGATAGAGGGAGAACTGGGAAGGGGAAGAGAGGGACAGAGGAACTATCTAAAGTTGGTGAATTCAATGTTCATATCACTGGGCTGCAAGCTGCCCAAGCGAAATATGAGGTGCTGTTCCTCCAATTTCCGGTGGGCCTTACTGTGGCACTGAAGGAGGCCCAAGACAGACAGGTCGGACTGGGAGTGGGAGGGGGAGTTGAAGTGCTCAGCCACCGGGGAGATCAGGTTGGTTAAGGCGGATTGAAAATTGGTTGGCAGCCAGGAAACAGAGTAGGGATTAACGGGTCCCTTTCAGAATGGCAGGCAGTGACGAGTGGGGTACCGCAAGGCTGGGTGCTGGGACCGCAGTTATTTACAATATACATTAATGACTTGGATGAAGGGATTAAAAGTAACATGAGCAAATTTGCAGATGACACAAAGCTGGATGGCAGTGTAAACTAAGGATGATGCTATGTGTATGCAGGGTGACTTGGACAGGTTGTGTGAGTGTGCAGATGCATGGCAGATGCAGTTTAATGTGGATAAATATGAGGTTATCCACTTTGGTGGTAAGAAAGGGAATACAGATTATTATCTGAATGGTGTCAAGTTAGGAAAAGGGGAAGTACAAAGAGATCTAGGTGTCCTTGTTCATCAGTCACTGAAAGTAAACATGCAGGTACAGCAGGCAGTGAAGAAAGCTAATGGCATGTTGGCCTTCATAACAAGAGGAGTTGAGTGTAGGAGCAAAGAGATCCTTCTGCAGTTGTACAGGGCTCTAGTGAGACCGCACCTGGAGTACTGTGCTCAGTTTTGATCTCCAAATTTGAGGAAGGACATTCTTGCTATTGAGGGCGTGCAGCGTAGGTTTACTAGGTTAATTCCCGGAATGGCGGGGCTATCATATGTTGAAAGACTGGAGCGACTAGGCTTGTATACACTGGAATTTAGAAGGATGAGAGGAGATCTTATCGAAACATATAAGATTATTAAGGGGTTGGACACGTTAGAGGCAGGAAACATGTTCCCAATGTTTAGAACTGTGATGAGGAAAAACGTTTTCAGTCAGAGTTGTGAATCTGTGGAATTCTCTGCCTCAGAAGGCAGTGGAGGCCAATTCTCTGAATGCATTCAAGAGAGAGCTCTTAAGGATAGCGGAGTCAGGGGGTATGGGGAGCAATATACAACGTAATTTCCCATATATCTCTCGTTTTCTAAGTATTCGTGAGCTTTTCCTATCACTTTAGACTTTATGACTTCAATCGGGTCAATTTGTCAATCCGAGTGTTTAAGCCTGACCAACTCAAGCCTGAGTTGTTTGAGCCTGACCAACTCAAAGTCCAGCGCCCGATTTTCCATATCCGCTGCCCGTTTTCAGGATGTCTCCACGATTTCCTATATAGTCCGTGGCCGCTCTTTTAACTTATCAATTTTGTTTTTCGGATTTTTTACTATTTGTTATTTTTATTTTAAGATTCTCATGTTACGATCGATAGCAACCACCTGATTTGTTGGTTCCCTTTTCCTCGGGGAATCCACTCCCTTCTAACTGTCAACACATGGTGTCCGATTTTAACGTTAGCATTATTATTTGGTGCATTATTTGGTCGACCGGCGTCCCGGACTGTGCGATTATGTTGACCAAACTTGCAAACCTGTCGGTGCTATTCACCCAAACTGGAATCTGACAAGTTTCAGACTCTACTGCTCCAAAGAGATGTACCTTCATCCGGCATTCAACGAGATCTTGTTGTGCATCACCATCTGGCCACCATAGGAATCGCAAGTCGTCGACATGCTTTTCCGATACCTTGACCTGATGAAACATTGCCTTGATATCCGCCATCAAAGCCACCGGCTCTTGTCTGAATCTGATAAGAACTCCGATGGGTGAGTTCGTTAAGTCTGGACCCTGCAGCAGTTGACAATTAAGTGATTTACCCTTAAAAACCGTAGCACAGTCGAAGACCACTCTTAAAGTTTCTTTCTTTGAATGATACACCCCATGGTGTGGGATATACCAAAGCTCTCCATCACTTCGATTCAGCTGGTCATCTGGCACCCTTTCAGCATAACCATTATCAATCATCTCTGTGATGAAAGATGTATATTCCATGAAATTTCGTATTCTTGCCAAACTTGTGTTTCAGATGCAGAATGCAACGGCTATTTGGCAGACTAATACTTTCTTGTTTGAAAGGTAAGTCTAGGCAATAGTGTCCATCTATCATCTTTACAGAATGATTCATAATTTCAAAAACATTTACCTCTTCTCTGGATATTTCTTCTGATTCCTTGCTGGTTCTTTCATTGAAGTCGTGATTGTACTGCTTGGTCAACAACTCTAGATTTACAATAGATATTCGATAGACGGCAGCTGCAATATGGTTATTCTTTTTCCTGCTTTAGTTGTTCCTTCTCGAGGAGCCATAGATAACCCATTCGAGTAGGGTTCTCACAGCAAACGGTCCATCTCCTTGACTGGTAACAACCTCCCTTGGTTCTAATGACTTCAAACCATTCGTTCCGATATGTAGGTCGATATCAGAATTTACTTTAGGTATCGACATCTTTCAAGTAAGACCATTTTTGCAAGTCTTAGAAACATAGAAGCATAGAAAATATGTGCAGAAGGAGGCCAATCGGCCCTTCGAGCCAGCACCGCCATTCCTTGTGATCATGGCTGATCGTCCACAATCAATAACCCGTCCCTGCCTTCTCCCCATATCCCTTGATTCCACCAGCCCCTAGAGCTCTATCTAACTGTCTCTTAAATCCATCCAGTGATTTGGCTTCCACTGCCCTCTGTGGCAGAGAATTCCACAAACGTTGGCACGGTGGTGCAGCGGTAGAGTTGCTGCCTTACAGCGAATGCAGCCTGCAGAGTTGCTGCCTGCACCGGAGACTCGGGTTCGATCCTAACTACGGGCGTCGTCTGTATGGTGTTTGTACGTTCTCCCCGTGACCTGCGTAGGTTTTCTCTGAGATCTTCGGTTTCCTCCCACACTCCAAAGACGTACAGGTATGTAGGTTAATTGGCTGGGCAAATGTAAAAATTGTCCCTAGTGGGAGTTAGTGTGCGGGGATCGCAGGGTGGCGTGGACCCGATGGGCCGAAGGGCCTGTTTCTGCGCTGTATCTTTAAACTCTAAAATCTAAAATAAAATCTAAACTCACAACTTTAGAGTTCACCTCAATTTTTAATGGCCTCTTTATTCTAAGACTGTGGCCCCTGGTTCTGGACTCACCCAACATTGGGACCATTTTTCCTGCATCTAGCTTGTCCAAGACTTTTATAATTTTATATATTTCTATAAGATCCCCTCTCATCCTTCTAAACTCCAGCGAATACAATCTTTCCTCATATGACAGTCCCGCCATCCCAGGGACCAATCTCCTGAACCTAGGCTGCACTGCCTCAATTACAAGGATGTCTTTCCTCAAATTAGGGGACCAAAACTGTACAGAATACTCCAGATGTGGTCTTACCAGGGCCCTATACAACTGCAGAAGAACCTCTTTAATCCTATACTGAAATCCTCTCGTTATGAATGCCAACATGCCATTAGCTTTCTTCACTGCCTGCGGTACCTGCACGCCAACTTTCAGTAACTGGTGTACAAGTACACCCAGGTCTCGCTGAACCTCCCCCTTACCTAACCTAACACCATTGAGATAATAATCTGCCTCCGTGTTTTTGCCGCCAAAGTGGATAACCTCACATTTATCTATCTTATACTGCATCTGCCCACTCACTCTACCTGTCCAGGACACCCTGCAACCTTCTAACATCCTCTTCACAGTTTACACTGCCACCCAGCTTTGTGTCATCCGCAAACTTATTAGTGTTGCTTCTAATTCCCTTTTCCAAATAATTAACATATATGGTAAACAGTTGTGGCCCCAACACCGAGCCTTGCGGCACTCCACTCGCCACTGCCTGCCATTCTGAAAAGGACCCGTTTATTCCTACCCTTTGCTTCCTGTCTGCCACCAAATTTCTATCCATGTTAACACCCTACCCCCAATACCATGTGCTCTAATTTTAGTCACCAATCTCCCGTGCGGGACCATATCAAAGGCTTTCTGAAAGTCTAGATACACTACTTCCACTGGCTCCCCTTCATCCATTTTACTTGTCACATCCTCTATTTCCCTTTCATAAATCCATGCTGACTTGGACTTATCCTATTACTGCTATCCAGTTATTACCTCTTTAATAATTGACTCCAGCATCTTTCCCACCACTGAAGTCACGCTAACTGGTCTGTAATTCCCCGTTTTCTCTCTCGCTCCTTTCTTGAAAAGTGGGATAACTTTAGCTATCCTCCAATCCACAGGAACTGATCCTGAATCTATTGAACATTGGAAAATGATCACCAATGGGTCCACTATTTCTAGAGCCACCTCCCACTAGGATACAGACCATCAGGCCCAGGGGATTTATTATCCTTCAGTCCCATTAGTCTACCCAATACTATTTCTCGCCTAATGAAATTTTATTTCAGTTCCCCTACCCCCCTAGATCCACTGTCCTCTAGTACATCTGGGAGATTGCTTGTGCCTTCCTTAGTGAAGGCAGATCCGAAGTACCTGTTTAACTCTTCTGCCATTTCCTGGTTACCCATAATAATTTCACTCGCGTCTGCCTTCAAGGGACCCACATTTGACTTTGATACTCTTTTTCTCTTAACATATCTAAAGAAGCTTTTACTGTCCTACTTTATATTCTTGGCCAGCTTCCCCTCTTACTTGATCTTTTCAGCCCGTATTGCCCGTTTTGTTAACTTCTGATGTCCTGTGAAGGTTTCCCAATCCTCTGGCTTCCCGCTACTCTTTGCTGTGTTATACATCTTTTCTTTTAGTTTTATTCCATCCCTAACTTCTCTTGTCAGCCACGGTTGCCTCTTACTCCCCTTAGAATCTTTCTGCCTTTTTGGAATGAAATGACCCTGCGTCTTCCGGATTATGCCCAGAAATTCCTGCCATTGCTGTTCCACCATCATTCCTGCTAGGATCCCTTTCCAGTCTACCTTGGCCAGCTCCTCTCATGCCTTCATAGTCCCCTTTGTTCAACTGCAACACTGACACTTCCGATTTAACCTTCTCCTTCTCAAATTGCAGATTAAAACTAATCATATTCTTGGTTAGGTATATTTGGATGAGAAACGGGCATAGTATCATGTGTAAACACATCAGATATTTGTATAAATTGTCTTCCTCCAGACTAGACATTTCCATACTTATGATATAATATCTATCGTTACATTTCTGTTCATTCATGGTATTCAAGAGAAGCATAATCTTTTCTCCTGTGATGTCCAGCTTTCTGTGCAAAAGGTAGCTGAACTTCCACTGTCCAAAAATATGTATGTTTGCAACACTGAATTACCCTTGATACTCCTTACCTTTACTGGTAAGATGGAGAAAATTCAGGTTTCTCCCCCGGCCCGAACATGCGCATTTATCTGAGGTGAGGCAACAACATCACTCGTAGCTGGCTTCTCCTTTTGTTCCATTTGCTCCGGCTTCTCGTCCGTATTCTCCTGTTCAGTGTGAAGTAATTCAGGATAATCCTGTTCGCACCTATGACAAGTTATCCGACTCTTGCAATCATTAACTATGTGTCCTTTCTTCAAAACATCCATAACAGATTCCTTTCTCCTTCAAGAAGTCCATGTTTTCCTTATATTCCTTCTTGAATTTTCGACACCATCTTATCGTGTGACCAACTTCATTACATGACGAACAAAACCCTTGTGTCTTAATGGTAGATGCATCTCTTTTCATTCCATCCTTCATTTCTATGCGTATTACGGTGGCAGAAAAACTGCTTTCCTTAGGTCCGGATCTTCACTTTGTTTTAGTAAAGGTAGTGCCTTGGACAGTTGATGGTTTAGGATCTTGAATATTCCCATGGCGTAGGTTTGACATTGACCATACTTCCCTTTCCATTAAATTCACCAGGTCAGGAAGCATAGCCTCTCTTTTGTCAACTTCCTGCATCAGGACTGCTTTATCTCTCCACTTTTATCATATCATATCATATATATACAGCCGGAAACAGGCCTTTTCGGCCCACCAAGTCCGTGCCGCCCAACGATCCCCGTACATTAACACTATCCTACACCCACTAGGGACAATTTTTACATTTACCCAGCCAATTAACCTACATACCTGTACGTCTTTGGAGTGTGGGAGGAAACCGAAGATCTCGGAGAAAACCCACGCAGGTCACGGGGAGAACGTACAAACTCCTTACAGTGCAGCACCCGTAGTCAGGATCGAACCTGAGTCTCCGGCGCTGCATTCGCTGTAAAGCAGCAACTCTACCGCTGCGCTACCGTGCCGCCCTTTTCTTTAAGCCTATAGATCAGTTTTAGAATGGTAGCCTTCCTATTACTAACGACATTCATTTCTTCCATGTGGTTGCTATTTCTCATCGAGTTACAACAACCCCTAAGAAATATTGCAAACTCATGCAAAGTCTTCACATCTTTTGCCATGATAACTGACCAAGCAAAGGCCTTCATGTATGCATTAGCAATCTTCTGTTTGTTACCAAGTACTCTTTAAGCAACTCTCTTGCCATTTGATAGCCCTCATCCGCAGGCAAATGTCGACAACTTTTAACAAGTTAGTTCGAATATCCGCTTGTGTGTTGTCCAGAAATCGTAAGCGATCTCTGTGACTAGTAGTTTTAATTTCCACTCCTGCTTCAAACGCTATTATGAAAGTTTCATATATTGCAAAGGATCACCATCATAGTTAGAAATTTCCATTGGGGGTAAGGTGGAAGGTGGAAGAGAGATTTTGTTGAGCTCGGAGCTCGCTGATTCTCGTTTGATTCCTCACCAATTCATAGAATTCACTTTGAGATCCCTGGCTTGGTGCAGATCGATCCGGGTAAATTTTGTCACGAGTCCCATGACCAGTTGTTTGTCTCTGGCTGGGCGCAGGTGGCTGATGAACAGTCTCTGAGAAGAATGCTGGGTTGGCTTATTTCAAGCCTCAACAGACATCCCAAAGGTTGGTTGCTTCTGTCTTGCACCCGGTTGTTTTGGCGAAGTTTTGTTGCCCATCCACTTACTCTGTGTCACGATACCAGACTGGCTCTGGCTGTGGGTTAACTTTAGCTGCTGTTTCCAGCTTAGTAGCTCCTTCTTGGACTAAGGAACTCTTCTTCTGAAATATTCTCGAGCCGCATTTTGATCTTTGGACTTCCAGTATGTCCCTCCTTGCTCCGGCAGCTGCAAGCTTCGTGGCTATTTCCAACCGTTCCTTCTCCTTTCTCAACTGCCTACTTTGTTACTCAGCCTCCCTCTTCAGCTGTTCTGCATGTCTTTTCAGCTGTTCATCTCGTTCCTCCGCCTCCGTCTTCAGCTGTTCTGATCGTTCCTCAGCCTCCCTCTTCAGTTGTTCTGCTCGTTCCTCAGCCTCCCTCTTCAGCTGTGCTGGTTGTATTTTCAGCTGTTCATCTTGTTCCTCAATCTCCCTCTTGAGCTGTTCTTCCTGTTCCTCAATCCCATACTTTTTTCTCCAAGGTGGCAGCTGCTAGCAAGAGAGCAAACCATCTCAGCTTCAACTTCCATTCGAGCAGAGACCCTTGCGGTTGAACTGGCTACAGAACCAGATTTATGTCTTGATGTTCGTGTTGAAACGTTCGAGACACTATCCTGAGGTGTAATTTCTTCTCTCACTTCAACACCTTGTTGCATCACACCTTCTACTATAGAGTGGAATGTTTGAGCTATGGTTTCAGACAACCACTTCTCCGCGTCTGCCATGAAACCATCGAAAAGTTCCACCCTTTCTTGGAACCTCTGAGTGTGCTATTCAGTTGCTCCTTTGGTAGTTGTAAACACAATATTGAGTGTTATTTTCTCCAACCACATGGCAAAAGTCAGGTAATTGATCCAGATTACATTGTACTCTCCTCACATTCTCATCTGATTGCATTAGTTCCTTCTGATATTCAATTGATTTGATAACCTGCTTCCACAACATCCTTCTGGCATCTTTCCAGGTAGGCTGCTTCTCCCTTCTCCGATAGCTTGATGTTTATCTTCTCATTTCTTCTTGATTCGTGCTCCACATCTCCCTCCTGTGGTGGTTCATCATACTAACCTGCCGAAAGATCCATGATGAATTGGCATTTATGACTGCTCCATAAATACCAGAAGAATTCAAAACAGAATGGGTATTTTTTCAAAACACATTATTATTTTCACAGTTGTGAAGGTCTTCTTGTCAGTATCTATGGTAAACAATCCCAAGCTGAGTACACCTTATCTTGAAGAAGTTCACAACATCGTTATTTTCAAGGGCGTACTCTGCGAGTTTTGTTTGGTGATCTTCATCTAGCATAAACAAGTTTCTTGTATCACAAAGAACTTCTGCAGAATTTTCCCACAGGCTTTTAAGTTGTTAAACTTCTTAACTTAAAATTACGACTAAATAGTTGTGACTACTCGCGGTACCCGGTCAATGAAGTCTTCAATATTCCAATGATCCAGGTATAGACCGTGTCAATTTGCCTTCGACCAATAGATTCTTTGTTCCAAACTTTAAGCTCTAATCTTTGGCAGAGATTCAGCTTCTTCTTCAGTTTCACTGTTGAATCGGATTTTACTTGTCCATTCGGAGAATAGTTTTTTTACTTAGATTCCATTCGGAAACCAGTTTTTTACTTAGATGTAATGGCAGTTTATATACCTTCTCAAAGTCCAACTTCGATAGCCATTACTGCTCGGGGATGTGGAGTTATAGCTTACCCACACACTGCACTCTGAGATGACAAATACGAATCTTCCAAACTCTGTTTCTTGATTAATTGGTCTTTATTAAAGTAGCACAAATCAAAAGAGTAATTCATAACTTTTCTTTCTTATCAACTGTTTCTTCTTCAAACAATACATTCGAGATCGTGTAGTCGTTTCCGAGGTCGCGGTTGTGGTAAAAAAATTGTATTTTCTCCGTCCTCTGAGACAAAACTGACCCCCAATCTCTGTGGCTACACTAGCCTCCTCAGATGTAGACACTCCTCATGACGTATCAAATCACACCCACAAACATGCAAAAAAGACAAACTAGAAATAATAAACATAGCCATAATATAATGATAGTAACTAATTTAAGCGTAAATGTCTCCGACACGACTTGAGCAATCATTGAGAAACTGCAAAATCTGGAAATACTGAATGGGGGAAACTTGGGAGTGATATTTATCCAGTAGATGAGGTGCTCCTCAAATTAGTACTAACCCCATCACATGTTGTTTAGGTGCTCTCTTGGAATTGCTTGAGTCAAATGTTAGGTCTCAGAGCAATCAACTGCTTTGTTTGTTGATGAACATAAGACCGTGAGACATAGGATCAAAATGAGGCCATTCGGCCCATAAAGCGTTCTCAGCCATTCAATCGTGGCTGATCTGTTGTTCCCTCTCAATTCCATTCCCCTACCTTCTCCCCTTAACCTTTCATGCTGTTACAAATTAAGAACCTATCATTCTCTGCCTTAAAAATACCTAATGACCTGGCCTCTGCAGCATTCTGCGGCAACTAATTCCACATATTCATCACCACCTGGCTAAAGACATTCCTCCTCATCTCCATTCCCAGGCTGCACCCTCTGTTCCTGGACTCTCCCACTACTGGAAACATCCTCTTCACACCCACTCTATCCAGACCTTTCATTATTCGGTAGGTTTGAATGACATCCACCTTCATCCTTATAAACTCCACCGATTATAGGAAGAGCCATCATTCACTGCTCATAGTTTAACCAATCAACCCCGGATTCATTTTTGTAAACCTCCTCTGGACCCTCACCAATGGCACTACGTCCCTTCTCTTATATTCTCCCTCTAAACATTGACGCCCTTATAACCAACAACCTATCAATCTCCACGTGAAATATCTCCAATGACCTGTCCTCCACAGCCGCCTATAGCAACGTGTTCTACCAATTTACCACCCGCTGGCTGAAATATTTCCTCCTCATCTCCCTTCTATCCTTTAATTCTGAGGCTGTGCTCCCTCATCCTCGACTCATCATTACTGAAAACATCCTCTTCGCATCCACTGTAACAAGCCCTTCTATTAGTCAGTAGGTTTCAATGATACCCACCCCTCTCATCCTTCTCGAGTCTTGACAAACTGACATTTCTAAAAGTCTGTATCTGGTCGGGGCATATCTGCTCACATACCTTTAGCATGCACCGCTTCACAAATGCAACCTCTGAAAAACACTTGGAAGCTCGGGCGATTTCTTCAGCCACAATAAAGCTAGCTTTCACTGCTGCATCATTTTTGGCTGTAGCTTTTGTAAACATATTCTGCTGCGTTTGCAGTCTGCCTTTTAATTCTTGGACAATTTTATGTTTTTCTTGGAGGCTAAATTTAGCATAATTGGCTCCGTGTTTGGTGTCAAAATGCCGACGTAAATTGTATTCCTTCATCACCGACACTGCCTCATAACACAGAAGACATACCGGTTTTTCTCCTTGAAGCACAAACATGTATTCGCTTTCCCATCATTCATTAAATTGCCTTCCCTCTGCATCAATTTTTCTCTTCTTGGACATTTTAGGATTATTTGTAGACCTTTTTCTAGTTAAACGCCATATGGAAACACTGCAATCCAGCGGCAGGATGCCGTCATTTCGCGGGTCACAAAATCGACATGCATTGTGGGAGATTTAGTTTATGGTCAGAGTAAACATCTGCATAGGTTCAGACACAAACAGCTGGAGTAACTGAGCGGGTCAGGCAGCATCTCTGAAGAAAAGGAATAGGTGATGTTTTGGGTCGAGACCCTGCTTCAGAGCTCTTCTTCAGTCTGTAGAAGTGTCTCGAACTGAAACATACCCTTTTCCTTTTCTCCAGAGATGCAGTCTGACCCGCTAAGTTACTCCAGCATTTTTGTATCTATCTTCGGTGTAAACCTGCATCTGCAGGTTTGAAAGAAACGTGTTCTTTCCTACACATCTAGTCTGCATAAGTATGTTAGATTGTTATAAAATCTAAAAGATAACACGCCCTCTTTAGTGAAGCTAACCCTTACCTGATCTTGACCCCAAGTGACTCCAATCCCTTACTAATTGGTGGCACCTTCACTGTCTCTTGTGCTGACATATTGAGTCACTCCGTTGGACCCAGCTATTTTCATGCTGGTTTCACAAATTGCTGCCCGAATGTAAAGGAAAGATTCATCCTTCTCCACGCATCTATTCAGTACAATTCTCTTGTAAGGTGACTAAGTGCATTGAGCCCGTTTAAAATGGATTGTGACTTTGAGTGTGTTTTAGTAAGTCCTGTGTGGAAGCTGTCGGTTTTAATCAGCATTGTCCACGGCCCATCGTTAAAATGCATCAGTCTCTGTGAAATTGGAGTAAATTCTCGTCAACTGCTTGGTGTTAACGGAGAGCTCCCGAGGCTGACGGCGTCCCGAAATGAATAACGACATGTTTCACTTAACTAAACACAAGACCGGACGGCAAACAAATATCAAAAGTTAAACTCTGCGCCCGTTTGGAGAACGGGAATGGCGGAAGATGAGACCATTCACCTACACCAGCGTCAAATACAGTCCCTGAATTCATGCAGCTACGCAGTCGGGAAAAAAACGTGAAGAAAAAATATATATATTCCGCTCGGAACCCGCCCCAGACCTGAATATGATTGTAAGCAAAACCTTGGTATGCTGATAAATAAATGAACGTGATTTTAACATTCCAGCTGATATTTACACTGTGAACGTTTTAACATATAGGTCAAATAAGAAAATGTTGTAAGCTCCAAAGACGGACAGGTTGGTAGGTTAATTGGCTTGGTGTAAATGTAAATGTACGGGGATCGCTGGTTGGTGCGGACTCGGTGGGCCGAAGGGCCTGTTTCGGCGCTGCATCTGTAAAACTAAAAACTAAACAGGGACAGTGGGAAAATAGGCCCAGAAGTTTCAGCAGTCTGAAGAAGGGTCTGGACCTGAAACGTGGGAGACAAATGGAGGAGCCGCGGTGCTTTTTAACTTTGTGGTCACTACGCTGTAAAGCAGCATAGACTTTTATTTTAAGACAATTAAGCTCTCGCGGGCCACATAAAATGACGTGGCGGGCCTTGAGTTTGACACATGTGTTCTAGACTAAGCGAGTATAGGCGCAGAGCTATCAAATGCTCATCACATCTCAACCCAATTGTCCGCTGGATTATTCCGGTAAGCCTCCTCTGGACCATCTCCAACACCGACATATTCTCAGACATGTATCCCAAAACTGCTCACAATATTCCAAAAGTGATTGACCAGTGCCTTATAAAGCCTCAGCGTTGTATCTTTGCGTTTATATTCTAGTCTTCTCTGAAATAAATCTAGCATTGCATTTGCCTTCCTTAATGCCGACTCAACCTGCTACATAACATTCAATAGAAACACAGAAACACAGAAAATAGGCGCAGTAGTAGGCCATTCGTACCCTTCGAGCCAGCACCGCCATTCAGTATGATCATGGCTGAAGATCCAAAATTAGTACCCGGTTCCTGTTTTCTCCCCATATCTCTTGATTCCTTTCGCCCTAAGAGCGATATCTAACTCTCTCGAATACATACATTTCGGGAATCTTGCGCCAACATTCCCAAGTCCCTTATATCAGCACTTCAACTCCCCCTCCCACTCCCAGTCTGACCTTTCTGTCACGGGCCTCCTCTGTTGGAATAGTGAGGCCCACCGCAAATTGGAGGAGCAGTATCTCATATTTCGCTTGGGCAGCTTACACCCCAGCGATATGAACATTGATTTCTCCAACTTCAGATGGTTCCTCTGTCCCTCACTTTCCACTCCCTCTTCCCAGTTCTCGCACTGTCTTCCTGTCTCCCACTACTTCCTATCTTTGTCCCGCCCCCTCCCCTGACATCAGTCTGAAGAATGGTCTCGATCCGAAACGTCACCCATTCCTTCTCTCCTGAGATGCTGCCTGACCCGCTGATTTATTCTAGCATTTTGTGATACCTTCGATTTGAACCAGCATCTGCAGTTATTTTCCCACACCTTTCCCAAGTCCCTTTGTACTTCCGATTTCTGAAGCCTCTCGTTATTTAGAAAATGAGTTAATGACTTTATTCTTTCTCCCAATGTGCATGACTGTACACTTTGTTACGCTGCATTCTATCTGCCACTTCTTTGCCCACTCTCCATGTCCTTCTACAAACTCCCTGCTTCATCAACACTATCTGCCCTTGACCTATCTTCATTGCCTTTGAAGATTGGCCACAAAACCTTCAAATCCATCATTCAGATCATTAGCATACAACTTGAAAAGTAGCGGAGCCAACACAGACCCCCTCTAGAACACCACTAGTCATCCGCAGCGAACCAGAAACGCCCCGCTTTATTCCTTTTATTACAGCATTTTGTGTCCATCTGAGGTATAAACCAGTATCTTCAGCTCCTTCCAACAAATACTGAATTCAGCAGTTGGGACTTCATGTGACAACTGTGCAACGCGATCGTATGTTACACGTGGACTACTGTATACTCGTCTAGTCCACCTGCCATTAAACTAGCAATTGTGCAAACACTTTTACAAGGATATTGTCCGGTCTGCGTGATTTATACCATAAGAAGGGATTGGGTCGACTGTTTTTTTTTGTCTGGAGCTTTGGAGGACGAGGGGTGACTTTATAGAGACGGGGAAGGGAAGAATGGCGGGTGGTGACGGCCTTCATGCTCCACCCCATTTTCTTACACCTGTATCCACCTTTCCGGACTTATATTTCACTCCTCTTCCCTCCTTATCCCACCCTCATTTTGCCTGCTTTTCATCTCTTGTCTTTGTATCGCGCTCCGCCATTGGCCAATTATACCACCTCATCTGTATCCACCTATTATTTGCCAGACCTTGTCCCCCCCCTCCCCCCCTCATTGAAATACAATATAATACAATTATTGTCATAGTACAGTACAACGAGATTAAGAATGCCACTTCCATATCGATGCGATAAAATAAATAAAACGAGGCGAAAACAAAATCAACAAAGGGAGGGGAAAAAACGGAAACAAGGTAAAGTGCAAAAAAAGGTTAATGCAGGGACCGTTGTGCCGATTACCATGAGGGCAAAGACAGTTCATGGCGGGCTCTCAGCAGGTCCGATTCAGAATAGCTATAGCTCCAGGAATAAAGCTGTTCCTTAGTCTGGAGGTGCGGGCGTAGAAGGCCTTGTACCGTCTGCCAGATGGAAGTAGTTCAAACAGACGGTGGTATGGGTGTGTGGAGTCATTGTAGATGCTGGTGGCTTTCCTGAGGCAGCAATGCGTTGTAGATGTCCTCCAGGGCTGGGAGCTGTATCGCAATGATCCTCTGCGCTCTGCAGACAACCCGCTGAAGAGCTCTCCTATCCGCTGCCGTGCAGCTGAGATAACGCACATAGATGTCGTATATCAGTATTCCCTCTGTGGTGCAGCGGCAGAAGGTCATCAGTAACTGTTGGGGCAGACTGACCTTTCTCAGCGTTCTCAGGAAAAACAGCCGTTATGTGTGCCCAGAAACCCGAAGCTGGACACTCTCACCACTCTGTCCCTGTTGATGAAGACTGGAGCGTATTCCACATTCTGTGACCTTCCAATCACAACAGCAACCCCACCATCATGTATATTATCGAATTCCATATAAGGAAGTGCGTTTGCTGATGATGCATAAAGAATGTTTCTTTTCTTTGTGGCGCCAGCGGGTTGCGGGGCTGATGACGAGGCAGTCAAAACTATGGGAGATTTGGATGGGAAATAAATTAGGAGACGTGGCCTTCAGCTGAGTGATTGGAAAACCAGCCAGCTTAGGTTATTGTAATGGATTATGAACAGCATATGAAAGGTATGAAGAATGAGAGTTTAGTTGGGAGAATGGAAAATGGTAATTGAGACATAATTGAGGCAGGAAGTTTCGCACATTGCAAGTTTCGTTTCGTGTAGTTTAGAGATACAGCGTGGCAACAGGGCCTTCGGCCCACCGAATGCCCAACGATCCCCGCACATTAACACTATCCTGTACACACTGGGGGCAATTTACAAGTATACCAAGCCAGTTAACCGACAAACCTGTACGTCTTTGGAGCGAGGGAAATACGGGAGATCCAGGAGAAAACCCACGCCGTCACGGGGAGAACGTACAAACTCCGTACAAACAGTGCCAGTAGTCAGGATCGAACCCCGGCCTCTGGCGCTGAATGGGTGCAAATCTACCGCTGCACCACTGTGTCGCCCTTTATCGAGCCGAACACTTGACTTGCCAGGGTTATTGGCACCAAGACCTGGCAACTGGAATGCGATTATATGGGTTTTTGATGGTCGGCAGAGACCTGGTGTGCCGAGAGACCTATTTGGTAAACTATGGCTCATTTCGTCCATGCCGTTTCGATATAATCAACTGAAGTTTGGAAACAACTGATCATAGAAAAGTTAAATTCCAGCATAATTAAAAAGATCATAATACTAGTCTTGCACGGTTGTAATTGAATGAAAACACAAAGTAGTCGGGAGATCCTACTTGCCTATCGGGTGGTGATAGAGAAGGGTTCTGATATACGAAAGCCATAAAGAGCCACTGGACACGTTGCAAACCATTCAGTCAAAGTACTGGCCTTCATCCAGTAACCGGACAATTATTTTCTACCTCTGACGCGCCTCTATCATGGCCAACACAATCAGGACATCACACGACTCCAGCAGGTTTAAATAGAGCAACATCTCCAACCAGTTTCCAAAACCATTCTCTGCATTCCTGATTGTGACCAGCGAATACTGCAGAAGATGATGCAAACCGTCCTCTTGGTTTTCGGAATCCTGATGTTGATTTCACCGTTTGCAGAGGCCATTGGGCTTGATGGCGTCCATGGTGGGTATTTTATATTATGAGATACGTTCTCCTCTTCCAAAGCCCTCAAAGTCCAGCTGCGGGAAACAGTATATTTAAATTGCTCTCCGTACCCACCGGACATTTTATTGTCAGTGTTTAAGTGACATGGGGGAGGGATCGTAGGAAAATCTGCAGATTGCATTCAAAGGATGAAATCCCAATTCTGAACCAGATTTCCCACAGATGCTGGCGATGTTGAGGTTTTGTGTAAAGGTCCAGTGCAGCAAGGGGAACTCATATTTCGGATGCACCGAAGTGACCCAACGCGCGGGCCCGGATGTACAGAAGGGAGTGAACAACCAGACTCTGCTCCGTGCCCACGCTGCCTCTCGCCAAGGGTAGAATAGGAATAGGGATAGGAATACCTTGTTGTCACTTGACTAGGTATAGTGAAATGCTTTGCTTGCATACCCAATGTATCCAAATAGCAGCCATCTACGGCGCCGACAAAGATACAATGCGCGCCGGCTCCGGCGTTTGTTCTCCCCCACAGTGGTTCCCCCACGCCAGGTCCCCATTGTCCTTTGTCCCGTCCCCCTCCCCTATTGCCCATTACTCTTCCCCTCCTCCCTCACGGCAGTCCCCCCACGCTGGCTTTCCATTGTCCCCCCCCCCCCCCCCCCCCACTCTGGTCCTTCGCGCTCTCATCGACCGTCGACCGCCGGACCATCTCCGAGGCCCCATCGTCACGAGGTTGCGCCGCCGAGGTCTCCCCGCTGTCGACGCTCCACTTCACGCCTCCGTGGCACGGATCCGGGCCCCCAGCCGCGGGCTCGGTCGGCCGCTCCGCCGACCTGGACTCCGATCCGCAAGGTCCCAGTCGAGCCCCCGACCCGGGCTTCTACGCGGTTATCGAGG
Organism: Rhinoraja longicauda; assembly: GCF_053455715.1. Lineage (NCBI taxonomy): Eukaryota > Metazoa > Chordata > Chondrichthyes > Rajiformes > Arhynchobatidae > Rhinoraja > Rhinoraja longicauda. Next base: position 35,941,141 of record NC_135975.1, read on the forward strand.
ATGCATCGGGACCGCGGGGCCTCGATAAAGGCCTCCGGCCGCGTTCCCAGTCCACAGCCGCGGATTCTTGCACGCGTCTTCATATTTTAAGCGCCATTTACAAAAGATAAAGACATTTTTCAAAATCCAGTGTCCGGTCCACATGCTCCGTGTAGTGGAGGTCCCACAATCCAAGTACGTCCAGGTAAGCCCCAGGCTGCTGCAGGGCCTCCCTCCATCGCCCACCAACTGATTCGCTGCTCTGAATTATTCCTTTTTTAATCTCGCCAAGTAGATTCGGGGCGGTATGTATAGAGAGCTTTTGAAATCTTGAACTAGCTGTAAGTAAATTATAAGAATCGGAATTAAGCGGCGAGGGAAGCTACGGTTAATCAAACTACCGTATTATATTTTACTCAGTAACATCCCTGCATGACATATTTGACCCAATTTATCTTCATTCTTGATTAGTCCATTTTCTATCTATGTTAATTTGTTCATCCTCTACACGACACAAAGTTACACAATGCAATTTATTCGCACCATTTGGAATGCAGTCAGTCCACAATTACTGGTTATCGCCAAGTCCCTCCTTAATTCCTCATTATGATATAAAATCGCAAAGAATAACAGTAGGAAAAGGCCATTCGACTTGTGGAGTTCAGAGTACATCATAAGGACAGGTTAGGTTTTCAAGGCTTCTTCGTGTTTTCCATGTATTTGTAAATCAATGGCCAAACAATTAATTGTTGAAAATCCATTTAATGGTTTTAATAGGCACTTGCGGAAGAGGTGGAGGAATCTGTCAATTAACTTGCTCCGGAACACAGATATTTGATCCCTATTGTCATAGGGCGTACGTATGCTGCGTGCCACCTGGTCTTGGCCGACGGTAGTCAGTCTCACTTCCACAGTCTAACAGCCGGCCATCGTTCGGAATTCTCTGAACTGATGAACTAACGAATAAAAATGGCTGCAAGATCACAGTTTCGTTTACTGCTTGTTTCTCTTTCCGATAAAACTGCGCGATAATATTTATTTTCTGAAGGGATAACTAACTACGGGAGAAATTGTCGGAATCGGTGCGTTTGTTTAAAATAAAGATCGGGTGTGGGGAGTAACAGGCTAGAAATCCGAAATGAAATGAGAAGTTGCTGGAAGTGGTTAGAATGTCGGGCCTGTCTCATGAATGGCCTTCGACCTAAAATATCAACTTTGCTTTTATTTTTTTCTGCCTTTTTGCTGTAACCGGCAATCTCTGTTTTCATTAACACATAACGCATCGCTAGAAATGTTTCCTTTACTGATGTTAGTGAGACAAGTGAAAGCGATACGTCAGTCTGAAGAAAGGTCTCGACCCGAAACATCACGCATTCCTTCTCTCCAGAGATGCTGCCTGACCCGCTGAGTTACTCCAGTATTTTTGTGTCTACCGTCGGACAATTGAATTTCGTTACTTGAACTGGAAATAACAACAAAAATGCGGATGACCCGTAAAAGGAATGTTTTCTTCTGGTTCAATTTGTTTCCAATTCTCCGTTTCCTAATATCTCAGTTCAGTTATAATTATCTGTCTTCCAAGCTGTACCACCAAACTAAATAATTACAAACTTATCTACATTGCCTGCGTTTGGGCCAAACACACTCATTCAAGCACGAATCAGTGTGTGCGCGTGTGTTTGTGCGTGCGCGTGTATTTCTGTGTGTGTACGTGTCTGCGTGGGAACGGTCGTGTGTGTGTGTGTGCGTGTCTGCGTATGAACGGTCGTCTGTGTGTATGCGCTCATCCACTGAGTAGACGGACAGTCAAAACCTTCTGCCTCAAACAAAACGTAATTCCCACTCTTTGTTTCCTATCTGCCAATCACATTGCCACATATATCACCAATTTACCACCAAACCCGTGTGCTTTAACTCTGCACGATTATTTCCTATGCAGGGATATATACACGCGTAATCTAACAGAAAGGACTTCACAAAAATTGGATTGTCCACATCCATAATGTTCGTAACACGCACAAATCCAAGTGCATTCTCGATGACTATCCATTTGTTGCGCAAGATTCCCCTCTCCTTAATCATGGTGACTTTGTATGACATGATATTCCATTATGTATTCTGTTATTGCTAACCCTTTCCCCGCTCACATCAGGCGCGGCAGTTCATAATCATTTCTTTCTCTCCATCTCCTTGTGAAAGAATGACCGTAGTTCCACTTCTTGATGTCCCCCTTTGTTCAGAGATCAGAAAGAACGATGAATCACGCAAGTTACCAAATCAAGTCAATATGTATGCAGGTAATCACTACTTGGAATCATGTGTAGGAAGGAACTGCAGTTGCTGGTTGACATCGAAGATAGATACAAATTGCTGGAGTACGTCATCCTGTCAGGAAACTTCCTCCCCCCTCCTCGACTCCATCCAGGGACCTTGACAGTCCTTTCAGGCAAGGGAGAAGATCACGCATCCACCTCATCTACTGTATCCGTTGATCTCGGCCTGGGTTCCTATTTATCTGCGAGACCAAGCGCAGACTCGGCGATCGTTTCGCGGAATATTATGCGCAGTCTTTCTTGCCCGACGCGATCTCCCCGTTGCCAAACTCTTTAACACCCCTTCTCATTCCCACACTGGCGTTTCTGTCCTGGACCACCTCCATTGCCACAAGCAAATTGGAGGAACAGCACTTCATATTTCGCGTGGACAGTTTACAACCCAGCGGTATGAACGTTGATTTCTCTGATTTCAAGTTACCCCTGCATTATTCCCCCCTCCCACCCCAAGCCCTAATCATCCCACTAGTTCCACTGCTCGCAACCGTGTATCAATAGACAATAGACAATAGACAGTATCCGTTCGTTATCACCCTTTCTCCTGCCAACAATGGGCCCATTATGTTGTTCATCAGTTGCCGGTCCTATTTTTGTCTGGCCTTTTTATACCTCCAGTCCCCTCCCACAGCCCCTCTCTAGTCTAAAGAAAGGTTCCAATCTAAACCCATTGATTTTCTCCCCAGATGCTGCCTGACCCGCCGTGTTACTGAAGCATTTTGTTTCTATCTTGGAAAACATATTGCCTGAAAAAGACATTTTACATACTTAGCCCATATTGGGTTTTAAGTAACATAACATCCGCATTTTATCATTGGCCAAGTTTCATTTGGGCGAAAAACGTAACAATGATAAATTACCAAATAAGTTATATATAGTAATAAAACGGTAGAAAAGTTTGAATATTTGATACCCAGTTTCTCAAGGTCTCCCTTCGGTGGAAGTGTATAATTTAGGATCGCAGACATTGGGAGAGTTTCGACCTTACTTTAGACTTTAAGGCTACAACGCGGAAACAGGCCCATCGTCCCACCGAGTCCGCGCCGACCATCTAATCCCCTCCTCCCCCCACTCACGAGCAAACATTCTAGGGCCATTTCATTACAAGTTACCTCAGCCAATTAACCTACACACCTGTACCTCTTTGGAGTGTGAGCGAAAACAGAGCTCCCAGAGAAAACCCACGTGATCACAGGAAAAACGTACAATCTCCATGCAGACATTTCCGGATTGGACCCTGGTCTGTTGCTGTGAGGTAGCAACTGTACCGTAGCACCACTTTTTATGGAAATCTATAATAAAGCTTTGGCAGGAAGCAGAAATTTGTTCCCCTTGTTCACGCAAGGTGTTCGAGGAGCAAGAAGATTAAATGAGCACGTGGCTGGCCATAAGAGTTCAAGTTATCACGAAGGGGGTCGATGAGGCTGAAAGAGATAATCTCACCATCTATGCATCAAGGCAGAGGAGACGAACAGTGGAATGCGTGCGAGGAGGTTATGGGGCAATTAGTAATTCTCTGTCACGTGGTATATTCCACAAGCGAAACAGCCGAAAAGGTACTTGAATCCCCGTAGGTGTGCGGACTAACCCCCCACTAACACATCACCCCCCCCCACCCCCTCGAGTGACCGGAGGAATCTCCAGCCTAGTATTAAACAGGTTACGGGGAAATACACTTCTGCCTGAAAATATTGACAGGTTGACGGGTTTTTTACAAAGTAACTAATAGGGAAGGCAAGGTGAGGCTCCGTCGTCGAATGGGATGCTGCCACCGAGGCCCAGGAATTTAGAGAGCTGTTGGATTGGGGTTATGGTGTTGAAGATATAACTGTGTTCAATAAATAGGAGCTACACGAACTGCAAAATGCTGAAATCTTGCATAAAACACAAAGTCCTGGAGGAACATATCTGGTGAGGCAACATCTCTTGAGGGAACATCTCATGAGTCAAAGTCGGCGTTTCGTGACACTTCAGTCTGAAGAAGGGACTCGTCCTAAAACGCCGCTTGTCCAGTCCTTCAGTTATCTAGTGTCCTCTGGGCCGGAGGTTGCCCTTCGTTTTAGGGGCCTTCTGAGGGTGTTATCTCACCGGTTGTTGGGGTTGGCTGCCCTGGAAATGTGTCCCCTGGGACGGAGGACGAGCAGAGACAACCCGAAGGGGTAGTCTCGGTTGTAGGGGTGGTTTCCCAGCCTGTGCCTGGAGATGTTGCTTCAGGTGTCAGTGGGTTTGCAGAATGCCCGGATTCCAGTGCTGTGTCTGGAGCGGCCAGTATCTGGGAAATTCGAGAGTTTTTGAAGGAACATCAGCGCAGTTGGAGCAAAGTCCGGAGAGCTGCCGAACGGTGGCCAGACCTGGAGGGAGCTATCCAGACACTTACTGCTATCCATCACAGTAAGGATAGTGGGCTTCTTGAGCCTAAGAAGCGTCAATTCAGGGAACTTTTGAAGCTTCTAAGAGAGAGGGGCTCCACTCCCACAAGGAGTGTGAGGAAAAACCGTAGAGTGTCTTCAAGTTCACAGTAGCTAGCCTAAACATAAACGGCGGAAGAAGGAACCTTCGTAGATTTCACCATCTATCGGTCCTTAGAGAGGGGAAGTATGCAATGAGTTTTCTGCAAGAGACGCACACTGTTGTTAGTGATGAGCCCACCTGGGTCCTGGAGTAGGAGGGGGGTATACATGAGACGCACACTGTTGTTAGTGATGAGCCCACCTGGGTCCTGGAGTGGGGGGGGGGGGGTATACATGAGACGCACACTTGTTAGTGATGAGCCCACCTGGGTCCTGGAGTTGGAGGGGGGGGTATACATGAGACGCACACTGTTGTTAGTGATGAGCCCACCTGGGTCCTGGAGTGGGAGGGGGGGGGGTCTACATGATCCACCTCAGTACAAAGTCAAGTGGGGTGGCCTTCCTTTTCGCCCTGATTTTCCAGCCAGAGATTGTGAAGGTGCAGGAAGATGTGCCAGGCCATTTGCTCTATCTGGCCGTGAGCCTGGATGGCGTGCCGTTACATTACATTAACGTGTACGCCCCCAGCACTGGCGCGATGCAGGCTCGTTTACTTCAGGAGGTGACTGCTCTGCTGAGCACTATTGATTGCGGAGAGTGCATCTTCCTTGGGGGGGGGGGGGGGGGGGGTTCAATGGCACCCTTGAGGCGAGAGATCACTCTGGTACTCAGTGTGCCCCTGCAGTAGCGAAGAAGTTGAGAGGTGTGATTGAATCTTTCGAGCTGGTTGATGCGTGGCGGAATCTCCACCCCGATTCCAACGCCTTTTCGCGGAGGTCTGAGGGGGGTGGTTCCCGTATTGATCGTGTGTACATCTCCAGAGCGTAAGTCTCCCGGGTCTCGGTGGCCTCTATGCGGCCGGTGCCGTGTTCAGACCACTGCCTGGTGTGTGTGGACTTTATCCCAGCGCGCACACGGGCTGGGTCCGCGTACTGGCACTTTAATAACCAGCTGCTGGAGGATCGCCGATTCCAGGAGTCTTTCAGGCGGTTTTGGGTGAAGTGGAGTGGGAGGTAGAGGGGCTTCCCTTCCCTTCGGCAGTGGTGGGATGTGGGAAAGGCTTACATTCGTCTTTTTTGTCAGGGGTTCACGTGGGGGGGCGACCAGAAGGTGGGACGCGGCAGTCGGGTGACTCGAGATGGAGCAACTTGAAGCAGAGTCTCGCTTGGGTCGAAGCGGTGAGGACTCCTGTGAGTGGGGAGAGTTTCAGAAGAGGAAGGAAGCGCTGAGGGACCTGCAGCTTGAGCGGTCCCGAGATGCTTACGTGAGGTCGCGAGTCCAGATGCTGCACGATCTGGACGGAGCTTCACCTTTCTTTCTCTCTCTGGAGAAAGGGCGAGGAGCCCGCAAACAGCTCATCGAGCTGCTCGCGGACGATGGCTCCTCGGTCACAGACCCAGAGAGGATTAGTGCGTTAGTTCGGTCCTTTTTTCTCCGCAGATGGTTTCAGCGGGGAGGCTCAGCGGGTTCTGTGGGAGGGGCTACCGACTATAGATAGAGAGGCGTTTGAACAGCTTGATGACCCCTTATCATTGGAGGAGTTGACTGATGCCCTGCACCAGTTCAGGAGGGGCACGTCCCCTGGGCTGGATGGGCTGACAGGTGAGTTTGTTAGAGCCTTCTGGGATGTCCTGGGGGGTGACTACATGAAAGTCCTGAGGGAAAGCCTGGTGACCGGGGAGATGCCCCTCTCGTGGTGCAGGGCAGCCATTGTGCTGCTGCCTAAGAAGGGCGAACTCCGCCTGTTGAGGAACTGGCGCCCGGTCTCTCTCCTCTGTACAGAGTATAACGTTTTTGCACGGGCGATGGCAAATTGGCTGGTCCCATCTGGCCCAGGGCACTGGTCAGTCAGCTGCTTTTCTATCCCTCAATCAGGAGAAGGCTTTTGCCAGGGTGGACCATGATTACCTCTTCGGGACACTGCAAGCATTTGGATTTGGACCACATTTAGTGGCCCGGGTCCGGCTTTTGTTCACCGCAGCAGAGTGTCTCGTGAAGGTTAATGGTGCGTTGTTGGCTCCCATTTGCTTTGGGAGGGGCGTACGCCAGGGTGCCCCATGTCTGGGCAGTTGTACTCGGTCTGTGTGGAGCTATTCCTGTGTCTTCTTCGGAGGCGGTTGGCAGGCCTGGTTCTACCAGGACCGGGGGTGGAGGTGGTTCTCTCGGCCTAGGCCGATGATGTTCTTCTTACGTTTACTGATCTTGTTGACCTGCGGAGGATGCGCAAATGCCAGTAGGTGTTCTCGGCTGCTTCGTCCGCTATGATCAACTGGAGTAAGTGCTCCGGACTTCAAGTGGGCCAATGGCAGGTGGGCTCCCTGCCAGAGGAGATGAAAGATTATGCGTGGAGCACCACGCACCTCCTCTACCTGGGGGTCTACCTGAGTCCAACGGAAGATGCTTGGCCGGCAAACTGGCAGGAGCTAGAGACGAAAGTCATCGCCCGGCTGGGACGCTGGTCAGGCTTGCTTAGAGGTCTTTTTTTCTAAGGTAGGGTGCTGGTCATAAACCAGCTGGTGGCCTCCATCTTATGTTACCGGCTGGCAACTCGAGTCCCGCCCTCTATCTTTGCAACTGCTGTACAGAAGAGGCCGGTGGATATTTTGCGGGAGAGAGGAAGTACTGGGTCTCAGCAGCAGTCCAGAGTCTCCCATTAGAGGAGGGTGGCCAGTTTGGTATGCATGCATACCCAGGTGGCGGCTCTCTATCTCACGACTCTGCGGAGGTACATGTGCGCGGAGCACCCTCCCAGATGGCACACTCTGGCCACGTATTTTTCCCGCCAGGGCCATTGCCTAAGGGGGGCTTTGTGGATCCCGGTGGCGGGCATCAATCGACCCGCCACACGGGACATGCCAAGTTTTCACCGCGATGTGTTAAGAGTGAGGAATTTGGTCATCTTCAGTCAGTGTGTTGCTCCTCAGGGGGAAGGGGGGGGGGGGGGTGCTGTGGCTGCGAGGGGGGCCGGTCCTCACCCTGTCGCGGTGGGTGTCGGGGAGCAGTGTGTGCTTGTAGTGATTCCGGCCGAGCTTACCCCCGCTCCGCCGGAACTGCTCATCGGGCCCAGGCTCCGGGATATTTCCCGGGAGGCGGCCCTACACAATTTGAGCCGCCTTTCCCAGATGCCCAGCGTGCTGTTCCGTGATGCAGGCAGATGTTTACTGTATAGGATGCTCCTGCACACTCTGCACCTCCTCCCCTTTGTCTTTCGTCCGGATACGCCGTGGCGATCCGTGTTGCCACCTGACGGTGGGGGTGGTCCCCAGTGGAGGTCTCCCTACAAGGGAGTCCTCCCCCTTTACATCGGGGACCTGGGGTGGAGAGTGTTGCACAGAGCCGTGGTTTGTAATAAATTTTTCCGCCGTTTCACGGACTCGCCGGCCGCTTGAGTATCTGAAAGGTTTGCTCCTCATGTTTTGGCTGCATTTCAGTCCTACGATTCTGGTGTTCGAGCACGGGGCAGGGGATGGGGAGGGCCGACAGGGAGGGTGGGATTTCCCTGTCCGTTTGCTTCTGGGCCTGGCCAAGATGGCCATTCGTGGGTCCAGGCAGCAGGCGGTCGATGGTGACACCAGAGTCGGCTGCCTGCCCCTCTTCCGGGCCCCTGTCTGTACTCGCGTGACCCTGGAGAGGGAACACGCGGTGTCCACCGGGACACTGGAGGCCTTGCGTGAATGCTGGTCGCCGCGGGGGTCGAGGCCATTGTAAATAGAGATTGCACCATTGTACGGTAATAATTGATTGATGTATTGTGACCATTTAGTGTTTATTTACTTTTTGGCACACTGTATTATGTATTTGTTGAATAAAGTCCTTGGAATGGAAAAAAGGGGGGGGAGGGAGGGAAAGAGGGAGAGAGGGAGAGAGAGTGATGGAGGGACAGACAGATAGATAGATAGATAGATAGATAGATAGATAGATAGATAGATAGATAGATAGATAGATAGATAGATAGATAGATAGATAGATAGATAGATAGATAGATAGATGGATGGGTAGATAGATAGATAGATAGATAGATAGATAGATAGATAGATAGATAGATAGATAGATAGATAGATAGATAGATAGATAGATAGATAGATAGATAGATAGATAGATAGAGGCACAGAGAGAGAGAGAGAGAGAGAGAGAGAGAGAGAGAGAGAGAGAGAGAGAGAGAGAGAGAGAGAGAGTGAGAGAGAGAGAGAGAGAGAGAGAGAGAGAGAGAGAGAGAGAGAGAGAGAGAGAGAGAGAGAGAGAGAGGGGTTATGATAATAGACAATAGGTGCAGGAGTAGGCCATTCGGCCCTTCGAGCCAGCACCGCCATTCAATGTGATCATGGCTGATCATTCACAATCAGTACCCCGTTCCGGCTCTCTCCCCATTCCCACTGACTCCGCTATCATTTAGAGCTCTATCTAACACGCTCTTGAAAGCATCCAGAGAATCGGCCTCGACCGCCTTCTGAGGAAGAGAATTCCACAGATTTACAACTCTGAGTGAAATAGTTTTTGCTTATCTCCGCTCTAAATGGCCTACCCCTTATTCTTGCTAAACTGTAGTCCCTGGTTCTGGTCTGCCCCAAAATTGGGAACATGTTTCCTGCCCATTAGTTACTGTCTGCTATTCTGAAAGGGACCCGTTAATCCCTACTCTTTGTTTCCTGTCTGCCAACCAATTTTCTATCCATGTCAGTACCTTACCCCCAATACCATGTTCTGTAATTTTGCCCACTAATCTTCTTTGTGGGACCTTATCAAAGGCTTTCTGAAATCCAGGTACACTACATACACTGGCTCTCCCTTGTACATTTTCCTAGTTACATCCTCAAAAAAATCCAGAAGATTAGTCAAGCATGATTCCCCCTTCGTAAATCCATGTTGACTCGGAACGATCCTGTTACTGCTATCCAAATATTCCGCAATCTCTTCTTTTATTATTGACTCCAGCATCTTCCGCACCACTGATGTCAGGCTAACTGGTCTATAATTTCCCGTTTTCTCTCTCCCTCCTTTCTTCACCCTCCAATCCAGGTAGCATCTATGGAGGCAATGTTTCCGGTGGAGACCCTTCTTCTGGATGGAATGCGTCAGTATGTGAATTGTAGTTCCACGACATTATAAACATTGGCTGGCGTCTCACCAGGACACTCTCAGTCTCCCGGAGGGTCACTGTGTGTGTCGATATTGATTGGGAATCCCCGTCAGCTTGTCCTATTTACGTGACATAACGCAGACTAGGTCAGCATTTTCGGTAGTTAACTGGGAGTGTGGTAGTGTTTCATGGCGAGCTTCGGCCCTGGGTGTCAAAACATTAACCGATGTTATGGGAAGCGTGTGCGTATCTCTCAGAGTTTTACTGAGTTTTTCAGTACATCATTGTTCCACTCAGACGTATTTAGTATTTATAATGGGTTTAAACAAGGATTACTTTTCACTAGTGTTCACGGGCATTGCATCAGTACTCATGGTGATTCCTAAACAGAGCATCCCTGGGACTTGGGATTGCGGAATAAAGAAGATTGGAATAAAATCAGCCAATCAATGAGGTGAAGAGATGGGTCTGGTGTTGCTTGAAACAATATTCCAATTAGTGCAATAATACTGCTCTCAATTTCCATCCTGCAGCGTGGATGGATTCTGACCACACAAAGACCATACAGGAGATTTGTTTCAGGGTAACGTATGGGAACGGCATCTGATAATTCAATAGAGCGGGTTCGGGCGGGAACACGCGACACTGGCATCAGCTAGACTGACGAATGAGATGTCAGCCAATGCATGAAAGTGTGTTGAACGTACCCGGAAGCTTACAATACCGAACACACTGTGAGTGGGTTCAGACCATGCAGAACAGCAGCGACGGTGCACACAAATCAGGTGACATTAGCCTTACCGGAGAAAGAGAACGGAGCAGGCAGACCATCCTGGATGGTACGGTCACGTGGCATAGGACAGTGCGAACCGGATACAAAGGAAAATAGAATGAGACAGCTTTGGACAGTTGGATGAAACCATCCACGACAGCGAGGTAACACACACTCAGATTGAGAACAAAGAACACGCGCGTTATCGGAGTGCTTAGAAGAAATAGATCAAAGCTGCAGTTGGACAAGTCCCTGTGTCCACGGAAATGAGAATTGCCCAGGACGAGTTAACAGATGAGGTTTTCTCAGAAGTGGTGAGAGAACACGCGGCTTCGAAAAATCTACAGATTTTGTGAGGGTGAATTTGCCAGTATATGTCGAGAATTTACACTCCATGTTTCTGGAAGACTAGAGGTGGAAGTCTTCACCTCATTGAAAGGAAAATGAATTATTCTATGATGTTGCGTATTGCACGCACGATTATTTTAAGAACGTCTCAAGCCTGTGGGTTAAAGGGACCGTTTTTATCCACTCACTTCTACCACTTGTATTCACGGGCCGAGGTTTTGCATTTTTTGGTGAAATATAAAGGTTTCAAGGTTTCACGGTTTCGAGGTCATTTTATTGTCACATGTACCAATCAAGGTGCAGTGAATTTTGAGCTACCATACAGCCACAGCAAGTGAAAAGCAACAAGACACAACCACTTAAAAGTTAACTTGAACATCCACCACAGTGGATTCCTCATTCCTTACACAGTGATGGAAGGCAATAAAGTTCAATCTTCTTTTCTCTTTGTTCTCCCGCGGTCGGGGCAGTCAAACAATCCGCAGTCGGGGCATTCAAAGCTCCCGCAGCCGACGATCAAACACTAAAACATACATTTTTAACACATACTAAAATTACCAAAAAGTAAGAAAGGACAGACAGACTGTTGGCGAGGCAGCCACGGCTGGTGGCTATTATTTCAATATCCTGGCAAATTTGCCTCTTTTGCAACTACATTCCTTCCCAATTTCTATCAATTTAATTTCAAGCAGCAGCGTTTACAGCCTTTTAAACCCCCCACTGTGCTTTGTGCTTGATAATGGACAGGGCTAAGTCTATAAATTTCAGCATGATCTCGTTTCCTTTATGTTAGAACTGCCGTGTAATCTATGATGCAATCGGTCAGAGTAATCTGTACAATCCATCTTCAGAGGATTTTGGAATATTCGTGGCATGTTGAATCTCATTTTAGTTCAGTTTCGTTTATTGTCACGTGTACCGAGGTACCGTGAAAAGCTTTTGTTGCGTGGTATCCAATCAGCAGAAAGAGAATACATGATTACAGTCGAGCCAATTACAGTGTATTGATATATGATAAGATAATGAAAACAAAGTAAGATAAATATAAGGTACACGATGAGACAAATCTCTTTGAAGTTCTCAGAAAATAGAGTATCTGGTGCGCCTCTACATGCTACGAACAGAATTGGGTATCTGAGACGCTAGCACCCAGCAATTGGACGCTGCTTCCTCTCTGCAAAGCTGGGGCACCAATGAAAACTGGCGCTTTGCTTACCTATCGTTTGAATTGGAAGATTAGTTATTTGTTTGGACGATGTTAAGCGAGAGGTTGTGGCTGTGGCACCTCTCAACCAGCTATTCTATCTCTCTTCAGTGCAGTGATTCTGAACCACCTGTGATTCGGCCAACGATTAATTTATGGGATAGATTTGCAAAGGTATATATGGAAGCGTAGGTGTTGGAAATTGCTGATGACGTTGATAAAATGTTTCTAAGAGTAAAGTTTCCACCGTTCTGTGGCATTGGATGCCTTAATATACGGACTCCACCTGCAAAGCGCAACATTAATCTTCGTGCCACTATATCACCAGTCGTTTGCAAAGAAGTCATAGTGAGAGTGAAGCTTTCACTGCCGTGAAACAGCAGACAATTCAGAGCAGCAGACATTAACACACATCAAATGTGTTTCCATCTCATGTTACCGAAGGTGAGGCGTCGGACACGTTCACAGCAAGCCAGACATGATTTAGCTGCACCGTAAATATTCTCCGGCCCTGCCCCTTGAGGAACTCGATGGGTCCAGTCAAGATATGTGGTGTGCTCACTGCAGAGAGTAAAGCCGCTGCACTGTAATATGATTTATTCACAAAATGCTGGAGTAACTCAGCAGGTCAGGCAGCATCTCGGGAGAGAAGGAATGGGTGACGTTTCGGGTCGAGACCCTTCTTCAGACTGATGTCGGGGGTGGGACAAAGGAAGGATATAGGTGGAGACAGGAAGATAGAGGGAGATCTGGGAAGGAGGAGGGGAAGGGAGGGACAGAGGAGCTCCCTGTAATATGAGATGCTTGGGTGGGACATCCTGCCTACAGAGAGAATGCAGCAAATGCATTTTAACAATTGTTTACTCCAGGCAATGCTGATCCATCTTTCCAACAGTAATAAGCTTTTGCACCGCTTCTAATCAGACATTTTCATTTCAGGCCTAATTTAAAATCATGATTGTGGTTCTGACGTCATTCGATGAGATTTTCAATCGCCACCTTGTAAACCATTCAGTCAACGAACAACCGTGACATCGTCGGCGAATCTAAATGCGAAGTTGGAACTACGATTTGGCTAGACTGTACAGACTGAGTGGAGTATTTATGTGATCTTGGAGTCATGGTTATCCAGGAAGAAATGTGTTGCCAATTTGTACTGATTTTCATCCGCTAATGAGGAAGTCCGTACAAATGCAATAGGTGAACAGACGCGATGTTGCCTGTTTGATAACCTTTTATAGTCGATGTCAGTGTTGCACGCTGCGTTGTCGTCAATGAGTAGCAGCTTGACGTACACGTTCGTATTGTCCGAGTGGTCCATCGTGATTCCGTCCCCTATCGACCTATTATGGCGGTAGGTAAATTGCAGTGTGTTCAGGTTGAATTGAATTCAATTCAATACTTTATTGTCACGTGTGACAAGTCACAGTGCAATTCTTAGTTTACATACCCAAGGTATACAAATAGTCACCCATAAACGGCGCTTGCAAAGTAACACATTCCCCCACCCGTGGCGCCGATCCATGCCCCAGCCAAGGGCTCCATGTAGCCAGGCACCAGGCACTCCCAGAAGGCACCTGCCGCTGCGGCACTCCCAGAAGGCACCTGCCGCTGCGGCACTCCCAGAAGGCACCTGCCGCTGCGGCACTCCCAGAAGGCACCTGCCGCTGCGGCACTCCCAGAAGGCACCTGCCGCTGCGGCACTCCCAGAAGGCACCTGCCGCTGCGGCACCTCCGGAAGGCGTCTGATTTGGGAATTCATATGAAAGAATGTCATAGCATGAATGTGCCTTGATGCTCCGCTCGCAAGTAACAACACGAACATACAATAATAAATTAAGGATAAAGCATAAAACATTCAAACATTAAGAATACAACATTATGGTTTAAACATGTGAGTGAAATAAATAAGAGCAAAAGGAGACAACTGACTTTTGGTTATTGAGTAGAGCTACTACTCGCGGGAAAAAAACCGTTTTTATGTCTGGCTTTGGCTGCTTTGACAGTCTGGAGTCGCCTTCCAGAGGGAAGAGCTTCAAAGGGTTTGTGGCCAGGGTGAGAGGGGTCAGAGATTATCTTACCAACTCGCTTCCTGCCCCTTGCAGTGTACAGTTCAGCAATGGTTGCAGCCAACAACCTTCTCAGCTGATCGAAATAACCAACTTCTCAACTAACATAATCGCTACGCACGCTGATGCCAAAGATCTATTTCATTTCTAGCAGCATCCTTGACAATCCCTACTGTTTCCTTACTGTGTTCGCCATTGAAATTCCTCATGTTTTTTCTAACTTAAATGGAATTTCTTCTCTTTTAAGAGGAAAATGTCGTCCATTAAAGGCCAGTCCAGTTATTTTAATCATGTGCAAATGTATAGAAGCGTTTGCTTGCAGCAACCTGAGGTTCGTACATGGGCCATGATAGGTCACCCATTCCTTCTCTCCAGAGATGACGCCTGTCCCGCTGAGGTACTCAAACTATTTGTGTCTGTCTTCGGTTTAAACCAGCATCTGCTGTTCCTTCTCACACGTGTAGTCTTCGGATGTCTATTCCTTCTGCCGGAGGATAGACGCGAGAGGATGGCATGCCCGGATGGTAAAGACATTTGATGACGATTCCTCCTCATTGAGGCAGCGCATTGTGTTGTTGTGCTCGATGGCTGGAGGGGTAGTGCTCGTAATGGACCAGGCTGATCCATAAATGGCTGCATTCTCTAGATTCCTGAATTGTGGGACTGCTGTGCAGCCCATGATGAACTCAGTTAGAATAATCTCTGCAATCCTTCTTCAAGGGATATTTGGAGGATTTCATGAGAAAGTGCTCAGAAAGTCAAGCACCTCTAAATACTGCGACCAGAACAGTGCATCTGGGACGCCTAGTAAATCGAATCTGTCAACTCATTCCAACGGTGGTAAACCAAATAAAACTGGTACGTTTCCTGCCTACCTTCTGCAGTGAACGATTAGTTGCTTGTTTGGATGATGTTAAGCGCGAAACTGTGGTGGTGGCGCCACACATCCCAGTATTAGATCTATTTGCTGTGCGGTGATACAGATTAGGCTAAAGATTAATTTATAGATCGAATTTGAAAGGTGTACATAGAAGCCCAGGACTTGGAACGTGCTGATCTTTGGAGGGGTTGATTGAGTAATACGCCGAGCTGTAGTCAAATGAACAGCAGCCGAACTGAGGTGCTCTAATTATGTGAATGGTCGAGAGGAGCGAGAACAGCCAATAAGATAGCAAACTGTTGACCTGATGTGGAGATAGAAAATGTAAGCGTATTCATGTCGTGTGTGAGAGTGAGACTATACATGCACAGCTCCTTTAGGTGTCCCTGCAATTAATACAGAACTTAGATGTTGAGTTAAGTTTCCGCAAAACTTTACAACCGAACATCTCCTGACCAAATCCAGCACTTCCTAACTGCAGATTAAAGTTGCCACCGTCCTGTGGCATTGGCTGTATTCAGAAACGGCTCCACCAAAGATGCATCATGGAAAACATTTTTTTGTGATAAACCACAGCTTGGTTTTGGAGCAACTTCATCAAAGACCGTAGGAAATTGCAGCTAATTGTGGACCAGACCACGACACAAACCAACCACCCTTCTAACGAATCCATTTATACCTCACGCTGCCTTGGGACGGCCAGCAGCATAATCAAGGACGAATTGCGCCTTCGCCACTCTATCCTCTCCCCTCTCCCATCAGGCAAAATGTATAAAAGGGTGAAAACTCAAAACTCCAGATTCAGGGACAGTTTCTTCCCGGCTGTCCTCAGGCAATTGAATCATCCGATCATAACCAGGGAGTACTGCTCCACTACGATCTACCTCATTTCTGATCCTTGGATTATCTTTTATTGGACTTGGCTGGCTTTCCATTGCACTGAACGATATTCTCTTCCCATGTGTCCCTACACTCTAAATGGCTCGATTGCAATCATGCATTGTATTTCTGCTGACTGATTAGCGCACATCAATAGCTTTTCACTGTACCTCGGTACACCTGTCAATAACCTAAACTAAATAAACTAAAATAAACAGATCGAGTGCTTCAAAGTTTCTTTAACAATTGTTTTTAGAGACAAGGATAATTCAAGGTTCCGACAGAATTAAACGTTTGCACTGCTTCTGATCAGACATTTTCAGTTACGGCCTAATTCTAATTCAAGATTACAGTTCTGACACCATTTGAAGAGATTTTCCATCACCATCTTGTTTCCCATTGATTCATCGAACAATCGTGATATCGTCGGCGAATCTATAGACGGAGTTGGAACTACCGTCTGGTTGCATTGTTATTTGTATGGACTGAGTGTTGTACACAGACTAAACGTTCTCCTATCCTCATGGTTATCCAGGCCGATGTGTGTTTTCAATTGTACTGATTATCCTCTGTTGATCAGTCGACACAAATGCATGGGGATGTGCAGAGCCCCAGTTCCCTGCTTGGTATTATCTATAGTTGGTTTCCGTGTTGGAAGCTGATTGATGGTCCATGAACAGCAGCCTGACGTATACGTTCGTATTTCGCGAGTGGTTCAGTGTTGAGTCAAGAGCCAGCGAGATCCCATCCTCCGACGAACTATAGTGGCGGTAGGTAAATTGCAGTGGGTCCAGGTCCCAGCTGAGTTAGGAATAGATATGCGTCATTACCAATGTCTGAAAGCACTTAATCAATACCAATGTCTCAAAGCACTAATGTCTCAAAGCACTGAAGATTGTGCCACGGGTCATGACTCATCGATGCATGTCACCCGACGTTTCATGGATGGGGTACTATTAATGCCGTTTCGAAGCGTAGCTTAGACAATAATGAAAGGCTGAAGATCTTCGCAACACGATAGACAGTTGGGCTGAGCGGGACACAACATCACGGCCAAGTACACTGCCAGGGCCGGGTATTTGCTGTGGATTCACCCTCAAGAAGGATCTTCTGACTCCAGTCATTCATCGTGGATGGGGCTTTTGTGTATTGATCCTCGCATTTTAATACAGAACAATCTGTTGTGATGCTTGTTGCTTCTCACCTCAGTTTTAAATGGCCTCCCCTTTATTTTAAGACTTTTGGCCCCTGGTTATGGACTCCCCCAACATTGGGAACATTTTTTCCTGCATCTAGCTTGTCCAGTCCTTTTATAATTTTACATGTCTCTCTAAGATCCCCTTTCATCCTTCAGTGGATACAAGCCTAGTCTTTTCAAACTTTCCTCACACGACAGTCCCGCCATCCCAGGGATCAATCTCGTGAACCTACACTGCACTGCCTCAATTACAAGGACGTCCTTCCTTAAATTAGGAGACCAAAACTGTACACAATACTCCAAAACAGGTCTTGCCAGGGCCCTATATAACTGCAGAAGAACCTCTTTACTCCTATACTGAAATCCTCTCGTTATGAAGGCCAACATGCCATTACCTATTTTCACTGCCTGCTGTACCTGCACACCAATTTCAGTGACTGGTGTACAAGGACACTCAGGTCTCGCTGCACTTCCTCCTTACCTAACCTGAGATAATACCTAACCATTGAGATAATAATCTGCCTCCATGTTCTTGGCGCCAAAGTGGATAACCTCTCATTTATCTACATTATTCTGTATCTGCCATGTATCTGCCCACTCACTCAACCTGTCCAAGTCACCCTGCAACTTCCTACCATCCTCTTCGCAGTTCACACTGCCATCCAGCTTTGTGTCATCTGCAAACTTGCTTAGAACATTCGATAATAAATGTCCCGAACCATCCCAGCAACTTTGTTGCATTTTTTAAACCAAATAAATAATCTCAGTTTTTAACTGACGCGTTTTCTGAGAATGTTATTACTGAATTCAGGGACGTCCTGAATGTTTACACATGACAATTGCTCTGGTTGAGGGTAATTGCACAGAGTTGAACATTTGGCCTGCGGTCATATTTCACCATGTAGATTGGATTACATAAACCAATGGCTTTTTATTGATAGGTGGAGACTGGGCGTGTATCTTAGTTGAGCACAGGGGGAATAGAAACATAGAAACATAGAAAATAGGTGCAGGGGGAGGCCATTCGCCCTTCGAGCCAACACCGCCATTCATTGTGTTCATGGCTGATCATCCACAATCGGTAACCCGTGCCTGCCTTCTCCCCATATCCCTTGATTCCACTAGCCCCTAGGGCTCTATCTAACACAAATTCACAACTCTCTGGGTGAAAAAGTTCCTTCTCACCTCAGTTTTAAATGGCCTCCCCTTTATTTTAAGACTGTTGGCCCCTGGTTCTGGACTCCCCTACATTGGGAACTTTTTTTCCTGCATCTAGATTGTCCAGTCCTTTTATAATTTTACATGTCTCTCTAAGATCCCCTTACATCCTTCTAAACTCCAGTGGATACAAGCCTAGTCTTTTCAATCTTTCCTCACACGACAGTCCCGCCATCCCAGGGATCAATCTCGTGATCCACATTCCCAGGTTATCCTTTTGTACCCAGTCTTCATTTGTTGGTTAGATTACGCGCGTTGGTACGCGGTGGATTGGAGGGTAGCTAATGTTGTCCCACTTTTTAAGAAAGGAGGGAGAGAGAAAACGGGAAATTATAGACCAGTTAGTCTGACATCAGTGGTGGGGAAGATGCTGGAGTCAATTATAAAAGACGAAATTGCGGAGCATATGGATAGTAGTAACAGGATTGTTCCGAGTCAGCATGGATTTACGAAGGGGAAGTCATGCTTGACTAATCTTCTGGAATTCTTTGAGGATGTAACCAGGAAAATTGACAGGGGAGAGCCGGTGGATGTGGTGTACCTTGACTTTCAGAAAGCCTTTGACAATGTTCCACATAGGAGATTAGTGGGCAAAATTAGAGCACATGGTATTGGAGATAGGGTACTGACATGGATAGCAAATTGGTTGACAGAGAGAAAGCAAAGAGTGGGTATAAATGGGTCCCTTTCAGAATGGCAGGCAGTAACTAGTGGGGTACCGCAAGGCTCGGTGCTGGGACCGCAGCTATTTACAATATACATTAATGAGTTGGATGAAGGGATTAAAAGTACCATTAGCAAATTTGCAGATGATACAAAGCTGGGTGGTAGTGTGAACTGTGAGGAAGGTGCTATGAGGTTGCAGGGTGACTTGGACAGGTTGTGTGAGTGGGCAGATGCATGGCAGATGCAGTTTAATGTGGATAAGTGTGAGGTTATCCACTTTGGTGGTAAGAATAGGAAGGTACAGTATTATCTTAATGGTGTCAAGTTAGGAACAGGGGACGTACAACGAGATTTGGGTGTCCTAGTGCATCAGTCACTGAAAGGAAGCATGCAGGTACAGCAGGCAGTGAAGAAAGCCAATGGAATGTTGGCCTTCATAACAAGAGGAGTTGAGTATAGGAGCAAAGAGGTCCTTCTGCAGTTGTACAGGGCCCTAGTGAGACCGCACCTGGAGTACTGTGTGCAGTTTTTGTCTCCAAATTTGAGGAAGGATATTCTTGCAATTGAGGGCGTACTAGGTTTACTAGGTTAATTCCCGGAATGGCGGGACTATCGTATGTTGAAAGACTGGCGCGACTAGGCTTGAATACACTGGAATTTAGAAGGTTGAAAGGTATAAGATTATTAAGGGGTTGGACACGTTAGAGGCAGGAAACATGTTCCCAATGTTGGGGGAGTCCAGAACAAGGGGCCACAGTTTAAGAATAAGGGGTGGGCCATTTAGAACTGAGATGAGGAAAACCTTTTTCAGTCAGAGAGTTGTGAATCTGTGGAATTCTCTGCCTCAGAAGGCAGTGGAGGCCAATTCTCTGAATGCATTCAAGAGAGAGCTGGATAGAGCTCTTGATAGCGGAGTCAGGGGGTATGGGGAGAAGGCAGGAACGGGGTACTGATTGAGAATGATCAGCCATGATCACATTGAATGGCGGTGCTGGCTCGAAGGGCCGAATGGCCTCCTCCTGCACCTATTGTCTATTGTCTATTGTCTAAGAACCTGACAGTTGTAGGAACGTAGCTGTTTTTGAACTAAGTGGCATCCGCCTTCAGGTTTCTGTATTGCTCATGGTACCAGCGAGGAAAAGGCATGGCCTGGACGGTGGGGTTCCTGGATGATTCACGCCGTCTTCTTCAGACAATGCCTTAGATGGACACTGTCTGAGAATACAACGGGATATAGATCCGCTGCGTAAATGGGCGGAGAAAGGCCTGACGGAGTTTAACGGGGAAAGTGTGAGGAGATGCGTTTTGACAGGTTGAATGTAAGGAGAGAGTATACAGTTAATACCAAGACCATTAACATAATTGACGTGCAGAGGAAATTTGGACCCCAGGTTCATAACTCACTGAAGGTGGCAGCACAACGACAGAGGTTTGAAGGCATATGATATGCTTGCATTAATAGCTAGGGACAATGAGTATATGAGTTGTGAAGCCATGATACGGTTCGACAGGACTTTGGTCAGGCCACATTTGAATTATTGCGTACAGAGCCGATCGCCACATTACAGGAAAGATGTGGATAGTCTAAAGCAGTTTCGCCAGAATGCTGTTTGGATGAGAGGGATGAAACAACGGGGAGAGGTTGGATAGACTTGGATTCTTTCCTCTAGAAAAAGGAAGGTTGACGAGAGGCAAAATGGGAAAGTAGATAGCGTAAACAGTCAGAACCTTTTTCCCAGCGTGGAAAGTCCAACATTAGAGCTGTAAGATGAGAGCGTAAATGTTTAATGGAGAAGTGTGGGGCAAGTATTTTACACAGAGCGTGATGGGGGCCACGAACGCACTGCCAGGGCACCGCCACTGCCAGAGGACAGTGGCGTTTAAAAGGCCTTTGGACAGCCAAATGGAAGTGCAAGAAACAGAAATATGTATCATGTGCAGGCAGATAAGATGTTTAACTCGGCAGCATGTGCGGCAAAAACATCGTGGACCGACAGTGTCGCTCGTGTGCTGTACTATTTATTGTATGTTCTAAGTTATAAGCTGCTCGGCGATCCCGGCCCATCGGACCCAACCTGTGGAGCAATGTAAATCTAAAAGTCGACAATCCCTTTGCCTCCATGGGTACGCTCTTTTGTTAATTTCTTATGGCGCAGACGGATAACAGATGAGGATGAGATATCAGCTGAATCGAAGTTGTAGAATTAAATATTGAGTTCGAGAGGCTGCACTGTCCTCAGGCGGTTCTATTCCTCAAGCTGACGCCGTGCCTTGCTGTTTCCGGGGTTATCCACAAATGGCAGAAGAATGGGTTAGGAGGCATAGATAGAGATCAGCCAGTGGACGATGGACCAAATTGCCTAATTCTGCTCCTATCACGTATAACCTTTTTAACCTTATGAGAGTACGAGTATCCACATGTCAAGAGGTTGACACGGGTGTGGTATGGGGAATTGAAGTGAGGTGGGACAGATATTCCCGGGACCCTCGCGGGGGACCACCCACCCTGCGCGTGGTCTGCAGCCTCCTGGACTCTCGCGGTGCTGGGCTCCTCCCGTGCGCAATAGGTACAAGGACGCTTATGGTCTTACAAAGGAAACTGCACCAGCTTCCATGGGCTCTTCGTCAGCATGGATTAGTTGGGTCGAAGAGACTGTTTACCCGCAATATGACTTTGTGACTAAGACAATGCTCTCCGCTTTCCGTCCCCATTGTACCGGTGTAAAGGCAATGGCAGTGAACTCAAATTATGAAGAAATTTAAAACCGTAAACGCTGGAACGCCATCAATGCAAAGTAAAAAGGAGGTTACATTTCACGTTGTAGATCGTCTGTCGTGTGCTACATAAATCACAAAGTATTTCTTGCATTTTTATAGATTCCTTCACATTCATAGAAACATCGAAACATAGAAAATAGGTGCAGGAGTAGGCCATTCGGCCCTTCGAGCCTGCACCGCCATTCAATATGATCATGGCTGATCATCCAACTCAGTATCCCGTAGCTGCCTTCTCTCCATACCCCCTGATCCCTTTAGCCACAAGGGCCACATCTAACTCCCTCTTAAATATAGCCAATGAACTGGCCTCAACTACCTTCTGTGGCAGAGAATTCCACAGATTCACCACTCTCTGTGTGAAAACAAACTTTCTCATCTCGGTCCTAAAAGACTTCCCCCTTATCCTTAAACTGTGACCCCTTGTTCTGGACTTCCCCGACATCTGGAACAATCTTCCTGTATCTAGCCTGTCCAACCCCTTAAGAATCTTGTAAGTTTCTATAAGATCCCCCCTCAATCTTCTAAATTCCAGCGAGTACAAGCCGAGTCTATCCAGTCTTTCTTCATATGAAAGTCCTGCCATCCCAGGAATCAATCTGGCCAACCTTCTCTGTACTCCCTCTATGGCAAGAATGTCTTTCCTCAGATTAGGAGACCAAAACTGTACACAATACTCCAGGTGTGGTCTCACCAATGCCCTGTACAACTGCAGCAGAACCTCCCTGCTCCTATACTCAAATCCCCTCGCTATGAATGCCAACATACCATTCGCTTTCTTCACTGCCTGCTGCACCTGCATGCCTACTTTCAATGACTGGTGTACCACGACACCCAGGTCTCGTTGCATCTCCCCTTCTCCTAATTGCTTTCCTGTTCTTGCCACCAAAGTGAATAACCTCACATTTATCCACATGATACTGCATCTGCCATGCATTTGCCCACTCACCCAACCTATCCAATTCACAGCTTACCAACCTCTTGCATTTTACCCTGGACTCGAACATTTCTTTACACATGCTATGGTTCGCCTAATTTCACAATTGTCAGTTTTCCCTTGACCAAATATGTATTAGAGTGAAGTCAGCGGAGAGAAAAATGCAAAGACAATGGAGTGTTGATCAATGCAGCCGCGTTTATTCATTGTTACAGCTCATGAAGCAATTATCTTTAAAAGATAAAGCGCGCTAATCGAGTCTTGGCTTGCAACATTTATTGCCGTGAGGGCACGGAACATTTATCTTCACATCTTCCGGGTAAATGCATAGGTATTTGCACACAGCGCCGTTCCCTTTGCAGGTTTCATCTTGCAAATAGATGTTTCATTAAAAAATAAAGGAAAAAGAAAGAGAATCCTTGAGAATATCATCTGTGGTTTGAGGTAAACGTTCTTTTTGGGGTGGGCTGGGCGTGGGTTGATGGGATAATATGTGGGGAGAGGGAAGGTGGTGGAGGAGAGTTACTTTACATTCCACATTTCAAGTTCCATCTACTCTGATGGGGATTCAATGGGGAAGCTGAGTGAAGGGCCAGGTAATGTCGATTTGTTTGCATTTCCCGAATCTGCTGCATTCCGGAAGTTTTTAACGGAACACTCAGACATGAATGCGGAGTTTTTAACGTAACACCCAGACATGGATGCGAACAATCTGAGGTAACGAATGTGTCGCTTTAGTTTGGCAGAGCATTGTTGGAGATGTGCAACACGTGAATGCGTGGTGGGATCATCGTTTTACAATATGTGTCACCAACCAAGGGACACGAAGATCGCAACTAAATGTGTTGACAATATAAATACAGGTGCGCAGTTTTCGCCTGTATATCGCCACAAATTTCGGCAATGGGAGATACTTAAAAATCGTTCATCTTGCTGATCTCCATTTATCCTGCAGCACCTTCGAAATTCTTTAAACTATTTTAGCATGTCCAATATATTAATTTATATTCATTTTAACGGACAATATTGTCAATACTAATCTTCCCATTCACTACTTGCAAAACTCGGAGATCGGACAGTGATTGGCGATGAACGGTTCTACAGGAGGTCCCAAACCCACCTTCATAAACTACACTTCGAGGGATGCGGTTTGGATAGGAAGCGGGCATGCACGTTTGCTCCCCAATGTCCGGCAGCTTTGAGGGTTGCTGCAGCGCTGAGGCGCGTTAGTTCGGTGCAGGGCTGTAGGTGAAGTTCCATGGTTGTACGCAGGGGCTGAGAACAAACCAACTTGTGATAATGGATTTACTGTTCCTAGTAAAATCTAGAGACTTCCTTCGACTTCTGTGTTCGCTGAAACATTGAAATTATCGGCCCGTTCGGAGATGACCGTCTTTAACATCGCCCTCGATAGACTTAACGCGTATACATACCTGAGCCCAATGAAGAAAAAACAAATCCCGCTGCTCGCGGTTGAGTCACCAGCAGTATTCCAAAAACGAACAGAAGTGCGTTTCTCATCTTGCAGCGTGAGTCCAGTTCAGGATCAAAGATGGCGTTGCTGTCTGCTTAGTGGAGTCATGCTTTGGTCGAGTTGCTGCTGGAGGTAGCCGCCAGTCTGACGATTTGGCTGCAGTCCACGATTAACCAGTCGAACAAACGCCAAACGGTGTGAAATATTAACCACCACTCCTTCCCCATCGTGTCCTTTTAGGAAATTCTTGAACTGCGTCTGGTCCTTTTGATTCACATGGTTGCCAAAAATATCGGAAATCTAAATAAAAATACACGTTAGAATGCAATAGCATGTATTTCATCGCGTAATATCGCAGTCACAAATCTTTTCCCCCAGTGATCTGTGTTCCTAAATGCACAACGGGGTTTGCCATCTCGGGAAGAGATCGCGCGGACCAATTCTCTTTGTGAATCTTTTTTATTTCTTTGTTTGTGCAAGGTGCACAGTGGCATGAATCTCTTTGAAATGAACACCGTTCCCACTGTGCATACAAATAGGATCGTAAAGCAGGAAGGAGCGATTCAAACATACATTGCAATTCAAATAATCGTCTAAATGCTCTTTATCCCCTTCTACTTCAAAAACCGTTCGCGGCAAACGATGGTTGTGAGCACATGACCCTCACTGTCAGCTCTCTACACGAGTCGTATTTTAATAGATCTCTGTATGTACCCTTTCAGCATCCACGCAAAACAACACTATTCAGTCACTTCTCATATCTGAAATGCTACATATATTGCAATATCCAGGTAAAAGGCGTAGCGCAGTTGCTGCCTACAGCGCCAGAGACTAGGTTAATTCCCGGAATGGCGGGACTATCACATATTGAAAGACTGGAGCGAATAGGTTTGTATACACTGGAATTTAGAAGGATGAGAGGGGATCTTATCGAAACGTATAAAATTATTAAGTGGTTGGACACGTTAGAGGCAGGAAACATGTTCCCAATGTTGGGGGAGTCCAGAACCAGGGGCCACAATTTAAGAATAAGGGGTAGGCCATTTAGAACAGAGATGAGGAAAAACTTTTTTAGTCAGAGAGTTGTGAATCTGTGGAATTCTCTGCCTCAGAGGGCAGTGGAGGCCAATTCTCTGAATACATTCAAGAGAGAGCTAGATAGAGCTCTTAAGGATAGCGGAGTCAGGGGGTATGGGGAGAAGGCAGGAACGGGGTACTGATTGAGAATGATCAGCCATGATCACATTGAATGGCGGTGCTGGCTCGAAGGGCCGAATGGCCTTCTCCTGCACCTATTTTCTATTGTCTATTGTCTATTGGGTCGATTCTGATTATGGCTGCTGTCTGTACGGTGTTGGAACGTTCTTCCCGTGTTCACCTGGGTTTTCCGCGGGTGCTCTGGGTTTTTTCCCCAATTTCAAAGACCTGCAGGTTTGTAGGTGATTGCCTTCGGTCGGGATTGTAAGTTGTCCCGAATGTGCAGGGTAGTGCTAGTGTACACGGTGATCTCTGGTCAGCGCGGACTTGGTGGGCCGAAGGGTGTGTTTCCGCCCTTTGCTTCTAAACTAAACTAAACTAGATCTCTTCTGCAATCGCATTCTCTCGACAGTGTGTTGGACAGACTGCACATAATATTCCAGCTGGCGCTTGCAAACATTCCAAGTTATGAAAGGATTTATTTGTTTCGGTGTCCAGGGTACATTATAATATGCGTGGTTGTAGATTATTTACAAAGCAGCGTCTGGCCAGCGTTTGGTCCATTGTCCTCTCCGACTTGGCGGTATAAAATCTTAAATATTATGGAAGCACCTGCTCGACCAGTGACCCAGCCCCTGCGTTCCGTAATTCAAACGTTCTTTGAGATAAATCTTTCATCCTGAAACCACCAGACCTTTATTCTCATGCACCAAGGCTCTCAAGATTTCTCACGTCCGGACAGAGGGTGTTCTGCTCCGATTCATGCTCTTTCCTCTCATAACTTACTAGAGTTCTATGAGATCCCTCTCTACCCCTTCGTTTAAAAGTAATATAAACCATTTTTTCGTATATTTTGCCACTCGCCAAACATACCTATTACAAGCAAAAGGAAACATTTACAATTTCACGTTCACAGGTTTTCGGGTAGCATTAAGCAATTCGGCACGGGTCCACTCCGCTATTCAATCATGGCTGATCTCTGCCTCCGAATCCAATTTTCTTGCTTTCTCCCCGTTACCCTTGACGCCCGTTCTAATCAAGAATGTGCCGATCTCTACCATAAAAAGACCCACCGACTTGATCTCCACAGCTATCTGTGGCAATGAATTCCACAGATTAACCGCACTCTGACTAAAGAATATCCTCCTCACCCCTGTTGCAAAAGAGCGCACTTTAATTATGAGTCAATGACCTCTGGTTATTCTATAAGTTTCAAATAAGTCTTCCGTCAACCTTCTAAACTCCAGCGAGTAGAGAGGCCCAGCGATCATTTACGTACCTTGTGGAGTTGCCGGCAGGAGGAGGTTTCTCTAAGTGTGCAGCAGAATATAAATCAATTTGAAATGTTGTCGGATAAATAGCAGGATGGGCTTTAATCAGGACAGCAGTAAGGTCGGAGAGTCATTGGGTGATGCAGTGTGGAAACTGGCCATTCGGCCCAACTCGCCCACAGCGGCCAACAATCTCCCTGCTGCACTAGTCCCACTTGTCAGCGCTTGGTTCGTATCCCTCCAAACCTGTCCTTACCATGTAACTGTCTAAATGTTTCTTAAACGATGGGATAGCCCAGCCTCAACTACCACCTCTGACAACTTGTTCCACACACCCACCACCCGCTGTGTGAAAAGGTTGCCCCTCAAATTCCTATTAAAGCTTTTCCCCTTCACCTTGAACCTATGTCTTCTGCTCCTCGATTTCCCTACTCTGGCCAAAAGTTTGTGCATCTACCCGATCTATTCTTCTCATGACCTTGTACACCTCCACAAGACCACCCTTGATCCTTCTGCGCTCCATGGATTGGAGACCCAGCCTATCCAACCTCTCCCTCTCGCTCACGCCCTCTAGTCCTGGCAATATCCTCGTAAATATTTTCTGAACCCTTTCAAGCTTCACAATATCGTTCCTGTTATATGGTGCCCAGAACTGAACACAATATTCTAAATGCGGTCTCACCAACGTCTTATACAACTGAAACATGACCTCCCAACTTCTATACTCAATACTCTGACTAATGAAGGTCAAAGTGCCAAACGCCTTTTTGACCACCTTATCTACCTGCGACTCGGCCTCCAAGGAGCGATGTACCTGTCTCACTGCTCTACAACACGACTGAGAGGCCTAACAGTTACTGTGTGGGTCCTGCCATTGTTAGTCCCAAAATGCAACACCTCACACTTCTCTGTAATAAATGCCATCAACCATTCCTCCGCCCACCTGGCCAATCGATCCAGATCCTGCTGCAATCGTCACACCCATCTTTTTCTATCTGCCGAAGCACTAGCTTTTGTATCATTAGCAAACTTGCAAATCTTGCCCTGCATGGTCTCATCCAAATCATTGATGTAGATGACAAACAGCAACGTGCCCAGCTCCGAACGCATCTAGTCACACGCATCCTGTTTGAGAAGCAACCTTCCACTATCGCCCTCTGCTTCCTTCCATGGAGCCAATTTCCTACCCATTCAGCTAACTCTCCTTGGACCCAATGCGATCCAACCTTCCAGAGCAGCCTACCGTGCGGAACCTTGTCCAACGCATTTCTGAAGTCGGTACACAACATCTCTTGCTCTGCCTTCATTAACTTTTTGGTCACGTCTTTTAAAAGATCAATCATATTTGTGAGACACGACTTCCCGCGTACAAAACCATGCTGACTATCTCTAATCAGCCTTTGCCCATCCAAATGCCTGTATATGCTATCCCTCAGAATACTCTTCAGTAACTTGTTATTATTCAGATTCATTTTAATCAAAGTTGAAATTTTCCGTGCAGCTTTGGTCGCAGCACTATAGTAAGTATTCGGTTGGGCCGAAGGTGTGCTGAGGAGATTCACCCGGCTATTGCTGGGATGGAATGTTTCAGTGCGGAGGAAAGGCGAACGGCCGGGTTTGTATTTTCTTCTCCAGTATTCTTCCAAGGTTAAATTAGGCATACTGACCGATAGTATGGTAGTAAATAATGTAATGTAATGTAAGGGGGTCGTAGTCTTTTCACACGACAGATATTCAACGTCGGGGCATAGGGTTATTGCGAAGAGAAAAGGCGTGAGAGGGGATCTGAGCACTCTCTGCGGGCAGAGACATATTCCAGTTTGGAACGTATCCCTTAGTGGAAGCAAATGTCATAATATTTAAAAGTAGCAGCAGGTTCAGGAAGCCCCGGACTAAATGTTGGTAAAGGGACGGCATTTTCTTGGGATCCATTGATTTCTGACTGCATGACTCTGTAATATCCGTGCACTACCTATCCACTTGGGCTGTGGGGACAAAACTCAATGTGGGCGGCCAGATCTTCTTGGGGGGGGGGGGGGGGGGGGGAGGAGGTGGAGGGAGAAATCTGCTTAAGTGTCTGTAATATAGAAGGAAAACAAAATACACTGGGCTCTTTTTATTGCTATTTTAACGGATAGTTAAAATATGTTAACAGCTCACAAACCTTCCTTCCTATTAACATATTTCAGGGCACAGGCACCTTGACCCCAAATAAAAGGTGAACGTGGTTTATGTTAACCCGACCACGGAACATTCAGTACGTTCTATGGAACCTATTCGGCTGTGCCAACCTTTGCAATTAATAATTAGCTCACGATCAGAGAATTTGTTCAAGTCGCGGCTCTGTACTGCGCTGCTGGAGCCAACAATAATGCGTCATTCCGCAGTGGTTGAATAAAAATAAGCATGCCTCGTAAAGCCAAGATTGTCTCTTCCATTAGACAATAGACAACAGACAATAGGTGCAGGAGTAGGCCATGCGGCCCTTCGAGCCAGCACCGCCCTTCAATGTGATCGTTGCAGATCATTCACAATCAGTACCCCGTTCCTGCTCTCTCCCCATACCCCCTGACTCAGCTATCATTAAGAGCTCTAACACTCTCTTGAAAGCATCCAGAGAATTGGCCTCCGCTGCCTACTGAAGCAGGGAATTCCACAGATTTACAACTCTCTGAGTGAAAAAAAAATACTCATCTCCGTTCTATATGGCCTACAAATTATTCTTAAAATGTGGGCCCTGGTTCTGGACTCCTCCAACATTGGGAACATGTTTCCTGCCTCCAGTGTGTCCAATCCCTTAATAATCTTATATGCTGCAATAAGACCCCCTCTCATCCTTCTAAATTCCAGTGTATACAAGCCCAGTCGCTCCAGTCTTTCAGCATACGACATTCCCGCCATTCCGGGAATTAACCTAGTGAACCTACGCTGCACTCCCTCAATAACAAGTATGTCCTTCCTCAAATTTGGAGAAAAAAACTGCACACAGTACTCCAGGTACGGTCTCATTAGGGCCCTGTACATCAGCAGAAGGACCTCTTTGCTTCTATACTCAACTGCTCTTGTCACGAAGGCGAACATGCCATTAGCTTTCCTCACTGCCTGCTATACCTGCATGCTTACTTTCAGTGACTGATGAACAAGGACACCCAGATCTCATTGTACTTCCCCTTTTCCTAACGACACCATTCAGATAATTATCTGCCTTCCTGTTCTTAACACCAATGTGGATAACCTCACATTTATCCACATTAAACTGCATCTGCCATGCATCTGCCCACTCGCACAACCTGTCCAAGTCACCCTGCATCCTCATAGCATCCTCCTTACAGTTCACATGGCCACCCATCTTCGTGTCATCTGTAAATTTGATAATGTTACTTTTAATCTCTTGATCCATGTCATTAATATATATTGTACATGGATTCGGTCCCAGCACCGATCCTTGCGGTGCCCCATTAGTCACTGCCTCCCATTCTGAAATGGACTCGTTAATCCCTACTCATTGTTTCCCGTCTGCCAACCAATTTTCTCTCTATGTCAGCACCCTACCCACAATACCATGTGCTCTAATTTTGCCCATTAATCTCCGATGTGGGACTTCGTAAATCCATGCTGAATCGGAACGATCCTGTTACTGCTGTCAAAATGTTCCGCATTTTCCTTCTTTTATAATTGACTCCAGCATCTTCCCCACCACTGATGTCAGGCTAACTGGTCTATACTTTCCTGTTTTCTCTCTTCCTCCTTTCTTAAAAACTGGGATAACATTGTTGTTGTTGTTGTTGTTGTTGTTGTTGTTGTTGTTGTTCGTCCTTCGGGTTCGAACATGACCATTACTTCACTTTCAGTTGGAGGATTGGTGACTGTGGGTCCGGAAGTGACTGGTGAGGCCAATCCGGGCTCGGAAGGCACGTCCACGTAGAACACAAGTGGATGGGTGCTGCAGTGGAAGTGGAAGGGGGGGGGGGATGGGTGTGAGTGAGAGTGGGGGTGGCGGAGGAGAGAATGGGGGAGTGGGGGGCGGAAGAGAGAGTGAGGGAAAGGAGGGTGGTGGGGAAACGGGGGGTGGGGGAGAGTGAGAGTGGGGCTGGGAGAGGAGAGAATCGGGGGAGGAGACAGTGGCAGAAAGGGGGTGGTGGGGAAGCGGGGGGTGGGGAGAGTACGAGTGGGGGTGGGAGGGTGAGTGGGGCTGGGGAGGAGGGAAGAGTGGGAGTGGGGAGGAAGAGGGGTGGGGGGGCAAGGAGACAGCAGGGGTGGGGGTGAGGGGGGTGGTGGTGGGGGGGAGGGGGACAGTAGGGTTCGGGGAAGAGGGGAGAGTGGGGGAAGGGTGAGGTTGGGAGGAGCAGAGAGTGGGGGTGGGGAGAAGGGGGACTGAGGGTTAGGGAAGTGGAGAGAGTGGGGGGATGGTGGGGGAGGGAGGGAAAGGTGGGGTGGTGGGTGGGGGGAAGGGGACTGTGAGAGTGAAAGGGGGCGGATGGGAGAGGAGGGTGGGGGAGGGGAGAGGGGGTGTGGGGGGAAGGGCGGGTGGTGGTGGGGGAAGAGAGTGGAGGGAAGGAGACAGTGGGGGTCAGGGGAGAGTGGGGAAGAGAGGAGAGTGGGGGGGAGAGTGGGGGTTGGGGGCAAGGCGGGAGGGGGACAGTGAGAATGGGGTGGGGCGAGTGGGCGTAGGAGGGGGATGGGGGTGGAGGAGAGAGGGGGTGGGGGAGAGTGGGAGTGGGGCTGGGGGAGGAGAGAGTGGGGGAAAGTGGGTTGGTGAGGAATGGGGGGTGGGGGAGAATGCGAGTGGAGGTGGGGGGGAGTGCGGAATTGGGGAGGAGGGCAGGGTGGGGTGGGGAGAAGGAGGGGTGGGGGGACAGCGGGGGAGGGGAGTGGTGGTGGGGGGGATGAGATAGTGGGGGTGGGGGGAAGGGGGACAGTGGGGGTAAGGGAAGATGGGAGAGTGGGGGTAGGGTGGGGAGGATAAGGGGGATTGAGTTGAGGGTGCTACACCAATACCGGAGAGGCTTTGGGTCTAGGGCTCCTCAGTTGCACCCTCTCCCCTTCTATGTACCCCCTCTACGAGTCTCCCCTTCCCTGTACCCCCTCTACGAGGAACGGGCCCAACTTGGTCTAGGATACTACTAAAACTCAGATCTTGTGTTATATATATATATTTGTGTGTGTGTGTGTGTGTGTGTGTATTTATTTATTTGTATGTATGTATATCTTTGAGATTTTGAAATTTGGTTGTGGACATGTGGACCTGCAGCCAAAACGGTAAATCATAGCGCCACAATTTTAGCACCACCTTAATCACCACTCTCCAGGCGGCTCTTTATAACAAATTTTATTTAAATTGGTCTTATATTTTTCAAGTTAGCGACATTTAAAAGTTTATAACTTTCATTTATTTTTAATATTTTTTGTTTATTCCCCTCCATTTTGACTTTTATACATAACAACAACAAAAAAATAATAATAATAACCCTCACCCACCCTCCCCGGACACCCCCCTGCAGCTGATGTGTTCACAACACACCACACCACAAACACAAATGCACAACCCGACAGCAAAACATAATTAAAGGCACATCCCCAACTACAATCAAGTGCCCTCAGTCAGTGGGTAGTTCTTGTAGACTCTCAAAGTATGACAGGAAAGGTTCCCATTTTGTCCCACAGAAAGCATCTTATCGGGATGCGTCACAATATGTTTTGGGAACAGCTCCATCCAAAACATCAAGAAATTGCGGTGGTGGAGACGTAGGCCAGACATCATACAAACCAGCCTCCCTTCCATTGATGGCATCTGCACTTTACGTTGCCTCGGCAAGCCCATCAGCATAATCAAGAACCAGTCTCATCCCGAGCACTCCCTCATCTCCAATTTCACATCAGGCAAGAGGAACAGAAGTTTAAAAACGCACAACTGCAGGCTCAGGGATAGTATTTTGCCAGCTGTTATCAGGCAACTGAACGTCCTTTCACCGGCTAGAGTGCGGCCTGGCGTCCCATCGC
Source organism: Rhinoraja longicauda (assembly GCF_053455715.1). NCBI lineage: Eukaryota > Metazoa > Chordata > Chondrichthyes > Rajiformes > Arhynchobatidae > Rhinoraja > Rhinoraja longicauda. Next base: position 35,973,925 of record NC_135975.1, read on the forward strand.
CCTCATTGGAGACCATTCAACTATCTTTAATCTGAATTTATCCGGTTTTATCTTTGATGAATTTTCTAGATTTTGTCCCTGTTATTGTTGCCATTGAAACATGGAAACATAGAAAATAGGTGTAGGAGAAGGCCAATTGGCCCTTCGAGCCAGCTGCGCCATTCATTGCGATCATGGCTGATCATCCACAATCAGCAAACTGCGCCTGCCTTCTCCCCATATCCCTTGATTCCGTGAGCCCCCTAGAGCTCTATCGAACTCTCTTTTAAATTCATCCAGTGAATTGGCCTCCACTACCCTCTGTGGCAGAGAATTCCATAAATTCACAACTCTCTGGGTGAAAACGTTTCTTGTCACCTCAGTTTTAAATGGCCTCGCCTTTATTCTTCCCCTGGGTCTGGACTCCCCCAACATTGGGAACATTTTTCCTGCATAATTTTATACGTCTCTGTCAGATCCCCTCTCGTCCTTCTGAACTCCAGTGAATACAAGCCTAGTCTTTCCAATCTTTCCTCATATGACAGTCCCTCCATCTCAGAGATTAACCTCGTGAACCTACACTGCACTGGCTCAATAGCAAGGATGTCCTTCTTCAAATTAGGAGGCCAAAACTGCACACAATACTCCACATGTGGTCTCACCAGGGCCCTATACAACTGCAGAAGGACTTCTTTGCTCCTTTACTCAAATCCTCTCGTTATGAACGCCAACATGGCATTAGGTTTCTTCACTGCATGCTCTACCTTCACGCTTACTTTCAGTAACTGGTGTACAAGGACACCCAAGTCTCGCTGCACTTCTCCTTTACCTCATATGACACCATTGAGATAATAATCTGCTTCCTTATTTTTGCCGCCAAAGTGGATAACCTCACATTTATCTACATTATACTGCATCTGCCATGCATCTGCCCACTCACTCAACCTGTTCAAGTCACCCTGCAACATCCTAACACCCTCTTCGCAGTTTATAATGCCACCCAGCTTTGTGTCATCCGCAAACTTGCTAGTGTTACTTCTAGTTCCATCAACCAAATCATTAACATATATTGTAAATAGTTGCGGCCCCAACACCGAGCCTTGCGGCAGTCCACTCTCCACTGCGTACCATTCTGAAAAGGACCCGTTTATTCCTACTCTTTGCTTCCTGTCTGCCAACCAATTCTCTATCCATGTCAATATCCTATCCCCAATACCATGTGCTCTAATTTTGCTCACCAACCTCCCGTGTGGTCCCTTATCAAAGGCTTTCTGAAAGTCTAGATACACTATATCGACTGGCTCTCTTTCATCCATTTTACCTGTCACGTCCTCAAAAAATCAGTTCGAATTGCTCGCTGTCTCTGATGGACAGGAATTGTCCGGCGTATTGGTGTGAATTTAGAAGAGGTATTGGCGAATAAATGTGACAGTTTGCGGCAGCAATCAAATACAGTCTGGGATTGAAAGGAAACACAATCGCGAGGAACTGCATTTGGGGTGTTGTGTTTTGTGATGTTGCTGTGCAGCATTCGTTTCATCTGTTATGGCTGGCGGTGATAGTGAATTTAATTATTCATGTTGTAGACAAAATGGCACGTCCCATCGTCAGACATAGCGGCAGCTATCCGAAGGCGTGGTCCCCGCTTTTAGCACTGCATTGATGAAATGAAGCAGATTGAAACGCATCAGTCAATATGACACAGGGAGATAAGTCTAATACCTAACACAATATTCCCCTTGGAGGAGCAATGTCGCTGCAAATTTTCACATCACAACTTTTTATTTCCAAATTATTCCGTGAGGTGAAGATTATTGGCCGTGGCAGAGTTTCTTTATTCGTTTCAATGTGCCTATTTTTAACCGTGTTGAAACCTCAATGTCCCCGCGGAGATACTAAAGGGTTTAAACACTCGGCGAATGCATCACCACCTTATCATTGGACGAGATTGCCGACTACGTGAAGAGGTTCATCACTTCACCTCGCAAATGTTGGAAACGTATTACGGCGTGGAGAAAATATTGTACGTGATCATCGCTGCCATTGGGGTCCCTGGTAAGCGACGTAGGGATTGAGTTGTGCATCACGCCTGCAACGTGGGCTTGTTTTGTAGACACAAGAAACTGCAGATGCTGGAATGCTGCGGGTGAGATACTGTAAGTGGTGGTTGAAGTGTGTCAGTGTCTGGCGATCCGCTGGGCCACGCTTATTTCATATTCCAGTTTGTGAATCCTATTTTCAGCGCCTCTACTTCCTCCGCAAACTGAAGAGAGCGGGAGCCCCCACACCCATCATGTACACTTTTTACCGAGGCACCATTGAGAGCATCCTCAGCAGCTGCATCACTGTGTGGTTCGGAAGCTGCACAGCCTCCAGCCGTAAGACCCTGCAGCGCATAGTGAACACTGCTGAGAGGATCACTGGCGCCTCACTCCCAACACTCCTGGTCCTTTACACCACCCGCCTCACCCGCAAAGCACAGAGCATTGTGGGTGACCCCTCCCACCCCTCCAACAGCCTCTTCACCCTCCTGCCTTCAGGGAGGTTTCGCAGCCTGAGGTCGAGCACCACCCGACTAAAGAACAGTTTTTTCCACCAGGCTGTCAGGATGCTGAACTCTCTCCCCTCCCTCCCTCCTCTCTCCCCTGCCCCCATTGGACCTGGACTTTAACACCCCACACACACGCACATCCAGCACCAGACATTTTTTTAACGCTGCTATGGACAGGCTTTGCACTACTGTTCATTATTTTTTATTGTAATATATTCATCTTCATCTTTTTTTAATTGAAGTGACTATATTTTATATTGATTGTTGTTTGCTGTGCCTTTTTAACTTTAACTTAATTTAATGCACTTTATTCCTCGGGATTGTGGGAAACGGTATTTCGATTTTCTGTCTGTGTAAACTAACTGGAAATTGACAATAAAGTTGACTTTGACTTGACTTTGACTACCCAGACCATCCGTGACAGTCCAGGGCTCGGTAAATCTTCCACCAGTAGCACTCGAACTAAATAGGCAAGGTGCCTATTCGGTCGCTGCAGTGCGATAACGAAAGACATGTTTGCGTCTTCCTTCACAAAATTCGGGTAGTTTTGCCCACAGCACAACTAGAGATTGACTCAGCGATTCGAAGTCAATGTGTTTCCCCACTGTGGCGGCGTTTAATTTCAGAAATGGTTCTGCTCGTCGTGGTCCGGTAATGAATTCCCACTGCTGTCGGAGACATTTCTCCCAAACCTTTATTTCCCTCCCACCAGTTCCTGGGACATGCAGTGCGATGTGGATAATTGTGAGGTTGTCCACTTTGGTAGCAATAAACAAGCAGGCTGGTCTGAGTGGTGTCAGAATAGGAAAACGGAGGGTGAAACGAGACCTGGGTATCCTTCTACACTCGTTACTGAAAGTAAGCATGCAGGCACAGCAGGCAGTGTAGAAAGCAGATGGATTGTTGGCCTTCATAGCGAGAGGATTTCAGCATAGGAGCAAGGATGTCCTAGTGCAGTCGTAGGTCCTGGTGAGACCGCGCCTGGAGTATTGTGTGTAGTTGTAGTCCCCGAGGTTGAGGAAGGACATTCTTGCTATTCAGGAAGTGCATGGTAGATTCACCAGGTTAATTCTCGGGATGATGGGGCTGACATGTGATGAAAGAATGGATCGACTGGGCTAATATTCACTGCAATTTAGAAGGGTGACCGGGGATCTTATACAAACATATTAAATTATTAAGGGATTGGACAGGCTAGATGCAGGAAAAATGTTCGCGATGTTGGCGAGTCCAGAATCAGTATCAGAGTTTTAGAATACGGGGTGGGCCATTTAGGACTGAGATGAGGGAAAACGTTTCACCGACAGAGTTTTGTACCTGTGGAATTCTCTCCCACAGAACGCAATGGAGGCCAATTCACGGGATGTATTCAAGAGGGAGTTGGATATAGCTTTTAGGGCTAACGGAATCAAGGGATTTGGGGGGAATCTGGATGATCTGCCATGAGCATATTGAATGGCGCTTCTGGCTCGAAGGGCCGAATGGCCTACTCCTGCACCTATTTTCTATGTTTCTACGTTTCAATTTTTCCAGACGCCTTTGATGCACCAATTGCTATGGCATCTATCTATCTATCTATTTATCTATCTATCTTATTAAAAGTCAGATCTTGTGTATATGTTGTTTTTTGTGGTTTGACCTGAATATATAGGTAACAGCGATTGCGGCAAAACGGCGAACCGTAGCGCGACGGTTTTCGCACCGCCTTAATCGCCAATCTCCCGGACGACCGGCCGTGATATTTTCATTTGATTTGGTCGCGTGTTTTTTAAGTTACAGAGGTTTAAAAGCGCTGCCCCCCCCCCTTGATTTATTGAAGGGTGGCGCTGTGGTGCGGCTGTGCTCAGCACGCATATGTATCTGTGATTTCGGCTGATTACGGCACCGCATTAATCACACCGCTGGACGCTTGCCGAAAATGATATTTTTATTTAATTCGGTCGTATATTTTTAAAGTTACAGTGGTTTAAAAGTCAAAACTTTTTTTCTCTCAGTTATTTCGGCTGATTTCGGCAAAAACGGTGAACCGTGGCGCCACGGTTTTTGAACAGCCTTAATCACCACGCTGAACGCTGCTGGAAAATGATATTTTTATTTGATTCCGTCGTGTATTTTTTAAGTTACAGAGGTTTTAGTAAAAAAAAAGATTTCAGCCGCTTTTTCCATTGCCTTCAGTGTGTGACGTCAAAATAAGAGCTCGCGCAACCCCCCTCCTACTGATTTATTGAAGGCTTTCAGCGTGGCGCTGCTGTGCGTATGGGCTCCCCTCTCCTCTTGCTTCTCTCCTCTCTCCCACACCCGGGAGACCCGGGTGGGGAAAGGGGGGGGGGGGGGGTGGGGGAGAGTAAGAATGTGTCTGGGGGAGAGAGAATGGTGGCTGGGTCTGAGAATGGGGACTGGGGAGGGGGACAACAGGGGTCGTCCGCAGGGGGCTTGGTGGTGGGGGAAATAGGGGGGGTGTGGGGAGAGTAAGATTGGGGTTGGGGGAGGAGAGAATGGGGGGTGTGGGAATGGGCCCAATAATCGCTAGTAATACATAAAACCTTTAACTGAGAGTGTATCAGTGATTCGGGATTGTTTGTTCCCTCGTGCGTTAATCCAATGATTTCCTGTTTCCGCTTTAGTTTCAAATGGTCAGTGTGAAACGTAAGTGGGAACAAACTCAGACATCGGTTTTTTGTCTTTTTTTTGCAGCGGACAGTCTCACCACAGCTGTCGTGTATTTTGTGGCACAAGAAAATCAACCCTCTGAATCCGATGCTGACACTCAAATGCCTGTAATTTGTAATCCTGATTAATGTCCCTTTGTCCTTCTGCAGTGAATTTCGTGGCGATTGTGATCCTTTCCCGAGGAAAGTGCGGCCTTTCCACTTGTACAACTTACTACCTGGTGGCTATGGCTACGGCGGATCTACTGGTCATCGTCACTGAGGTCGTTTTGTATCAGATTAATTATTATTATTTCCCAAGGTGTTTCCTGGATATCACTTCCGTGTGCCGTGTTGTCATCGTGCTCACTCGTGTAACGGTTGAGTGTTCGGTTTGGTTCACCGTCACTTTCACCTTAGATAGATTCATAGCCATTTGTTGCCAGAAGCTGAAAACCAAATATTGTACCGCGAAAACTGCAGCCGCGGTTCTAGCTACCACCGGCATTCTGATCTGTCTGAAAGATATACCTATCTATTTTTCCCGAGTACCTGGGGAGTTTGTGGACAATGTACCATGGTTCTGTAACATGATCGATGTGTATTTCACCGAACCCGGCTGGGTGGCATTTGACTGGCTCGACACCATTCTCACTCCTTTGCTTCCTTTCATTATAACCTTGTTCCTTAACTCACTGACAGTCAGATACATTTTAATTGCCAGTCGGGTCCGCAAGAGGCTGAAGGATCAGGTAAAGGGGAAGAAAGGTAGTGACCCAGAGATGGAAAGTAGGCGGAGGTCGGTGATTTTACTCTTCACAATATCCGGCAGCTTCATCCTTCTGTGGTTGACATATGTTCTAGAGTTCTTATATTATAATATCGCAGGAACAACTCGGAATGATGCTGAATACACCTTTCAACAAGTTGGGTATTTACTACAGAATTTCAGTTGCTGCACGAATACGTTTATTTATGGAGTAACTCAATCCAAATTCAGGGAGCAACTAAAGAGAGCCGTGAAATATCCAGCCACATCAGTGATTCAAATGATTAAAAATCGAATTTCGTGAAGGTAGTGGTGCTCCTTTATCTCCGGCTCCTGACGGTCGCCCTCGGCGCTTTGCTTCCGAAACTTCCACACAAATGACGGCGGGTGGCGTGACAACAAGTAGCCAAAACTGACGTCTGGTCGAGCACAGTTTTCACACAATATAATTTATTTTGTACCATAATCTTTTGGTTTGGTGTCAATGTAACAAAGTAATTCAGGTTCGTGTTCCTCCGGACACAACCGCGGGTTCAATCAACCTTTCCCCATTATACGTACATATTTTGGACTGTGTCGACAGCACTCTGCGTCATTCAAACTGAGGCCACATTTTCCTGCGGCAGGGAAATGCTCCCACAGTGCTCAGGCTCAGTCATAGTTTAAGTGTAATGCCCGGGGTGTTTGGACCTGTGCGCGGGATAGTCGGCCTGAGTCTCAATGTAACTAACTTTCTGAAAGTCAGTGTGTGCAAAAATATCCTTCAGGGACAGTGATACAAAACTTACGCTGCCCGGCGTCAGCGACGTGGTGCTTAGAACACCGTAGTAAGGTGGGCAGGTTAGTACATAGCCACGCTGAATTTGCCTTTCGCAATCAATGCCCCTGCTAGCACAATCTGTCCCCGATATCGGCAGAAAGTGAGACTAATTACAATGAAGAGGGCCAATAACACTTCACGCCGAATGTCATTCGACATAGAGATGTATCCGAATGTTCCGCACACTAACCCTTCACGCCCTTCACATTCGTTTCGTACCAAGGTCAACAACACGGCTCCCACGACCGTGTTGTTGTATTGATCGTGCTCATGGTACTTGAACCCGTACCACATTTCCTGTGGACGATGAAAATGTACCATTGACTCGTAAGATCTCTGCTAGAGCTAGCGATTACGCCACCACCCGGCGAGGGAGACAAATTACCACATTACCTGACGTACGTGACGAGTTTTAAAACATCAGGGGAAGTGACATTTATGGGTTGAGACAAAAGCTGAAACTGGATTGCATATTATATACGAGTTAGTCAGCACTTACTGAAAAATAGATACAAAGTGTTGGGGTAACTTAGCCGGGCAGGCAACCTCTCTGGAGAACATGGATAGGTGACGATTCATGTTTCCATCATTCATCAGACTGATTGTGGTGGGCGAGTGGGGGTGAAGGGAGGTGAGGGTGTTGGGGGGAGAGAAAGCTGTAAGAAAGGAGGGGAAGGATAAAGCCTGCCGAGTGATAGGTGGATACAAATGGCCGCGTATTTGCAGTATGCTGATGGTTAGAGAATGGCCAAAGATGAAAGTATACCCAATTTGACGAAGTTCTCTTCCTCTCTCCAACGGGAGTTCTGTGCGAAGCTCTCAATAGGTGCAGGAGTAGGCCATTCGGCCCTTCGATCCAGCACCGCCATTCAATGTGATCATGGCTGATCATTCTCAATCAGTACCCCGTTCCTGCCTTCTCCCCATACCCCCGGACTCCGCTATCCTTAAGAGCTCTATCTAGCTCTCTCTTGAATGTATTCAGAGAATTGGCCTCCACTGCCCACTGAGGCAGAGAATTCCACAGATTCACAACTCTCTGACTAAAAAAGTTTTTCCTCATCTCTGTTTTAAATGGCCTACCCCTTATTCTTAAACTGTGGCCCCTGGTTCTGGACTCCCCCAACATTGGGAACATGTTTCCTGCCTCTAACGTGTCCAACCCCTTAATAATCTTATACATTTCAAAAGGATCCCCTCTCATCCTTCTAAATTCCAGTTTGTGTTGAAGTCATAACTGCCCCAATGTTGATTGTTTGCGAAGGCCTGATCAGTTAGACACATTCCCTGTTAAATACCCCGAACCATCCCTGCACCTTTGTTGCATTTTTAAACCAAATACATTTTGCTTATCTTTTATTCGTTTTACTTTATCTCTCTGCGTCATCTATCTATCTATCTATCTATCTATCTATCTATCTATCTATCTATCTCTAAAACTCTGTGTCCGTGATTATGTGTGTATGTGTGTATGTGTGCAGCATAACTTTTGTCACTCGCACAGCCAAAACGGTACACCATAGCCCCACAATGTTTACACCACCATACTCACCATTATCCTGACCATATAATAAAACCACTCTCATTCAAATTGAAGCTACATTTTTAAAGCTAGAGAGATTTTAAAGTATCAAAAATTTTTCGAACCCATTTCTTGAAGGGCTTCAGCACATGACGTCACAACGGGACCCGCACGTCTTCAACAGATCAGCTCGCCCCGAACCTTTAACTGATGCGCCCCCCCACCTTTAACCGATGCGCTCCCCCCCCCCCCCCCCCCCCCCGAACCTTTAACTGATGCGCTCCCCCCCCCTTTAACTTTTAACTGATGCACTACCCCCCTCCTCCGGACCTTTAACTTTTAACTGATGCGCCCCCCCCCCCCCCCCCCCCCCCCGGACCTTTAACTTTTAACTGATGCCCCCCGGACCTTTAACTGATGCGCTCCCACCCCCCGGAGCACGGCCGCCCGTCCCGGCATGCCTCGCGCCTGCCATTCCTCAGATCGGGCCGCGCTGACCGCCGGGAGGTGTAGTCGCCTCTCCCGCTCCGAGAGGGGGGCACCCGCCCGACTGACGGCAGTGCTGAGGGGGGATGGAGTGGGTGAGGGGGGGTAGGGAGGAGGAGGGGGATGGACTGGGGGAGGAGGAGGAGGGGGATGGACTGGGTGAGGGTGAGGAGGAGGGGGATGGACTGGGTGAGGGTGAGCGGCGGGAAGAGGAGGGGGATGGACTGGGTAAGGGGAAAGAGGAGGAGGGGGGATGGACTGGGCGAGGGGGGAAGGGGAGGGGGGATGGACTGGGTGAGGGGGATGGAGCAATGGAACCCGCACAATTGGTCCGCGTCCCACGTGGGAGGAGCGCCGCCGCCGCCCTTATTTGTTCAACAGGGGTTCCCGCTCAAAGCTCCCGCTGAAGTGTCCGGTTGCCGCTGAGACGTCCAGCTTTGGCTGCTGCTGTGCAATATAAGATAAGCTTCATTTGCATAAACATTTTATTTAAAGGCTTTGTTTAAACATAAAATTCATTTCATTTTTCCTCATTCACATTTTCTTTAGTTTATACTTCAGGGAGGCTTTCTTTAGTTGGGGAGGTTTGCCCTTTTGTGCTCTAAAAAAAGATTTGTCTTTTTAACTTTACTTACATTTCATTTTTCCTCATTTCCGATTGTTTTATTTCTATTTCATACTTCGGGGAAGGTTTTTTTAGTTAGGGAAGCTTGCCTTTTTCTGATAAGCTCCGACCGCACTCGACGCCCCATTGGTCGGTGTACCACGTGAGGGAGCAAAATAAAACGCCGCTTTCATTTACATTCCCTTAATTTTCAAAGAGAAACGCTTCATTTCAAAAAGCCATGATTTCATTTTTCTCAAAAAACGTAATTTTTTCATAGCATTATTTCACTTTAAAAAAAATAATTTAAAGAACACCACTCACTCTCAATTCCCCTAATCCCCCCCTCCACCACCCCCCATTCACACAATTCATCCCCCCGAACCCCCTTTAAAACTCCCCCAAACCTATACTGCATTGTTCTAACACCCTCCCCTCACTCAGCCACTCCATCCCCACCCCACCCCCCACTCATGTACTCCATTCCCACCTCAATCCCCCGTTAAAACGCCCCCAAACCTCTCCTGCATTAACTGAAATTCTGTTTAGTATTTTTTCTAAGCCCCACTCACGCACTCCATTCCTCCCTCAATCTCCATTAAAACCCCCCCCCCCCCACAACCCCCCTCAACCCCCCTAATCCTCCCCTCACCCACTCCATCCCCCTCAGCCCCCTTATCCCCCCTCCTCCACCCTCCATTCACCCAATTCATCCCCCCTGAGCCCCCTTTAAAACTCCCCCAAATCTCCACTGCATTGGTCTAACACCCTCCCCTTACTCAGCCACTCCATTCCCACCTCAACCCCCCCTCGCTCACGCACTCCATTCCCACCTCAACCCCCCCCCTCATTCAGGCACTCCATTCCCACCTCAACCCCCCCTTAAAACTCCCTCAAACCTCTCCTGCATTAACTGAAATTGTGTTTGGAATTTTATTCAGAGCCCCACTCACGCACTCCATTCCCCCTTCAATCCCCTTTAACTCCCCCAAACCTGTGCTGCATTAATTTAGCAGGGGGGATTAAGGGGGAATGGCGTGCGTGAGTGGGGCTCTGAAGAAAAATACTGAACACAATTTCAGTTAATGCAGGATAGGTTTGGAGGAGTTTTAAAGGGGGGGGGCGCATCAGTTAAAGGTCCGTGGGGGGATGGGGAGCGCATCAGTTAACGGTCCGGGGGGGGGCACATCGGTTAAAGGTCGGGGGGGGGGGGAGCGCATCAAAGTCCGAGGGGAGGGCGCATCAGTTAAAGGTCTCGGGAGGGGGGGGGGGGTAGCGCATCAATTAAAGGTCCGGGGGGGGGGGTGAGCGCATCAGTTAAAGGGCGGGGGGAGGCGCATCAGTTAAAGGTCCGGGGGGGGTAGCACATTAGTTAAAGGTCGGGGGGCGGGGAGGGGGGCGGCGCATCAGTTAAAGGTCCGGGGGGGGGGCGCATCAGTGAAAGGTCCGGGGGGGAGCGCATTAGTTAAGGTCGGGGGGAAGGGGGGGGGGAGCGCATCAGTTAAAGGTCCGGGTGGCGGGGAGGGGGGGCGCATTAGTTAAAGGTCCGGTGGGGGGGGGGGGGGGGGCGGCGCATCAGTTAAAGGTCCCGGGGGCGGGGTGGGGGGCGGCGCATCAATTAAAGGTCCGGGGGGGAGGGAAGCGCATCAGTAAAAGGTCCGGGGGGGGGAGCGCATCTGTTAAAGGTCGGGTGGGGAGCGCATCAGTTAAAGGTCCGAGAGGGGGGGCGCGCATCAAAGGTCTGGGGAGGTGGGGTGGGGGGGGGGGGGTAGCGCATCAGTTAAAGGGCGGGGGGAGGCGCATTAGTTAAAGGTCCGGGGGGGGGGGTGGAGCGCATCAGTTAACGGTCCGGGGGGGGGGGGGGGTAGCACATTAGTTAAAGGTCGGGGGGGGGGGGGGGGGTAGCGCATCAGTTAAAGGTCTGGGGGCGGGGAGGCGGGGAGGCGGGCGGCGCATCAGTTAAAGGTCGGGGGGCGCATTAGTTAAAGGTCCGAGAGTGGGGGGGGCGCATTAGTTAAAGGTCGGGGGGGATCATTAGTTAATGCGCTCCCCCCTCTCGGACCCCCCCCTTCCGCCGTTTATGTTTAGGATAGCTAATGTGAACCTGAAGACACTACGGTTTTTCCTCACACTTGTGGGAGTGGAGCCCCTCTCAGGAGCTTCAAAAATTCCCTAAATTGTCGCTTCTCAGGCTCAGGAAGACTACTATCCTTACTGGTCTCAACAACCTCTCCTTTGACTCCTCCCACTTCCTCCAAACCAGAGGCGTAGCTATGGGCACTCGCATGGGCACTCGCATGGGCCTACCTCTTTGTCGGGTACGTCGAACAATCCCTGTTCCGGGCGTACACTGGCCCCATCCCCGAACTCTACCTCCGCTACATCAACAACTGCATTGGTGCTACCTCTTGTACCCATGCAGAACCCACTGACTTCATGCACTTCACTTCCAATTTCCATCCTGCCCTTAAATATACCTGGACTATCTCCGACAACACCTGTCCCTTTACCTCCCCCCTCAACTCCATCCAAGGAACCAAACAATCTTTCCAGGTGAGACAAAGGTTCACCTGCACCTCCTCCAACCTCATCTATTGCATCCGCTGCTCTAGATGTCAACTTATTTACATCGGCGAAACCAAGCGCATGCTCGGCGATCGCTTCGCTCAACACCTGCGCTCGGTCCGCATTGACCAAACTGATCTCCCGGTGGCCGAGCACTTCAATTCCCCCTCCCATTCCCAGTCTGACCTTTCTGTCATGGGCCTCCTCCAGTGCCATAGTGAGGCCCACCAGAAATTGGAGGAACAGCACCTCATATTTCGCCTGGGCAGCTTGCAGCCCAGTGGTATGAACATCGACTTCTCCAACTTTAGATAGTTCCTCTGTCCCTCTCTTTCCCTCCCCCTTCCCAGATCTCCCTCTATCTTCCTGTCTCATATAACATATAACATATAACAACTACAGCATGGAAACAGGCCTGTCCGGCCCTACCAGTCCACGCCAACCATTCTCCCTGACCTAGTCTCATCTACCTGCACTCAGACCATAACCCTCTAATCCCCTCCTATCCATATACTTATCCAATTTACTCTTAAATAATAAAATCGAGCCAGCCTCCACCACTTCCACCGGAAGCCCATTCCATACAGCCACCACCCTCTGAGTAAAGAAGTTCCCCCTCATGTTACCCCTAAACCTTTGTCCCTCAATTCTGAAGCTATGTCCCCTTGTTGGAATCTTCCCCACTCTCAAAGGGAAAAGCCTACCCACGTCAACTCTGTCCGTCCCTCTCAAAATTTTAAAAATCTCTATCAAGTCCCCCCTCAACCTTCTACGCTCCAAAGAATAAAGACCCAACCTGCTCAACCTCTCTCTGTAGCCTAAGTGCACAGGGCTTTCTCCATCGCTGCTCCCACCCTATGGAACTCACTACCCCAAACCGTTAGAGACTCCCCCACACTCACCACATTCAAAACATCGCTGAAGTCTCACCTGTTCAGTACTGCCTTCAACCACTGAAGGTCACCTCACCTACTGTCTCCTTTCTCTGTTCATTTATTTATTTACTTATTTATCTATTTATTAATTTCCCTATGTTCTCAAAATCTCTGTAAAGCGTCTTTGAGTATATGAAAAGCGCTATATAAATAAAATGTATTATTATTATTATTATTATAATTTGGCGACCAGAACTGCACACCATACTCCAGATTCGGCCTCACCAATGCCCTGTACAATTTTAACATTACATCCCAACTTCTATACTCAATGCTCTGATTTATAAAGGCAAGCATACCAAACGCCTTCTTCACCACCCTATCCACATGAGATTCCACCTTCAGGGAACAATGCACAGTTATTCCCAGATCCCTCTGTTCCACTGCATTCCTCAATTCCCTACCATTTACCCTGTACGTCCTATTTTGATTTGTCCTACCAAAATGCAGCACCTCACACTTATCAGCATTAAACTCCATCTGCCATCTTTCAGCCCACCCTTCCAAAAGGCCCAAGTCTCTCTGTAGACTTTGAAAATCTACCTCACTATCAACTACTCCACCTATCTTAGTATCATCTGCATATTTACTAATCCAATTTGCCACACCATCATCCAGATCATTAATGTAAATGACAAACAACAGTGGACCCAACACAGATCCTTGGGGCACTCCACTAGACACTGGCCTCCAACCTGACATACAATTGTCAACCGTTACCCTCTGGTATCTCCCATTCAGCCATTGTTGAATCCATCTTGCAACCTCACTATTAATACCTAACGATTTAACCTTCTTAATCAACCTTCCATGTGGAACCTTGTCAAATGCCTTACTGAAGTCCATATAGACAACATCCACAGCCTTGCCCTTATCAATTTCCCTGGTAACCTCTTCAAAAAATTCAAGAAGATTAGTCAAACATGACCTTCCAGGCACAAATCCATGTTGACTGTTTCTAATCAGGCCTTGATTATCCAAATAATTATATATATTGTCCCTAAGTATCTTTTCCATTAATTTTCCCACCACAGACGTCAAACTAATAGGTCTATAATTGCTAGGTTTACTTTTAGAACCTTTTTTAAACAAGGGCACAACATGCGCAATGCGCCAATCTTCCGGCACCATCCCCGTTTCTAATGACGTTTGAAATATTTCCGTCATAGCCCCTGCTATTTCTGCACTAACTTCCCTCAATGTCCTAGGGAATATCCTATCAGGACCTGGAGACTTATCCACTTTTATATTTTTCAAAAGTGTCCGTACCTCCTCTTCTTTAATCCTCCTAATTTCCATCACTACTCTACTTGTTTCGCTTACCTCACATAATTCAATATCCTTCTCCTTGGTAAATACCGAAGAAAAGAAATTGTTTAATATCTCCCCCATTTCTTCCGGCTCAGCACATAGCTGACCACTCTGACTCTCCAATGGACCAATTTTATCCCTCACTATCCTTTTGCTATTGACATATCTGTAGAACCCCTTGGGGTTTACTTTTACATTACTTGCCAAAGCAGCCTCATATCTTTTTTTCGCTTTTCTAATTTCCTTCTTCAGATTCCTTTTACATTCTTTATATTCCTCAAGAACCTCATTTACTCCCTGCCGCTTATATTTATCGTATATCTCCCTCTTTTTCCGAACCAAGTGTCCAATTTCCCTGGAAAACCACGGCTCTTTCAAATTATTATTCTTTCCATTCCACCGAACAGGGACATAAAGACTCTGTACTCTCAAAATTTCACCTTTAAATATCCTCCATTTCTCTATTATATCCTTTTCATAAAACAAAAATTTCCATTTCACTCCTTTTAAATCCTTTCTCATCTCCTCAAAATTAGCCTTTCTCCAATCCAAAATCTCAACCCTTGGTCCAGATTTGACCTTCTCCATAATGATATTAAAACTAATGGCATTGTGATCACTAGACCCAAAGTGCTCCTCAACACATACCTCCGTCACCTGACCCATCTCATTTCCTAACAGGAGGTCCAACACTGCCCCTTCTCTGGTAGGCACCTCTACGTATTGCTGCAAAAAACTATCCTGCACACATTTTACAAACTCCAAACCATCCAGCCCTTTAACAGAATGCGATTCCCAGTCTATATACAGAAAATTGAAATCACCCACAATCACCACTCTGTGCTTACTACTAATATCTGCTATCTCCTTACATATTTGCTCTTCCAATTCTCGTTCCCTATTTGGCGGTCTATAATACACCCCTATAAGTGTTGCTAAACCTTTCTCATTTCTGAGTTCCACCCAAACAGCCTCCCTAATCGAGCCTTCTAGTCTGTCCTGCCAAAGCACTGCTGTGATATCCTCCCTGACAAGCAATGCAACATCCCCACCTCTTGCCCCTCCGATTCTATCACATCTGAAACAATGAAATCCTGGAATATTTAATTGCCAATCGCAACCCTCCTGCAACCATGTTTCACTGATCGCCACAACATCATACTTCCAGATGTCAATCCAGGCTCTAAGCTCATCCACCTTTCTTACAATGCTCCTAGCATTAAAATATACACATTTAAGGGACCCATAATTTCTTATTCTCAGTTTATTTCTTTTCCCTTCTTTCTCTCCTACATATTGGGTCTGAGTGTTTCCCTTTTCTGCCTCCTGCCTCACACACTGCCTGTTAGCTATCTGTGTTTGAGTCCCTCCTCCCAACCGTACTAGTTTAAAGTCTCCGCAATTATTGTAGCAAATCTCCCCGCCAGGATATTGGTTCCCCTCAGGTTCAGATGCAACCCGTCCTTTTTGTACAGGTCATACTTCCCCCAGAAGAGGTCCCAATGATCCAGAAACTTGAAACCCTGCTCCCTGCACCAGTTCCTCAGCCACTTATTTATCCTCCACCTCACTCCATTCCTATTCTCACTATCGCGTGGCACAGGCAGTAAGCCTGAGATTATTGCTTTGGAAGTCCTTTTTTTTAACTCTCTTCCTAGCCCCCTAAATTCTCCTTTCAGGACCTCTTCCCTTATCCTACCTATATTGTTGGTATCGGCACCAGGGAGGCAAACCACCATCCGGGTCTCCCGACTGCGTCCACAGAAACGCCTATCTGACCCCCTCACTATAGAGTCCCCTATTACTATCGCTCTCCTCTTCCTTTCCCTACCCTTCTGAGCAACAGGGCCGGACTCCTTGCCAGAGGCCCATGCACCGTCGCTGCCCCCAGGTAGGCTGTCCCCCCCAACAGTACTTAAACAGGAGTACTTATTTCCAAGGGGTACAGCCACCGGGGTACTCCCTAGTCCCTGCCTCTGCTCCTTGCCCCCCCTAATAGTGACCCACTTGTCTACCTCCCGTGGTCTAGGAGTGACCACCTCTCTGTAACTCCTATCTATAACCTCCTCACTCTCCTTGACCAGACGGAGGTCATCAATCTGCCGCTCCAGGTTCCTAATACGGTCCCTTAGGAGCCCCATCTCGTCGCACCTGGCGCAGATGTGGATGTCTGGAAGACTATCAGACTCCCAGATTCCCCACATCCGACACCCAGAACAAAAAACTGCCCTGGCACTCATACTCTCCAAACAAAGCCCCGTGCTCAGTTACTAAACCTACCGCCCGGCCGCTGCTCCACCCGCTCCAACCGCCCACCCAAAAGAACTGAGTGATCTCCTGGGAGAGGCGAAAAACCGGATAAAAAACCCAGGCCAATTTGGGAAAAAATCCGGGAAATTCCTCTCCGACCCCAAGCTAGGCGATCGAAACTTGTCCGGGAGATCACACAGGTCTTACTCCTTACTATCCCCACACAATCCCCACACACTACTTCCCAAGTAACACAGCTTGGTGCTGGTCTCCACCTATATCCTTCCTTTGTCCCGCCCCCCTGACATCAGACTGAAGAAGGGTCTCGACCCGAAACGTCACCCATTCCTTCTCTCCTGAGATGCGGCCTGACCTGCTGAGTTACTGCAGCATTTTGTGAAATAAATACCTTCGATTTGTACCAGCATCTGCAGTTATTTTCTTATACTATCCTTACTGTGAAGGATAGCACTAAGTGTCCGGATAGCTGCCCCCAGGTCTGGCCACCGTTCAGCAGCTCTCCAATCTTTGCTCCTTCTGCGCTGATGTTCTTTCAAAACTCTCGAATCTCCCAGATACTGGTCGCTCGAGACACAGCACTGGAATCCGGGCATTCTGCCAACCCACTGACACTTGAAGCAACATCTCCCCCGCACAATAAGCTCTTAATGATAGCGGAGTCAGAGGGTACGGGGAGAGGGCAGGAACGAGGTACTGATTATGGATGATCAGCCGTGATCACATTGAATGGCGGTGCTGGCTCGAAGGGCCGAATGACCTTCTCCTGTACCTATTGTCCATTGTCTATTAACTCTGTATACTGTCTCAGTGTTTTACTGTTATACACTTGTACGGTATCGGAGATGCTTATGTAAGATGTATCTAAGTGGTTATGTGTGGTGATACTTGAACTAAAGTGGAAACAAACATAAATTTCACTCTTCCACGGTACATGAGACAAATAAAGTACCGTGTCATACCAGATTAGCTTGAAATCCTTTTGGCGGGAAAATGACAGATAACGATATACAGTAATAAAACACACAGGGCAGAAAACAGAGCAATGAATCAGCATCGACATTATGTCATCACGGAGAAATGAAGCCTGGCTAGTTCGCTCAGGTTCTTTAAAGTAACAAGTGAGAACAAAGTGGAAATGGTGACGGCGTGGAGATGAGACTGGCGAAGAGAAGTCAAGGAGAGAGGCTTTCATAAATGTTTTCTTTCTGATTTTCAAGTTATAGCCAGGGAAATAGGTGCTAGTCGCACTAGTTTGCCTTTTGTTTATTAAACTTTGGATGGATGCAACAACGGGCTGGTGCTCTGCTTGGTATACAGCCTTTTAAGCATGAAGGAAAGTAAGTTGTAAAGCAGGCAAAAGGCTTTTATACACATGGCAGATAATTAGTTTATACAACTTGTTGATAAAGTTTTGTAAAATGGAATACAACATTGGGGAATGTGAAGTTGTCCATTATAAATATATAAAATATACTTAAATTCTGAACTTTAAAATGCAGGTCGATGATGTGCTTTGGTGGTTGATTTTAACCCGGCCAACCTGCAGGTGCAGAAACAAATCGGAAAGCTAACAATGTTATTATAGTGAATTGCGAGGAGAACCGAATGCAATGTAAGGAGACCACAATTCACTTATTGGTGCAATGATGATACGACGTCTACAAAATCGCGTACAGGCATGATCTCCTTGAAGTGTTGATGATTTGTTTGGAACCGGTCCAGGGCAGTTTTCTTGAACAACTGTTGATGCAGGCTGGTGGTCATTTGGTGTAAGATTGCGTCCATCCATTGGAATTCGCAGAGGATGTAATGCTGGGGCTTTATAAGACACTGGTCAGGCCGCTATTGGAGCATTGTGAACAGTTATGGGCCCCACGTCTGAGGAAGGATGTGCTGGCGTTGGAGAGGGTCCAGAGGAGGTTTACTGGAATTATCCCAGGAATGACTGGGTTAACATATGATGGGCGTTTGAGGGCACTGGGCCTGTACTCGCTGGAGTTTAGAAGAATGAGGGGCGACTTTATTGAAACTTGCCAAATAGTGAAAGGCCTGGATAGAGCGAACGTGGAGAGGATGTTTCGACAAGTGGTAGAGGCAAGGACCAGAGGATGAGGCCTCAGAATAAAGGGACGTAACTTTAGAAAGGAGATAAGGATGAATTTATTTAGTCAGAGGGTGGTAAATCTTTGGAATTCATTGCCCAGGCGGCTGTGGAGGCCAAGAAGGAGTTAGATCGGCCGTGATTGAATGGCGGAGTAGACATGATGACCCGAATGGCCTAATTCTAAGCCTGGAACATATGAACATATGAACTTATAAAGGAGGGGTATATTTCCCATATGGTGGAATTGAACACCCAGGTAATTCCAAATTCCAAATAATCGCTCCCATATGTAAGGCAAAGATGAAAGGGCAATATTTCTATTCTCGCTGCACCGCGAATCATTGAAAGACTTCCCAAGGAAGTTTATGGAACACGATTTTATTATCCCATTACAATATTACATACATTCCAGACAAGTAGGAGGTTGAATGGTTACAGGGTTACCAAGCGAGTGGGGTTCAGGTAATTGTCAGATACCAGCGATCATATTGAGTGGCGAGGCAGAGCAGATGGGGCATTTTAGCATGAGGTGAACTGCTGAACAAATGTTGAACGAGTGGGCAGAAGCCACAAAGTCTATCTGCAACGTAGGCTGGTAGAAGCGCTTAAAGTGGCCCAGATATTCAGGATTGCCTTGTTGAATGAAGAAGATAGAAGAAAATAGCGAAATAATATTAAGTAGAGAGTTGGGTGTGATAGTGTTGAAAACAATGTCACATTCTCTGGTTGAATGGTACATTGAATTTGCATCCCTCAGTTTCGTTGCGGCAGTTTCTGAATTCATTCTCATAATTATGCATGATCTGCCGCCGCGGGGATTTCATTTAAATGATGTAACCGGAAACCCTGGATGAACAAGGAGGTACAGAACCTGCTGAGGGCACGCAACAATGCCTTTAAATCTGGTGACACTTCAGCATACAGTGTTGCCAGATCACACCTAAGCAAAGGTATTAAAAGGGCCAAAGACACCCATAGGCAACGGGTGGAAGACCACTTCAACACCACGGACACCAGAAGCATGTGGCAGGGTGTCAGGGACATCACTGGCTACAAGAGCAGCCCTGTCTGCCCCCACAGCGATATGGCACTGACCAACGAGCTTAACACCTTCTTTGCCCGCTTTGAAACTGGCAAAACCACCTTGAGTGAAAGAACCCCAGCCGAGGCGGTGGGACAGGTCTTGCAACTGAGCACACAGGAGGTACAACGCGCTCTGCAAAGGGTCAACCCACGCAAGGCTGCAGGACCGGATGGAGTTCAAGGAAGGGTACTGAAGGACTGTGCTGAACAGCTGGCTGAGGTATTCACCAGGATCTTTAACCTGTCATTATCTCTGGCTACGGTCCCCAAGTGCCTGAAGTCGGCTATCATAGTTCCGGTGCCGAAAAAAGCAAAGATCTCCAACCTGAACGACTACCGCCCGGTTGCCCTAACGCCGATAGTCATGAAGTGCTTTGAGAGGCTGGTCCTCTCACACATCAAATCCAGCATCCCTGACTCACTGGACCCACATCAATTTGCATACAGGGCAAACAGATCCACAGAGGACGCCATCTCTCTGGCTCTTCACACTGTCCTGACTCACCTAGAGAGACAGGGCACGTACGTGAGGATGCTATTCATAGACTATAGCTCCGCCTTCAACACGGTCATCCCCACCAAGCTCAGGTGTGGTGCTACGGAGCTCTGTCTCAATCACTCGAACGAGTGAGCTCTAAAGATCTTTTGGAATTCGGAGGAGGTACAGCGGTACTCTAAACATCTTTGGGTATCGCTGCGACGCTACAGAAATCTTTTTAAAAGGTTTCTGTGTGTTTTGGGGCTGCGAGCGGTGTTATCAATTGACTGCTCAGCTCCCACTACTGAGGCTGGCAACCTGCCAGGAAACTGTGGCGCACAAAAAGGGGGAGAAAAACCTGTCTGGACTGTTACACCTGCGTCCAGAACAACCCCCCCCCACACTGCCTCGTCGCTACTGACCGGACTGGTCTGGTTTTCGTGCGGTGTGGGAGTTTTTCTACACCCTTGACCTTCTTCTGTGGCCTTGAGACCTGGAGCTGAAGGAGCCTCCTCTCTATCAGAGATAGGCTTCCAACAATAACAGACTGCAGGTGAATCCCTTTCGTTGCTGCAGGAGCAGCGAAGACCAGCGGGGATTGCTTGAGAAAGTCTGCAGCTCACCAGGGAACGCAGGAGAGCTGAGATACCCGGGTCAAGAGGCCGTGACGCAGCAGTTTCTAGTGGGAGCCGCCATTATTGACGTTCGAGGCAACACCACTCGCCTCCCTCCCTTGAACTGTTCTACACTTGTTTGTGTGTTTGGACTTGGCCCCGTGCCTTTTGGATTGTCTTTGTCTTTGTGTATCAGTGTTTTTTGTTTCACTGTAGTGCCTGATACCATGCAGGGTCAGCGTTCTGGGGGATCGGGGCCTTCGGGGAGTTATGCTAAGGCGGCTGCTTCAGCTGCTTCGGCTGCTCCTCTGGGGGCCCGGTTCCCATGAGGAACCTACCCTTTGAACATGGGGTCAGGTGCTACTTGCCCCCCCAAATGAACCTGGAGGACTGCGCGGCTGCTGTGGCAGCGGCAGCCAAGCCTGTAGGCATTGTGTATGTGGGAAAAATGTTTGGGAAGGGCGTGTTCTTTCTGGAGTTTGTTGAGGGGGTGAACGCGACTGTATGTAAAGGGGTCACAGTGGGTGGACTTTTCCTACAGGTCGAGCCCCTGGGGTCCACCGCGCAGCGGGTGGTCCTATCCAACGTCCCGCCTTGTATCAAGAACGAGGCCCTCCTTCCCCACCTTCATACCCTGGGGAAGATCCTCACCGACATCACCCCAATACCCATGGGGTTCCGCAGGAAGGACTTGCAGCACGTTCTCTCCCTCCGGCGCCAGTTGACAATGTTGCTGGACCGGGAGGAGGTGGTCGACGGGCGCTTCTGTGTCCAGCAGGATGGGCGAGATTTCACCATCTTCTGGACATCGGACCGCCCGAGGTGCCACGCCTGCAAGGAAGTGGGGCATATTCGGAGGAATTGCCCCAAATCCCGGGCGGAGGCCTCCGCCTCCGGTGCCACTAACCCCCCTCCCCCCCCCACTCCCACTCCTCCTGTAGTTGAGTCAGGGAACCCTGGGGATGGGGAGGGTCAAAAGAAGGGGGGCAAGGTGGCGAAGAAGATAAGGCACCTGGGGAACAAACCCCCCGGGGATAAGACTTTGCCACCCATCCCGTCACCTCCCGTTAGGGAGTCCGCAAGCCCCATAATCCAGCCAGGGGCGGAGGGGATTGGGCGGGAGGAGGGGGAGCCGCAGACTAGGGTTGCTCAGGTGACCCCAGAGTCTGTGAGCTCCTCCCCTTCGAAAAAAAGAAGGAGGAATCTCTCCAGGGAGGAGCAGAAGGGGGACATAGGGGAATCTTCCAGTGGGGCGAGGAGTGCTGTGGTGGAGGATGACTCCTGCCCTCTGGTTCAGGCCCCGGTTCCATGCTCTGAAGGGGTTTCTGGGGAGGGTGGTGATGCGGACCACTCGGGTGTAATGGAGCAGGGAGAGATTCCTGTTGGGGAGGGAATCCCAATTCATGCACCCGAGGAAGCCCAGGAGCAACCCACCCAGGACGAGGTGCAGAACACGCCTGTGGAGTTAGGGATAGTAGGCGGGGAGGGGGAAGGGGAAACCAGCCCTTCTCTCCCGCAGGACCTGGCTCCAGAGGGACTCCCTGAGTCTGGGGCACCAGAGTCCACTCTGGGCCCAACTGGTGGAGGGATAGACCCCACTGTCAATGGTCTTGACTGCCCAGGTACACCCGAGGAAGGCCCCTCTGCCACTGGCCCCACGGTGGGGACTGAGGTGGAGGAGAGACCAGAGGGTGGGGAAGAGGCAACCGCTGCACAGGGTGGGGCGGGAGTCTCAAGCACAGAAGGTGTGTCCAAGGATGGGAACGGTGACTCCATCTGCAGTGGGGGGGTGGAAGAGGACTCCTCGGGCAATGAGTCAATGGATGTTCTCGCTGCCCCCGACGCCACTCCTCTCATTCCAGTGGAGGAGATCCGCGAGTTCATCGCGGCCACCGAAGGAGCCCAACATCGGCCCAAACTGGCCTCCCTCCGGTGGCCGAACTTACAAGGGGTCACCAGCTCCCTGAACCTCATCCTCAGAAGGAAGGGGAGGGGAAAGGGAGGGACGGGGGTGAAGGGAGGGACGGGGGTGAAGGGAGGGATGGGGGTGAAGGGGAACGACCGGCGTCAGCTCAGGTCTTTCTTGGACGACCTGGAAAAGGACGCCGAGGCCCAGAGCAGCGTCGTTCCTGCTGAGGGTAGAGGGACCAGTAGAGCGTCCCTTGTTGCCAAGATCCGGAAGGTGAAACGCACTGCCAATCCATCTAGGGTCCGTAGCGGCAAAGGCGACTCTGCTGTCAGTGACCAGGGGACTGGTGAGGGGATCTAGTGTACTTCTGACATGGCGATCACCATAGCCAGTTATAACATCAATGGCAGCAGGGGGCCTCTCCGCAGGTTTAACCATCTCTCAACCCTGAGGGATGGGAAATATGCGGTGAGCTTCCTGCAGGAAACCCACACCATCCCAGGAGACGAGTCCACCTGGCTCCTGGAGTGGAGTGGTGAGGTCTTCATGAGCCACCTCAGCTCCATTTCCAGTGGGGTGGCCATTTTGCTGGCCCCGAATTTCCGGCCAGAAATCCTAAAGGTCCAGGAATTGGTGCCAGGCCGCTTGCTTCACCTGGCCGTGCGCCTGGACGGCGTGCCGTTGCATTTTGTCAACGTGTACGCCCCCAAGCCCGCCGTGTTGCAGACGTGCCTGTTCCGGGAGGTGTCTACCCTTTTGAGCTCCATCGACCCTGGCGACTGCGTGATCTTTGGGGGAGATTTCAACTGTACCCTCGAGGAAGGAGACCGTTCAGGTATCCAGCGCGGCCAGGAGTCGGTGAAGAAGTTGAAGGAGCTCGTGGGCTCCTTTGACTTGGTAGACACCTGGAGGAACCTCCACCCCGACTCCAGTGCCTTCTCCAGGAGGTCAGAGGGGGGTGGCTCTCGCATTGACCGCCTGTACATTTCTCGGGCGTACGTCTCCCGGGTCTCGGCGGCCTCCATGCGGCCGATGCCTTGCTCGGACCACCACCTGGTGTGGGCAGAGTTTACCCTGCTGCGCACGAGGGGAGGGTCCGCGTACTGGCACTTTAACAACCGGCTGCTGGAGGATCGCCGCTTCCGGGACTCGTTTGTGAGGTTCTGGACCACTTGGAAGGGGAAGAGGGGAGGATTTCACTCCCTGCGGCTATGGTGGGACGTGGGCAAGGCCCACATCCGGCGTTTCTGTCAGGAGTACACTAGGGGGTCTACCAAGAGACGCGATTCCAAGGTCCGACAGCTCGGGAGTGAGCTGCTCGATTTGGATTCGCGTCTAAGTCAGACCGGTGGGGACCCGACCCTCTGGAGGGAATACCAGGAGAAGAAGGACGCGCTGAAGGAGCTGCAGTTACAGCAATCCCGAGGCGCGTATGTGAGGTCGCGGATCCAAATGCTCCACGATTTGGACCGCGGTTCACCCTTCTTCTACTCGCTGGAGAAATGGCGGGGAGTCCGTCAGCAGTTAGTGGAGCTGCTCGCTGACGATGACTCCCCCGTCACCGAACCAGAAGACATCAACGCGGCGGTTCGTTCCTTTTATGGGACATTGTTTTCACCGGATAGCTCCGGCGTGGACGAGTGCAGTGATCTGTGGGAAGGTCTAACCACGGTCGGCCCGGAGGGTGCCGAGCGTCTGGACGCCCCCCTGACACTAGACGAACTGACTGCGGCCCTCCATCAGATTCAAAGGGGCAAATCCCCTGGCCTGGACGGACTGACAGCAGAGTTCCTCCGCACTTTCTGGGGGACCTTGGGGGAGGACTACACCATGGTCCTGAGGGAGAGCCTGGCGACCGGGGAGATGCCCCTGTCTTGGCGGAGGGCTGTAGTGGTCCTTCTGCCCAAGAAGGGTGATCTCCGCCTACTAAAGAACTGGCGCCCGGTCTCCCTCCTCTGTACCGATTACAAGGTCTTTGCTAAGGCAATGGCCAACCGTCTGGGCCCAGTGCTGGCCCAAGTGATCCACCCTGACCAGTCTTACACGGTCCCGGGCCGGTCCATCCAGGACAATATCCATCTGGTCCGGGACCTGGTCTACCTGGCTCAGGAGACCGGTGTACCCACTGCCTTTCTCTCCCTTGACCAGGAGAAGGCTTTCGACAGGGTGGATCACGAGTATCTGGTGAGGACTCTGCGGGCGTTTGGGTTCGGACCGCACTTTGTGGCCCGGATCCGACTTCTATACACCACTGCGGAGTGCCTCATCAAGGTCAACGGATCCTTGACGGCTCCCATTCCCTTCCGCAGAGGAGTACGTCAGGGCTGCCCCATGTCAGGCCAACTGTACGCCATCTGCGTGGAGCCATTCCTTAGTCTGCTTCGGAGGAGGTTGACGGGCATGGTTCTACGCGAGCCAGATATGGAGGTGGTCCTCTCGGTCTATGCCGATGACGTGCTCCTCATGGTCACTGACCCCGCTGATCTGCAGAGGATGCGCGAGTGCCAACGAGTCTTCTCGGCCTCCTCCTCTGCAAGGATCAATTGGGGGAAATGTTCTGGACTCTTGGTGGGTCCATGGCAGGTGGACTCCCTCCCTGAGGAGATGCGGTTTTTCACGTGGAGCACCACGCGCCTCCTTTACTTGGGAGTCTACCTGAGTCCCGTCGCGGAGACCTGGCTGGCGAACTGGCAGGAGCTGGAGTTGAAAGTCGTCGCCCGGCTGGGGCGCTGGTCAGGTCTCCTCAGGGTGCTTTCCTACCGGGGCAGGGTGTTGGTCATTAACCAACTCGTGGCTTCCCTGCTCTGGTACAGATTGACCACATTGGTCCCATCAGCCACTTTTGCTGGGATCATCCAGAAGAAGTTGGTGGACTTCTTCTGGGGCAACGGAAAGCACTGGGTCTCTGCAGCGGTCCTGAGTCTCCCGATTGAGGAGGGCGGGCAGTCGCTGGTGTGCATCCGCACCCAGTTGGCGGCTCTCCGCCTCAGGACTCTGCAGAGATACCTGTACTCGGAGCGTCCTCCCAGGTGGCACGTGCTGGCGACACACTTTTTCCAACGGGGCCGCTGCCTTCAAGCAGGTACGCGGATCCCGATGGTGGGCGTCAGCCGTGCTATCCTGCTGGGAATGCCCGGCTTCTACCGGGACTTGCTGAGAGTCTGGAACCTGGTTGCTGTCGACCGGGCCCCGGGTGGTGTTGGAGAGGGACTACGCGCTGTCCACGGGCACCCTGGAGGAATTCCGGGACCGCTGGGCACCGCGGGGGATTGGATGTATCCTGGATGGGGATTGTAGTATAATTGTATGATAGTTTTAATAGGTATATTTGTTTGTATAATATTCTGGTGGTGGGTTCTGTTTTGGTTTTATTGCATTGTATATATTATTTTAATATTTGAATAAATATTTTTGATTAAAAAAAAAAAAAAAAAAAAAAAAGCTCATCACCAAACTCCACCAGCTAGGCCTTAGCTCGTCATTATGTGACTGGATCCTGGACTTCCTGCTGGAACGACCGCAGGCAGTGAGAATGGGCCCGCACCTGTCCTCCACTATCACCCTGAGTACCGGCACACCACAGGGCTGTGTTCTGAGCCCCATGCTGTATTCCCTCTTCACACACGACTGTGTTCCTGCATTCGACACCAACACCATTGTCAAGTTTGCAGATGACACAACGGTGATCGGGCTGATCACCAACGGGGATGAAACAAACTATAGAGCGGAGGTGCAGAACCTGGCGGACTGGTGCTCGGATAACAACCTGTCCCTAAATACCACCAAGACCAAGGAGCTGATCATCAACTTCCGTAGGTCACATAACGGGGAATATGCCCCGATCTCTATCAACGGGGTCAGTGTGGAGAGAGTGTCCAGCTTCAAGTTTCTGGGCACTCACATTTCGGAGGACATAACATGGTCCAATAACACTGCTGCGCTGGTCAAGAAGGCACAACAAAGACTGTTCTACTTAAGAACACTGAAAAAGTCTGGTCTACCCCAACAGCTGCTGACGACCTTCTACCGCTGCACCATAGAGAGCATCCTAACGCATGGCATCCCTGTGTGGTACCTCAGCTGCACGGAGGCAGAAAGGAAAGCTCTACAGCGGGTAGTCCATAGAGCTCAGAGGGCCATCGGAACACAGCTACCAGACTTGGAGGGCATCTACAACACACGATGCCTCAGAAAAGCCACCAGCATCCACAAAGACTCTTCACACCCCTGCAACAGTCTGTTCGAACTCCTTCCATCGGGCAGACGATACAAGGCCTTCTATGCCCGCACCTCCAGACTCAGGAACAGCTTCATCCCCAGGGCCAGAGCTGCTATGAACCGGTCCTGCTGAGCCGGATGGCCACAACGCATAGATCAACTTGCACTTTACCCTGTCCAAAACTGTTACAACTGTTTCGTTTCGTTGGGTTGCTGCTGTCTAAATTACCTAAATTATTGCATCGTATGGGAGGCGCATTCCCAATCTCGTTGTACCCCTGGGTACAATGACAATAAAGATATATTGTATTGTATTGTATTGTATTGTACTGGCTCGGTACTGCAGGGCTGTTCAAATTCAAGGCTCCACTCTTGGCACTCTTGAGGTTCGAGTGGACCAACTCGTAGCGACCATCCAGCATTTGGCAAATACTGTCAGTGGCAGTACCCACACTTCCCCACTGTCAATTCCCTTTGTCTCTGCTGATGCTTCTCTGCCCGGTTCCAGTCCGTTCTGGAACCAGTTCTTCCCACCCTGGAGAGGTACCATGGCGATCCTTCTCCCTGCAGGTCATTCCTATCCCAGTGCTCCCTGTTTTTTTTAGCTACAACCATCCTGCTTCAGCGCAGAATGCTCCAAAGTAGCCTGTGCCATGTCTCTGCTGTCAGGACGTGCTTCAGCCTGGAGGCAGCTAAACTTCTGCCAGGACTTTGCCTGTTTTTCGGCAGAGCTGAGGCAGATTTTCAACCACCCTTTGGTCAGTGGAGAGGCAGCCCAGAGGATGCTGCATCTCCACCGATTTATGAACCACTGTTGCCGATTTATGAACCACTGAGCGGTTGGTGTGACGCCGCTCTGCTCAGTATCTTCCATGGCCTCAACGAGAAGCTGAAGGATGAGTTGATCACTCGGGACCTTCCCTCGGATCTGGACGCGCTGATTGATATAACCATCCGGATAGATAACCGGCTCTGAGAGTGAAAGCGAGACAAGCTATCAGCAGCTCTCAAACAATGTCCCTGCCCATCGCACTCCTCTCGTCGTAGTGAGCCAATTGTCTCACTTCCCTCGGGAGGAAGAAGCCCCACGCTTCCCGGCCATGATCCAGTGGAGGAAGAGTTTGTGCAGAGTGGCCGCACCAGACTGAGCGAGGCAGAGCGTCAGAGACGCATAGGGAGAGGTGTTGTCTCTACTGTGGAGATCCCAAACGCTTCATCGCTGCTTGCCCGGTAAAACCCAACGTTCCCCAGCAAGAGAGGGATTATGGGTGAACAAGGTTTATTTCCCTCCTATATTTACTAAGCTCACTAAAGTAGACATTACAGTAGAAGAGCCCCACCAAGCCAATGCACTTGGTGGAAGAATTATTGGTGTGGCTTCACTCTTTACTCTTCCTCTAGAACTTTCTGTTAATGGAAACCACCAGGAGAGAATTCAGTTGCTCCTGCTACATTCACCTCGTGTCCCTGTCATTCTGGGTCAGCCTTGGCTGACTACCCATAACCCCACCATAGACTGGTCCACTGGCAAGATCTCCACTTGGGGGGAGGATTGTCACGTTAATTGTCATCGCCCCGCTTGTCTTCCTCTCATCTCTGTGTCTGTTGCTCCTAGCGACAATCCTGACCTGTCCAAAGTACCATCCGAGTATCATGACCTGAAAGAAATCTTCTGCAAGTTCCGAGCCACCTCTTTACCCCTTCACCGCCATTGACTTATTATCCGGCACTTCTCCACCCCGCGGTCATCTGTACTCGCTCCCTGCTCCTGAGACCAACGCCATGGAGAGATACATTTCGGAGTCTCTGGCAGCTGGTTTAATTAGTCCATCCTCTCCCGCCGGGGCGGGATTTTTCTTTGAGTAAGAAGGATGGCGACCTTTATTCTTGCATTGACGATAGAGGCCTAAATGACATCACTGTCAAAAACCGTTTCCCCCTTGCCACTCATCTCCTCTGTCTTCAACCACCAGCAGGATGCCACCATGTTTACCAAGCTGGATCTACGCAATGCCTACCGTTTGGTTCGCATTAAGGAAGGAGATGAGTGGACGACAGCCTTCAACAAACCCAGCGGGCATTACGAGTACCCGCTGTCTTCCAGGCAAGGTTCAATGATGTGCTGCTGGACATGCTGAACCGGTTTGTCTTTGTTTACCTGGATGACAGTCTCGTCCACTCTGGCTCTGCATCGGAATATACCCGCCATGTCCGTCTCGTCCTGCAGCGGCAATGGGAGAACCAGCTGTTGTTCAAGGCAGAGAAGTGTGAGTTTCACCAGCCCACGGGACACATCCTCTCTGCTGGCCATGTCAAGATGGATCCAGAAAAGGTGAGAGTGGTGGTAGATTGGGCTGAGCCGGTCGGAGGGAGCTACCACGTTCCTCGGCTTCGCCAATTTTTACCGCTGCTATATCTGCAACTACAGCATCCTGGCTGCTCCTCTCACTGCTCTAATGTCCACCTCCTTCAGGTTTGCCTGGTCCCCTGCTGCTGAGGGAGCATTCCAGGACCTTAAGCAACACTTCACTACCGCCCCCATCCTGGAGCATCCTGACCCGGCCCGTCAGTTTGTGGTGGAGGTTGACGCCTCTGATGTTGGAGTTGGTGGCGGTGCTTTCCCAACGCTCCCCCAAGAACCAGAAGATGCACCCCTGTGCCTTCTTTTCTCCCCGGCTGAGAGGAATAATGACATCGGCAACAGAGAGCTGCTGGCATTGGGGTAGTGGAGGCATTGGTTGGAGGGCACTGAGCAGCCATTCCTAGTCTGAATGGACCACAAGAACCTGGAGTCTCATAATGGTTTCTTTGACTTTCATTGGCACAACGTTGGTCCTCGTGTTGATAAACAGCAATAAAATTTTCAGAAGGTGATGGAAAGACTGGAGGAAAGACTAGGTGCTGAGAGCTGTCTTATACCTGCATTAAGGAGGCATTTAAACACACCTCAGCAAATACAAGCACCTGTGAAGCCATGTGTCCCAAATTTATGGTGCCCTGAAATGGGGGGACTATGTATAAACACAGCTGTAATTTCTACATGGTGAAACCCAAATGTATAAAAATACCCTTTAATAAAATCTGGCAATGTGCACTTTAACCACATGTGATATTTTTCTATTACAAATCTCAAGTTGTGGAGTACAGAGGCAAATAAATGATGAGTCTTTGTCCCAAACATTATGGAGAGCACTGTAAATACCCGAGATCATTACCAATTTGGTGCTGACTAATCAGTTCTGACTTCTGTCAGTTCGATGGCAGTTCTGAGTTCCATCAGTTCCAAGTCTAGGGCTTTCAATTCCATTCGTATTTGGATATTGGGTTTTCTTCAGTACTTCTCGGTGAGCCTGCATTCGAGTCCTTTCCATTTGACACTGCCCTTTTGTGCTGCATGGTGTAGCTCAATATGCTGCTACATATGGTAAGAGCATCTCCTTCCAATCTTTGCCACCTGCTTGGGCAATTCTCATCCTCTCTCTGGAGATTGGTTCTAACATTCCACTTCTCCATTAGTTTGAGGTCACTGTGGTGTAAGTTTGTGATGGTACACAGCTGTGATCTGCATGTAGTCAGCAAATGTGTGAGAAATGAACCGAGGCCTATTATCCTGATATAATGCCACTGCTAGATCATATCTTTGAAGATTTCTATCAGACCTGCAACAGTCTTTTCTGCCATTGTAGACTTCATTATCATATACTCATAATATCTGCTGATAGTAGATAATGACAACCAGTATTGACTCTTCCGATGGTAGTGTGCCTAAAAAATATATGGGAACTTTATAGCATGGTCCTGCTGGTAACAATGTGCTTTGTATTGACACGCACGTAGATTGGGTTTGCTTACCATCTGACACCCACAACATGACCTCGCATGTCTTTCCGTATTTTTTTTCCATCCATGGCCACCATACATTTGTATGGAGATTTTGTTTAGTTCCAACCACTCCTAAATGTCCTTCATGTGCCAGTGTGATCATCCTTGATCTCAGTTTTGTTGGCACCAAGAGCCTGCTTCCTCTCAACACATACCTTCTAATTGTGCATATTTTCACAATGAGCTCTTGGATTTTAGCCTTGACCTTCTTACTTAATTCATGTGGAGTTCATTGGTTGTGCTACAAGCTTAATATCTGAGTCTATCTTGAGTTTAGAAACATGGAAACATAGAAACATAGAAAATAGGTGCAGGAGTAGGCCATTCGGCCCTTCGAGCCTGCACCGCCATTCAATATGATCATGGCTGATCATTCAGCTCAGTAGCCTGTACCTGCCTTCTCTCCATACCCCCTGATCCCTTTAGCAAAAAGGGCCACATCTAACTCCCTCTTAAATATAGCCAATGAACTGGCCTCAACCACCTTCTGTGGCAGAGAATTCCACAGACTCACCACTCTCTGTGTGAAGAAATGTTTTCTCATCTCGGTCCTAAAAGACTTCCCCCTTATCCTTAAGCTGTGACCCCTGGTTCTGGACTCCCCCAACATCGGGAACAATCTTCCCGCATCTAGCCTCTCCAACCCCTTAAGAATTTTATATGTTTCTTTAAGATCCCCCCTCAGTCTTCTAAATTCCAGCGAGTACAAGCCCAGTCTATCCAGTCTTTCCTCATATGTAAGTCCCGCCATCCCAGGGATCAATCTGGTGAACCTTCTCTGTACTCCCTCCAAGGCAAGAACGTCTTTCCTCAGGTTAGGAGACCAAAACTGCACACAATACTCCAGGTGCGGTCTCACCAAGGCCCTGTACAACTGCAGCAGAACCTCCCTGCTCCTAAACTCAAATCCTCTTGCTATGAATGCCAACATACCAT
Organism: Rhinoraja longicauda; assembly: GCF_053455715.1. Lineage (NCBI taxonomy): Eukaryota > Metazoa > Chordata > Chondrichthyes > Rajiformes > Arhynchobatidae > Rhinoraja > Rhinoraja longicauda. Next base: position 36,005,610 of record NC_135975.1, read on the forward strand.
TCGCTTTCTTCACTGCCTGCTGCACCTGCATGCTTGCTTTCAATGACCGGTGCACCATGACACCCAGGTCCCGTTGCATCTCCCCTTCTCCTAATCGGTCACTATTCAGGTAATACTCTGCTTTCCTGTTCTTGCCGCCAAAGTGGATAACCTCATATTTATCCACATTATATTGCATCTGCCATGCATTTGCCCACTCGCCTAATCTATCCAAGTCACTCTGCAGCCTCCTAGCATCCTCCTCGCAGCTAACACTGCCACCCAGCTTCGTGTCATCCGCAAACTTAGAGATGTTGCATTCAATTCCCTCGTCCAAATCATTAATATACACTGTAAATAACTGGGGTCCCAGCACTGAGCCTTGCGGTACCCCACTAGTCACTGCCTGCCATTCCGAAAAGGACCCGTTTATTCCTACTCTTTGCTTCCTGTCCGCCAACCAATTTTCTATCCACCTCAACACCGAACCCTCAATACCATGTGCTTTAAGTTTGTACACCAATCTCCTATGTGGGACCTTGTCGAAGGCCTTCTGAAAGTCCAGATATAACACATCGACTGGTTCTCCCTTATCCACTCTACTAGTTACATCCTCGAAAAATTCTATAAGATTCGTCAGACATGATTTGCCTTTGGTAAATCCATACTGACTTTGTCCGATGATATCACCACTTTCCAAATGTAATGCTATCACATCTTTAATAACTGACTCTAGCATTTTCCCCACTACCGATGTTAGGCTAACTGGTCTATAATTCCCCGTTTTTTCTCTCCCTCCCTTTTTAAAAAGTGGGGTTACATTAGCTACCCTCCAGTCCTCAGGAACTACTCCAGAATCTAAAGAGTTTTGAAAAATTATCACTAATGCATCCACTATTTCTGAGGCTACTTCTTTAAGCACTCTGGGATGCAGCCTATCTGGCCCTGGGGATTTATCTGCCTTTAATCCATGTAATTTACCTAACACCACTTCCCGACTAACCTGGATTTCCCCTCAGTTCCTCCATCTCATTAGACCCCCGGTCCCCCGCTATTTCCGGCAGACGGTTTATGTCTTCCTTAGTGAAGACAGAACCAAAGTATTTGTTCAATTGGTCTGCCATCTCCTTGTTCCCTATGATCAATTCACCTGTTTCCGACTGCAAGGGACCTACATTTGCCTTAACTAATCTTTTCCTCTTGACATATCTATAAAAGCTTTTGCAGTCTGTTTTTATGTTCCTTGCCAGTTTTCCCTCACAATCTATTTTCCCTTTCCTAATTAAGCCCTCTGTCCTCCTCTGCTGGACTCTGAATTTCTCCCAGTCCTCTGGTATGCTACTTTTTCTGGCTAATCTGTATGCTTCATCTTTTGTTTTAATACTATCCTTGATTTCCCTTGTTAGCCACGGATGCACTACCTTTCCTGGTTTGTTCTTTTGCCAAACTGGGATGAACACTTGTTGTAGTTCATCCATGCGACCTTTAAATGCCTTCCATTGCATGTCCACCGTCAACCCTTTCAGCATCAATCGCCAGTCTATCTTGGACAATTCACGCCTCATACCCTCAAAGTTACCTTTCTTTAAGTTCAGAACACTTGTTTTATGTATCGACTTTGTATCGAGTTTGAGTTGATAGTCACACGATTTCCTGATTCCTTCAAGCATTGGCTTGAACTCCTCCTTTAAGTCTGCATTTCACTTCAGTGAATTCACATCTAGCCTGGTGTGTAGCACACCTAATATTTGGGCAGTCCCTCTACTCATGAGTGGCTCTCCTTTCTCCTTGATGGCTAGATATTTAGCCATAATGTGGTTATCACCTGCCTGGACCTCTTGATGTATACGGATACAATTTCTTCTCAGACTTGCTTGGTGCATTTTACCTTTTTCTGTTTGTAATTTTCCCACAGTGCTCTATCAATAACATTGCTATCAATTCTAGAGTCTACTATACTGTCTACCTCCACACGCTCAATCCTCACTGACACATTTGCGTGCTTGTTGTTGATAGCATTTGTGTTTCATCACAATTACATTCACACGGACATACATCAACATGGCATAGACAGTACCCATCTCAGTACCCCCCCCCCCTTCCTCCTCCAAATCTATTGGTCTTTCCATTGTCTCTCTCTAGTTTGTCTGGGCCTCGATACTTCTTACAAAATGGTCTTTTTTCCCCATACACTCTGCACATTTGACCCCAGGCAGGGCAGAAGATTTGGCTAACTATCCGAAATTCCCACATCTAAAACACCCACAATCATCTTCAGATTTGGAATGACTCTTATCCAGTAGCTAACACCCGGTTAACATTGCTTATTCAAAGCAATCTCAGGGTCTGAGAATGGGTTTCCGTGGCTTCGAAGGAAACATAGAAACATAGAAAATAGGTGTAGGAGGAGGCTATTCAGCCCTTCGAGCCAGCACCACCATTCATTTTGATCATGGATGATCATTCACAATCAGTAACCTGTGCCTGCCTTCTCCCCATACCCCTTGATTCCATTCGCCCCTAGAGCTCCATCTAACTCTCTTTTAAATTCATCCAGTGAATTGGCCTCCACTGCCTTCTGTGGCAGAGAATTCCACAAATTCACAACTCTGAGTGAAAAAGTTTCTTCTCACCTCAGTTTTAAATGGCCTCCCCTTTATTCTTAGACTGTGGCCCCTGGTTCTGGGCTCCCCAACATTGGGAACATTTTTCCTGCATCTAGCTTGTACAGTCCCTTTATAATTTTATACGTCTCTATAAGATCCCCTCTCATCCTTCTAAACTCCTAAAGCCAAGTCTTTCCTCATTTGACATTCCCGCCATCCCAGGGATTAACCTGGTGAACCTACGCTGCACTGCCTCAATAGCAAGGATGTCCTTCCTCAAATTAGGAGACCAAAACTGCAAACAATACCTCAAATGCGATCTCACCAGGGTCCTATACAACCGCAGAGGGAACTTTTACTCCTATACTCAAATCCTCTCGTATGAAGGCCAACATGCCATTAGCTTTCTTCACTGGCTGCTGTACCTGCATGCCTACTTTCAGTGACTGGTGTACAAGGACACCCAGGTCTCATAGAAACATAGAAATATAGAAAATAGGTGCAGGAGGAGGCCATTCGGCCCTTCGAGCCAACAGCGTCATTCATTGTGATCATGGCTGATCATCCATATAATTTTATATGTCTCTATAAGGTCCCCTCTCATCCTTCTAAACTCCAGTGAATACAAGCCTAGTCTTTTCAAACTTTCCTCATACGACAGTCCCGCCATCCCACGGATCAATCTCGTGAACCTACGCTGCACTGCCTCAATTACAAGGATGTCGTTCCTCAAATTAAGAGACCAAAACTGTACACAATACTCCAGATGTGGTCTTACCAGGTTCCTACACAACTGCAGAAGAACCTCTTTACTCCTGTACTGAAATCCTCTCTTTATGAAGGCCAACATGCCATTAGTTTTCTTCACTGCCTGCTGTACCTGCATGCCAACTTTCAGTGCCTGGTGTACAATGACACCCAGGTCTCACTGCACTTCCCCCTTACCTAACCTGACACCACTGAGATAATAATCTGCCTCCTTGTTTTTGCCGCCAAAGTGGATAACCTCACATTTATCTATATTATACTGCATCTGCTACGCATCTGCCCACTCACTCAACCTGTCCAGTTCATCCTGCAACCTTCTAACATCCTCTTGGCAGTTCACACTGCCACCCAGCTTTGTGTCATCTGCAAACTTGTGAGTATTACTTCTAATTCCTTCATCCAAATCATTAATATATATGGTAAAAATATATGGCCCCAACACCGAGCCTTGCGGCACTCCACTCGCCACTGCCTGCCATTCTGAAAAGGACCCGTTTACTCCTACATTTTGCTTCCTGTCTGCCAACCAATTCTCTATCCATGTCGACACCCTACCCCCAATACCATGTGCTCTAATTTTGCTCACCAATCTCCCGTGTGGTACCTTATCAAAGGCTTTCTGAAAGTCTAGATACACTACATCCACTGGCTCCCCTTCATCTATTTTACTTGTCACATCCTCAAACAATTCCAGAATATTAGTCAAGCATGATTTCCCTTTCATAAATCCATGCTGACTTCGACTTATCTTTTTACTGCTATCCAAATGTGCTGTTATTACCGCTTTAATAATTGACTCCAGCATCTTCCCCACCACCGATGTCAGGCTAACTGGTCTGTATTTCCCCATTTTCTCTCTCGCTCCTTTCTTGAAAAGTGGGATAACAGTAGCTATCCTCCAAACCACAGGAACTCATTCTGAATCTATTGAACATTGGAAAATGATCACCAATGCGTCCACTATTTCTAGAGCCTTGAGTACCCTGGGATTCAGACCATCAGGCCCTGGGGATTTATCATCCTTCAGTCCCATCAGTCTACCCAATACTACTTGCCGCCTAATGGAAATTTCTTTCAGTTCCTCTGTCTCCCTAGATCCTCTGTCCTCTAATGCATCTGGGAGAAATGAAGCAGCAATTGTTAGTGTTTGTGCTAATGGTAGCATGTCACCTTTCTCCAAAAACTTGCATCTCAAGCTATTTGATTTGCAACAAAGTACAACCTGATCCCCAACTTGATTTTGCAACTGAGCTCCATTGTTCTCCATGCACGAAACGTGAAGCAATCTTGTGACAAATTGCTTTTCCCATCTGTCTGTGTCATCTGGCGAAATACATATCGTTGAAATGTAGCATTTTTTCGCACCACATAATGCTTTTTCGAAGCAGCAACAGCCGTCACATAATCCCTTTGCCTGCTGTCTCTGGAAGTGTCTTGAATGTCTCCCAGCTGCACATTAGCAATGCTCTCTGTCATGTGAGCTGAACTGGCTTTGTCCCATCAACAAACAGTCCCAGGCTGTCCTGCACTGATCACGCCTCCCAACGGACACTCACCACACTTGCTTCCCCATTGGGTTAAATGGAGTCAACCCTCTAATCCCAGCTGCTTCGACTCCACCAAACACCATGCCTGTCTCAGAAGTTGAACTATACAATTCCTAATTCGTCCTCGTCGCCAATGTCAGACCTTTGCCTCAATCCGATAATAATAAATGCACATTTAACACCACTGAATAAAACATGCTCTTTTATTCCACCATTTACATTATATCATCCAAACATGTGTCTTTGGAACTTTAATCTTACTCTTGTGACCTTTCCGACTGAGTGTAACATGTGATACATCCCAATACAACATCAGCTGCCAGGACACCACTGTTGCCACATTCAAAATTGCCACATTCAACCTCCTTTAAACAACAGCTATCACATCAAAACTCCTTTATTCTGGTATAGGTATTTATATTCTGAAAAAAGACTCTGTCTATCTTATTTATGCCTCATAATTTTATTTTCCTATGTCGCCCATTGGTCTCCAAAGGTCAAGAGGAAACAATCACATAGAATAGACAATAGGTGCAGGAGTAGGCCATTCAGCCCTTCGAGCCAGCACCGCCATTCAATGTGATCATGGCTGATCATCCACAATCAGTACCCCATTCCTGCCTTCTCCCCATACCCACTGACTCCGCTATCGTTAAGAGCTCTATCTAACTCTCTCTTGAAAGCATCCAGAGAATTGGCCTCCACTGCCTTCTGAGGCAGAAAATTCCACAGATTTACAGCTCTTTGAGTGAAAAAGTTTTCCTCATCTCCGTTCTAAATGGCCTAACCCTTATTCTTAAACTGTTGCCCCTGGTTCTGGACTCTCACAACATTGGGAACATGTTTCCTGCCTCTAGCGTGTCCAATCCCTAAATAATCTTATATGTTTCAATAAAATCCCCTCTCATCCTTCTAAATTCCAATGTATACAAGCCCAGTCGATCCAGTCTTTCAACGTATAACAATCCCGCCATTCTGGGAATTAACCTAGTGAACCTACACTGCACTCCCTCAATAGCAAGAATGTCCTTCCTCAAATTTGGAGACCAAAACTGCACACAGTACTCCATGTGTGGTCTCACTAGGGCCCTGTACAACTGCAGAAGAACCTATTTGCTTCTATACTTAACTCCTCTTATCATGAAGGCCAACATGCCATTAACTTTCTTCACTGCCTGCTGTACCTGCATGCTTACTTTCAGTGACTGGTGAACAAGGACACCCAGATCTCTTTGTACTTCCCCTTTTCCTAGCTTGACACCATTCAGATAATAATCTGCCTTCCTGTTCCTACCACCAAAGTGGATAACCTCATATTTATCCACATTAATCTGCATCAGCCATGCATCTGCCCACTCACACAATCTGTCCAAGTCATCCTGCATGCTCATAGCATCATTCTCACAGTTCACACTGCCACCCAACTTTGTGTCATCTGCAAATTTGCTAATGTTACTTTTAATCCCTTCATCCAAATCATTAATGTATGTTGTAAATAGCTGTAATTAATGTATACTAAATAATGTATATAGAGATAACGTAAATGGTGGAATAAAAGAGCACGTTGTATTCAGTGGTGTTAAATGTGCATTTATTAATTAATGTATATTGTAAATAGTTGTAAATCTCTTCTGATAGCTATTATCACATGCTAATCCAGACAAAGTCGTGCTAAACCCCTTCTGTACTCTCTCCAAAGCCTCCGCATACTCTCATTTATGCAAGGCAGATCTGCACACAATCCTCCAAATGTCACTTGACTCAGACTTCCCATCAGACTTCCCAACTTTACACTCAACACAGCAACCAATGGAGACAAAAGTGTCATAATGCCTACCTCATCACTGTATATACTTTTTGCTGCCATTTTCATGGAATGATGAATTACACAATCACACAATCACAATAATACTTTATTAACCAAGTATGTTTTGCAACATACATGGAACTTGAAGTGTCATGGATATAAGTGGGAAGGAACTAGACCAAGGGGTAAAGGATTGAGCCAAAATAGGAGGACATTGGTGGGGCAAAAGCAGGCTGAAACAATGAGCCTAACTGGACAATCCTGCTTATGATTTTGGGCAGGGGATTGGAAGGTGGGGCTGAGTGAGGCACAGCAAGTTTGGAAGATGTGGAGGGAAAATCTCCTGATGAAAGGAGGTCAATATCTGGGAGACGAGGGTCTGATGGCTGGCGGGAACAGGTTTAAAGGGAGGTATGATGCTGTGTCTGAGAATTGATGTTTGGCATCTGTTTGATGATTAATTTGCTGTGTAGAACAGTACCATTCTTGTCAGTAAATTTGAGGATGGTATCAGGTTTGGTTCTTGGTGCTGCAAGTTCACAGGACAGTAGATTAGAGTGAGTGACATGAGTGGAAAAGTGAAAGCAGTCAATGTCCCCTTGGCAGTTGGCAATGAATACATTTCAAGTGGGTAAGAGGTCAATGGGAGGGGTCCAAGTGGATCAGGAGAGGGAGTTTTAATTTAGGCAGAGGACTTCCTGTTCAAAGAAATGGGCACAGAGTGGGAGGCAGCCAAAGAAGCTTCAAATGTCATTTGGGCTCGAATTAGTTAAGATGGGGATATAAGGGAACAAAATTATTTCTGCTGATTGGATAGTCTAGGACATGGGGACATGTCTAAACATTTGACCCAGGCCTTTCAATGGTGAAATTAGAACTCTGCTCTGTAGATGTCAGCTGAAGGTGGTCATTTCATCTTTTCAGTCTGAATCGATATTTATTTGGATATGGTAAAAAACAGGTATGTGAGCCAGTCTGAATATGTGATCAGTTTGAAGAAGGGTCCCCACCAGAAATGTTGCCTGTCCATTCTTCCCCAGATCCTACTCGGGTTCCTTTGGCAATATGTTTTGCTCAAGATTCCAACGTCTGCAGTTTCTCCATGTGAACCCCTGTCACTGGTCTCTCTAAAATTAAGGCTTTGAGATGCTATTCTGATCCTCTCAGATTGAATTTTGCGCTTCTCACCTGCTCCTTGTGGTAGTGATTTAGATTCTCCCGCCAGTCTCTGACTTTGAATATTTGTGATTTCCCCCAATGGATTTATTTGTGATTGTCCCTGATTTTGATTCTGACACAATAGACAATAGGAGCAGGAGGAGGCCATTCGGCCCTTCGAGCCAGCACCACCATTCAATGTGATCATGGCTGATCATTCTCAATCAGTACCCCGTTCCTGCCTTCTCCCCATAACTCGTGACTCCGTTATCCTTAAGAGCTCTACCTAGCTCTCACTTGAATGCATTCAGAGAATTGGCCTCCACTGCCTTCTGAGGCAAAGAATTCAACAGATTTACAACTCTCTGACTGAATCTTTTTTCCTCAACTCCGTTCTAAATGGCCTACCCCTTATTCTTAAACTGTGGCCTCTGGCTCTGGACTCCCCCAACATTGGGAACATGTTTCCTGCCTCTAACGTGTCCAACCCCTTAATTACCTTAAAAAGCAAGTTTAAATTCCACCTCAAGTTTAAATTCCATTTGGAATATTTTGGAGGACCAAAAACCAAGAACTTCATTTGCCATACAGTCATAACAATAAAAAGCAACAGGACACACAAAATACATTATAACATGAACATCCACCACAGTGACTCCTCCACATTCCTACCTGTAATGGAAGGTGAAAAAAAAATCAATTTCTCCCTTCTTTGTGCTCCAGCGGTCGGGGGCCTCTAACCTTCCATTGACGGGACGATCTTGACTCCCGTAGCCGGTGGCAGGCCTTCCTCGTCTGGGCGATCAAGCTCCTGCATGGAGGGAGGGGGGGAAGGGAGGGGGGGCAGATCTCAGCCGCGCGATCTACTGGTCGGGGATAGTCAAACTTCATGCAGCTTGGAGCTCCCGACGTCTCAACCCGAGACTGCGAGCGCCTGATGATAAAGTCCGCAGGCCACGTTTGGAGCATCAATCCAGGCAAGGGATCGCACGCTCAGATGTTAAGTGCATGCCCCGTGGGGGCTCAAAGTCAAGGCCTCCAGCTCCATGTTGTTAGGCCGCAGAGCGATCGGAGATATGATACGGAAAACAATCACATTTCCAGCAAGGTAAGAGATTGAAAAAAAGTTTTCCCCGATCCCCACCCCACCTCCCACATAAAACAAACGAGTGAACATTTACACAAACTTTTAAAACGTACCAAAAATAACAAAGTTCGAAAAGGACAGACAGACTGTAGGCAGGGCAGCCATCATGTGGCACCCCATGGTGGAATTTGAACCCCCAAATATTTTTAGAGGTTAATGCTCCACAGGATCCAGCCATTAACTGTTTGACCTCCCACGGCGCAACACATCACACAGTGGTGGCACGGTTGTGCAAGGTAGAGTGGTGCTTTACAGCACCAGAGACTCGGGTTCGATCCTGACTACGGGCACTGTCGGGACGGGGTTTGTAAGTTCTCCCTGTGACCACGTGGGTTTACTCTGGGTGCTCTAGTTTCCTCCCACATTTCAAACGCATGCAGGTTTGAGGGTTTGTGTGAATCCAGGAAGCTCTGGACATTCTGTCTCCCGTAGCTGGGGTGTGACGGGCGGCTTACTGCTCCAGAGCTGCTGACCTCTAAACTGCTCCCAGTCTCCCAGAGCTGGGAGTGCTGGTCTCTGCAGTGCTCCCGGTCTCCCAGAGCTGGGAGTGCTGGTCTCTGCAGTGTTCCCGGTCTCCCAGAGCTGGGAGTGCTGGTCTCTGCAGTGTTCCCAGTCTCCCAGAGCTGGGAGTGCTGGTCTCTGCAGTGTTCCCAGTCTCCCAGAGCTGGGAGTGCTGGTCTCTGCAGTGTTCCCAGTCTCCCGGAGCTGGGAGTGCTGGTCTCAGCTGTGTTTCCAGTCTCCCGGAGCTGGGAGTGCTGGTCTCAGCTGTGTTCCCAGTCTCCCAGTGCTGGGAGTGCTGATCTCGGCTGTGTTCCCAGTCTCCCGGAGCTGGGAGTGCTGGTCTCGGCTGTGTTCGCAGTCTCCCAGTGCTGGGAGTGCTGGTCTCGGCTGTGTTCCCAGTCTCCCAGAGCTGGGAGTGCTGGTCTCGGCTGTGCTCCCAGTCTCCCGGAGCTGGGAGTGCTGGTCTCGGCTGTGTTCCCAGTCTCCCAGAGCTGGGAGTGCTGGTCTCGGCTGTGTTCCCAGTCTCCCGGAGCTGGGAGTGCTGGTCTCTGCAGTGTTCCCAGTCTCCCGGAGCTGGGAGTGCTGGTCTCGGCTGTGTTCCCAGTCCCCAGGAGCTGGGAGTGCTGGTCTCGGCTGTGTTCCCAGTCTCCCGGAGCTGGGAGTGCTGGTCTCGGCTGTGTTCCCAGTCTCCCGGAGCTGGGAGTGCTGGTCTCCGCTGTGTTCCCAGTCCCCTGGAGCTGGGGTGCAGCAGCCATATTTATCCCCTTTGCCTGTGGGTTGACTGCCATTTCTTTTCCTGACCTCTGCATTTTTCCTTTTCCTCGTCCTCCGTTGTCAGCTTCTCGAATTTGAATCATCTTCTGATGAGATTGCTGGCATCTGTCGGTGGCAGGAATCTTTTTTTTCTCCAACACTTTTGTCCTTGTCTTCCCTTTACCTTTCTCTTTTCAGCACCATCTGTCATGCCCCTTGTTCTTCACTGACTCCCTCTTCCTTCAGTACCCTTCGCCTGGAGAGGGTCCCTGACTGGAGTTTGGGGATTCGAAGTGTTCAGGCTTTCCTCACCCCTCCTAGTCACAATTGCTCCTGGGGCCTCAGCGTTGATATGCTGTGTGTCAATATCCCCGGGGCCGTGGGTAGCAAGATGGAATTCAGAGAGATAACAATAATTCTGAACTTCCTGCTCCTAATGTATTACATGCAGGACCTTTCTTTCATGTGGTGGCAGGATTGGTTCACCGTAGCGGAAAGATAAGGCTTTCCTGAAACTTTGTCGGGCAGAAATGTGGCGACTCTTCGCGTACTGCCCTGCTGAGGTCTGCAAAATGATTTTACTGGATTGTATGCAAAAACAAAGAATTTCATTCTACCTGACAATAATGTATCATTGACTGGGGTGGTTGCTCACCAGAGGGAGGAGTTGATTATTTATCCCCACATGCCAACCCTGCCACCCAAGAAGATCATGGGTATCTTTTATCCAGCATTATTTTGACACACCAACAGCATCTCTTCATTCCTTTCACTGCCCTCTGAATTCACATCTTGTAAACTCTAAGACTGTGACACCTGATTTCCATCATCTCAGCCAGGGCAAACATGAACCCCTGTAGAACCTGTCAATCCCATGTGTGCATCCAGCAATAGGATATAGAGTAACATCCACTTCCACCACATCGCTTTTAAACAGTACTGGCAGTCGAGTTTGCAAGCAAACTTCCAGTGGTCAAGAGTGTTTTATTGTCATATGTCCCAGACAGAACAAGGAAATTCTTACTTGCAGCAGCACAACAGATATATAAACATAGCACTCTGTAAACGATATAATAAATGGGAAAACAAATTCAGTGTGTCGATATATATATATATATATACACACATTTACACATTTACAAACAATAATAATACAAAAAGATAAAACCAATGCCCCCAGGCCTATGTAGTTCAGAGCTTATTGGAGGTTGTAGTGTTTAAAAGTAGGAAAGAAGCTGGAGGTTGTAGTGTTTAAAAGTAGGGAAAAAGTAGGGAACGTTACTGTTTTCAGGTTCCTGTACCTTCTTCCCGATTATCTGGGCTGATATGAGTGTGTGGCCAAGGTGGTGTGAGTCTCTGATGATGCTGGCTGGCTTTTTGAGGTAGCAATTCCTATAAATCCCTTTGATGGTGGGGAGGTTAAAACCATGATGGACTGGACAGTGTTCACCACTTTTTCCAGTCTTCTTCACTCCTGGGTGTATAAGTTGTTGAACCAGGCCGTGACGCAACCAGATTGTGCTCTCTACTGTACACCTGTAGAAGTTCAAGAGAATCCTCTCCGACATACCAAATCTCCACAATCTTCCCAGGAAGTAGTGGCATTTATGGGCTTTCTTTATAATTGCATCAGTCAATAGGCAGTGAAGTGAAACTTTGCTGAGGTGTCATGTTAATCTGCATCTTTCAGAGGTCGCACCCCAAACCGCTTCACGCAGCCAGAAGTTCTCACCTGCCAGGGATTGTGGCCGCCAGCTAGCGTCTTGTCCTAGGTCTCCTCTATTGTCAGAGTGAGGCTAAACGCAAATTGGAGGAACAGCATCTCATATTTCGGTTGGTCAGCTTACATCCCAGTGGAATGAGTTTGATTTTTCTAACTTCAGGTAGCCCCGGCATTCCCTCTCTCTCTCTATCCCTCCCCCACCCAAGTCATACTAGCTTCTCGTTTTCACCCAACGAACAGCTAACAATGGGCTGTTTCCTTTATCATTGTTAGTTTATTGCATATCTTTATCTATCTACATCATCGCCTATATCTCTCATTTCCGTTATCCCTAACTAGTTTGAAGAAGGGTGTAGACCCGAAACGTCACCCATTCCTTCTCTCCAGAGATACTGCTTGTCCTGCTGAGTCACTCCAGCTTTTTATATCTTCGGTTTAAACCAAAGATAATAGAGGGACAAGATAGACCACTCGACCCTGAAAACCGTAGTAGGTCATGGGTAAATTTCAGCACCATTTTAGGAAGCAGATTCTGTGTGGTAGATTGGCCAGTGTTCACAACTCTCTGCGATTTCTTTGTAGATAAAATGTTTGCAAACAATTATTTTTGTTCAACTTCTTGGATAAGTTGACAGTTGACATTTATAACTATATCCTGAAGAGTTGCTGCTGCATGATCTTTAAACTTTGGATGTTATTGATTGAATATTTGCACGAGAGATCCACTCTGTCTGTATCAGGCCAATTGATCATTTTTCTGAACTGTTCTTCTTTGCTTTCTCTGTTAATTTTAATTTCTCCTCCATGAGCTGTATCTTTTTTTGTTTGTCCTACATTTTGAAAAGTCATGGAAGCAGAGATTAGGCATTTGCAAACAATGGAACTCTACAGTATCCACAATATAATTGAAAAGACGTTTAACTATACACTTAGAGCCAAGAAAATTTGAATTGGTGAATTTAAAACCCTTGACAGCCACTAAAATGACCAATGCTGCCTGACGTGGTACAGACGCATTAATCCAATTCAAATAGACACAGTGGTGGAGTAAATCACCGGGTCAGGCAGCATCTCTGGAGAAAAAGGATAGGTGATGTTTCAGGTTGGGATCCTTCTTCAGACAAGGGGAGAAGGTGAAGAGCTGGTATAAATCAGGACCTGATCTTTTCATTGGTTAGCTGATATGCAAAACAGTGCAACCCTGTATATCTCGCACACAAAATGATGTAAATCTTACAATGAATAAAAAGTGTTATCCTCATTTATGAAGTTCAATTTTGAATGATTTAAAATTGAGGGGGTTGGTGCATTATACTGTTAACCCACAAATGTGTCTTTATGAGATATTCACATTTATAAAATCCATAAATCACAAAAAAAAGACAAGAAGGTGCCTATGTTATTGACCAACTTATCGGTTGAATTTAAATATGATTTTTTATAGGATGTAGAGTAGTGGGTAAGGATCCTGTTAATGCATGTAACTCATTTTTCACAAAAGTGAGGGTTAGCGCTGTATTGCAGCGGCCCCCTCAATTATATGTTAAATTCAAAACTAAACTATGTACATTATTCATGTCTAAAGTTAGCACTTCTGTATCAGTGTAGGTATGTCTGCATTACATTTTATTACACTAATATAGAATGAAAAGAATGAAAAAATATCTTGACATGTGTTCATAGTTATTTTATTCACAATATTAGGATTTCAGGAAATAAGTTTGATGTCACTGATTGCGAATGTGTACGGGTAGGCCCTAATGAAATGTATGTGAGAGAACAGTGATCACGATAGGGAGAACCATGTGCTTAGAAGTGTGTGCATGACGGATGATATATATATATATATATATATATATATATATATATATGTACAAAATGCTGGAGTAACTCAGCAGGTCAGGCAGCATCTCAGGAGAGAAGGAATGGGTGACGATTTGGGTCGAGACCCTTGTCTGAAGAAGGGTCTCGACCCGAAACGTCACCCATTCCTTCTCTCCTGAGATGCTGCCTGACCTGCTGAGTTACTCCAGCATTTTGTGAATAAATACCTTCGATTTGTACCAGCATCTGCGAGGCGAGGGGGGGGGGGAGGGAGAGGCGGGGGGGGGGGGGGGAGGAGGGGGGTGGGAGGGAGAGGAGGGGGAGGGAGAGAGAGGCGGGGGGGAGGAGGGGGGGGAGAGAGAGGCGGGGGGAGGGAGAGGAGGGGGGGAGAGAGAGGAGGGGGGGAGAGGAGGGGGGAGAGAGAGGGGGGAGAGAGAGGCGGGGGAGGGGAGGGGAGGGGGGGAGGGAGAGGGGGGGAGGGAGAGGGGGAGGGAGAGGCAGGGGGGAGGGAGAGGTGGGGAGGGAGAGGAGAGGGAGGGAGAGAGGCGGGGGGGAGGGAGAGAGAGGCGGGGGGGAGGGAGAGGAGTGGGGGGAGAGAGAGGCGGGGAGAGGGAGAGGAGGGAGAGGGGGAGGGAGAGGGGGGGAGGGAGAGAGAGGCGGGGGGGGGGAGGGAGAGGAGGGGGAGGGAGAGAGAGGCGGGGGGGAGGGAGAGGAGGGGGGAGAGGGGAGGGGGGAGGGGAGGGGGGGAGAGGAGGGGAGGGGGGGGAGGGGAGGGGGGGAGGGGAGTGGGGGGAGGGGAGGGGGAGGGGAGGGAGGGGGAGGAGGGGGAGGGAGAGGAAGGGGGAAGGAGAGGAGGGGGAGGGAGAGGGGGAGGGAGAGGAGGGGGGGTTGTGGAGGCGGGGAGGAGGCGGGGAAGGGGCGGGGCTACGAACCGTCGCTCAGCCTATCGCCGGCCGTGTCGGTGGGCGGTGACTGGTCTCCTAGCGACGGCTTGTTTAACAGCAGCGCCCGAGGCCTACCCGCTCTCCCGGCCCGACCCGACCCGACCCGACCCCGGCCGCGATGGAGCCCCTGCCCGCCACTTTTTATGGGAAGCTAGATCACAAAAACCCCGTCGTGTCCGCGCTGGAACATGAGCTGAACGACTTCAAGAACCACATGGAGAAAGCGTCGACCGCCGACTCGTACACCAGAGGGTAAGGACGGAAGCTCTGTGCTAAAGGACAGGCTTTACAATCGGGGAGTTTGTATGTACTTTGTTAATTGTTTTGTTACGTTTTATTTCTAGTGGAAGGCAATGGCGTCCTGCCAATCTTTAACTATGCCCCGCAGGTTTCGCTGGCAATGTCGGCATTTATTGTCATCGCATTTTCCCACCTTTCTTACTTATCGGTCTCAACCATTTGCATCCTTTTGTCTTCTCCACTTTTCACTTCGAGCCTTGGTTCTCTTCTCTCATAATGTCATAAATTATAGGAGAGGATTATGCCATTCGGCCCATCAAGTCTACTCCACCATTCAATCATGGCTGATCTATCTCCCCCTCCTAACCCCATCCTCCTGCCTTCTCCCCATAACCCCTGACACCCGTACTAATCAAGAATCTATCCATCTCTGCCTTAAAAATATCAATTGACAGCCTGCACAGCCTTCTGTGGCAATGAATTCCACAGATTCACCACCCTTTGACTAAAGAAATTCCTCATCATCTCCTTCCTAAAGGACCATCCTTTAATTCTGACCTCTAGTCCTAGACTCTCCCACTCTCCCCCACCTGACTCATCTGTGGATAATCCTCCTTACCTGGATCCACCTAATTTGCCAGCTCTTGCCCTGCCCTCTAAACTATTCAGCCAGTTACTCCATTAGTTTGAATGAGGGAAAATAGACACAAAATACTGGAGTATCTCTGCGGGTCAGTCAGCATCCCTGGAGAAAAGAAAAAGGTGCCGTTATGGATCAAGAACCTTCCTCAGACTGAGAGTCAGGGGAGAAGGATACTAGAGGCATGAAAAGGTTCAGAATAAACCAATGCCCAAGGAAGGGTGGAACCCATAATGGATCATTGTTGGCTGTGGAAGAGGTAATAACGATGGGATATATGTTTGCAAACAGTGGAACTAGCAGGATGAGTAGGATAGGAGAAGGGCAGAGAGGGAGAGAGAGGGAATGCAAGGGTTACTTAAAGTTGGAGATAATATTCATATTCAATATTCATACTGCTGGGTTGTACGCTGCCGAAACATAATATGAGGTGCTCCAATTAGCGTGTGGCTTTATTCTGACAGTGGAGAAGGCCCAGAAGAGAAAGATGTATGGTAATGGAAAGGAGAGTTAAAATCTTTGGCAACCAGGATATCTCATATCTCGTATCTCAAGGCGGACTGAGCACAGTTGTTCAGCGAAACGATCGCCCAGTCTGTGCTTGGTCTCGCAGATGTGAAGGAGTCCACATCGAGAATAACGGATACATTTGATGAGATTGGAGGAGGTGAGTTGGAGGAGGAAGTGAACCTCTGCCTCACCTGAAAGGACTGTCAGTGTCCCTGAATTCCTGGTTTCTCCTCCATCGACACGTGAAAAATAAAATTTTAGATGGAAATAATTAGGGAATGGGTTTTGGAGGATTTCTCAGGATTGGCAGACACTTGATGGGCCAAATGTCTTGAAGTCACTCTACATCCTAAGGAAATAAATGAAAAGAATGAGGACCACATTGGGTGCCGTTTTTGGCTTGCTCCTGAGCTTTGTACATCCAAGTTTCAAAAATGCTGTGTATCTAGGTTTCAGATTTCTTTTCATTTCCAAAAATAATCCTTGCCATTCTTGTGGCCTCCTGGGGTAATATCACTTCCCTTGTATGAGAGGTGTCTCACCGGGCTCTGCCCCTCAATGTCCAGCAGCAGAAAGATCCTCGACTGTACTCCTCTCCCACAGAGCCTTGCCGTTGGCTGCACCCAAGGTTTAGTGAGCCCCTCACCACATATTCATGCAGTCTGGAATAGGCTACTTGGCAATATTCCCTGATGAACCATAGACAATAGACGCAGGAGTAGGCCATTCGGCCCTTCGAGCCAACACCACCATGCAATGTGATCATGGCTGATCATTCACAATCAGTACCCCGTTCCTGCCTTCTCCCCATACCCCCTGACTCTGCTATCATAAAGAGCTCTATCTCACTCTCTCTAGAAAGCATGCAGAGAATTGGCCTCCACTGCCTTCTGAGGCAGAGAATTCCACAGATTTACAACTGTCTGACTGAAAACGTTTTTCCTCATCTCCGTTGTAAATGGCCTACCTCTTATTCTTAAACTGTGGTCCCTGGTTCTGGACTCCCCCAACATTGGGAACATGTTTCCTGCCTCTAACGTGTCCAATCCCTTCATAATCTTATGTTTCAATAAGATCCCCTCTCACCCTAAATTCCAGTGTATTCCTAGTCGCTCCGAGGTATTTATTCACAAAATGCTGGAGTAACTCAGCAGGCCAGGCAGCATCTCAGGAGAGAAGGAATGGGTGACGTTTCGGATCGAGACCCTTCTTCAGACCCTAGTCGCTCCAATCTTTCAACATACGACAGTCCCACCATTCCGGGAGTTAACATAGAAACATAGAAAATATAGAAACATAAAAACATAGAAAATAGGTGCAGGAGGAGGCCATTCGGCCCTTTGAGCCAGCACCGCCTTTCATTGTGATCATGGCTGATCGTCCATAATCAATAACCCGTGCCTGCCCTCTCCCCATATCCCTTGATTCCACTAGCCCCCAGAGCTCTATCTAACTCTCTCTTAAATCCATCCAGTGATTTGGCCTCCACTGCCCTCTGTGGCAGAGAATTCCACAAATTCACAACTCTCTGGGTGAAAAAGTTCCTTCACACCTCAGTTTTAAATGGCCTCCCCTTTATTCTAAGACTGTGCCCCTGGTTCTTGACTTGCCCAACATTGGGAACATTTTTCCTGCATCTAGCTTGACCAGTCCTTTTATAATTTAATATGTTTCTATACGATTCCCTCTCATCCTTCAAAACTCCCGTGAATACAAGCTTAGTCTTTTCAATCTTTCCTCGTATGACACTCCCGCCATCCCAGGGATTAATCTCGTGAACCTACACTGCTCTGCCTCAATTACAAGGATGTCCTTCCTCAAATTAGGAGACCAAAACTGTCCACAATACTCCAGATGTGGTCTTACTAGGGCCCTATACAACTGCAGAAGAACCTCTTTACTCCTATACCGAAATCCTCTCGTTATGAAGGCCAACATGCCATTAGCTTTCTTCAATGCCTGCTGTACCTGCACACCAACTTTGACTGACTGGTATACAAGGACACCCGGGTTTCGTTGCACTTCCCCCTTACCTAACCTAACACCATTAAACTAGTGAACCTTCGCTGCACTCCCTAAATAACAAGAATAGACAATAGGTGCATGAGTAGGCTATTCGGCCCTTCGAGCCAGCACCGCCATTCAATGTGATCATGGCTGATCATCCACAATCAGTACCCCGTTCCTGCCCTCTCCCCATACCCCCTGACTCTGCTATCATTAAGAGCTCTATCCAACTCTCTCTTGAAAGCATCCAGAGAATTGGCCTCACTGCCTTCTGAGGCAGAGAATTCCACAAATTTACAACTCTCTGACTGAAAAGGTTTTTCCTCATCTCCGTTCTAAATGGCCTAACCCTTATTCTTAAACTGTGGCCCCTGGTTCTGGACTCCCCCAACATTGGGAACACGTTTCATGCCTCTAGCGTGTCCAATTCCTTAATAATCATATGTTTCAATAAGATCCCCTCTCATCCTTCTAAATTCCAGTGTATACAAGCCTAGTCACTCCAGTTTTTCAACATACGACAGTCCCGCCATTCCGGAAATTAACCTCGTGAACCTACTCTGCACTCCCTCAATGGCAAGAATGTCCTTCCTCAAATTTGGAGACCAAAACTCCAGGGCCCTGTACAACTGCAGATGGACCTCTTTGCTTCTATACTCAATAAAGGCCAACATGCCATTAGGTTTCTTCACTGCCTGCTCTACCTGCATGCTAACTTTAAGGACTGATGAACAAGGACACCCAGATCTCTTTGTACTTCCCCATTTCCTAACACCATTTAGATAATAATCTGGCTTCCTGTTCTTACCACCAAAGTGGATAACCTCACATTTATCCACCTGTCATGCATCTGCCCACTGACACAGACTGTCCAAGTCACCCTGCAACCTCATAGCATCTTCCTCACAGTTCACACTGCTACCCAGCTTTGTGTCATCTGCAAATTTGCTAATGTTACTTTTAATCCCTTCATCTAATTCATTAATGTATATTGTAAATAGCTGTGGTCCCAGCACCGAGCCTTGTGGTACTCTACTAGTCACCGCCTGCCATTCTGAAAGGGACCAGTTAATCCCTACTGTTTGTTTCCTGTCAACCGCTGTGATGAACCACATTTCTCTGTGCTGGGAGGGCAACAACTCCCCCTCCCATTCCCAATCTGACCTTTCTGTCCTGGGCCTCCTCCATTGTCATTATGAGGCCCAGCGCTAATTGGAGGAACAGCATCTCATATTTCGCTTAGGCAGTTTACACCCCAGCGGTATGAACATTGACTTCTCTAACTTCAGATAGTTCCTCTGTCCCTCTCTTTCCCCTCCCCCTTCCCCACTAGTCCCAGTTCTCCCACTAGTCTTCTTGTCTCCTACTACATCCTATCTTTGTCCCGGCCCCTCCCCTGACATCAGTCTGAAGAAGGGTCTCGACCCGAAACGTCACCCACTCCTTCTCTCCAGAGATGCTGCCTGACCCACTGAGTTACTCCAGCATTTTCTATCTACCTTCAATTTAAACCAGCACTTGCAGTTTTCTTTCCTACTGCTCCATTCAATTGGTTGCAATAACATCAGCACCAACAAAGTCCGGATGCTTGTACTAATTGGTGGCAGGTGCCATTATTCTGCACACGGGCAGCATCTTACGTGTACATGGAGGCTTTGACCAGAGTGCCCCTGCTGCCTGGGATTGTTCCCTTTCTTCTGTCTGCATCTTTCCTAATAAACTAAGACCTTTGCTAGAGTAGTGTTTAGAAAATCATTCCCCTTTAAGTCCTTCATGCGTAGCTTGAGTTGCAATTCCACTGCAAATAGATTGAGTTGACTGTATCATACGTGAGATTGTCATCCATCTCCTTATAGACTGGTCCAGAAATGAATATAATAAAAACCCCGAATGCTTGGAGTTAGCAAACTCATCTCTCACTTTAACACAAGGTGCTTCATTTTGCCTCCTCTAACTTCAGATAGTTCCTCTGTCCCTCTCTTTCCCCTCCCCCTTCCCCACTAGTCCCAGTTCTCCCACTAGTCTTCTTGTCTCCTACTACATCCTATCTTTGTCCCGGCAAATTCACAGGAGTTCAACTAACATTTTACATGAGTGCTTTTGTGAAATATTTTGTAATTGTGGCATCATAAAATGTATGTACAGTGCATTCAGAAAGTGTTCAGACCCCTTCACTTTTTCCACATTTTGCTACATTACAGCCTTATTTTAAAATGGATTAAATTCTTTTTTTTAATCATCAATCTACACACAATTTTCCAAAAATGAAAAAGTAAAAACAGGTGTTTAGAAATTTTTGCAAAGTAATTAAAAAGAAATAACTGAAATATCACATTTCCATAAGTATTCAGACCCTTTGCTATGACACTCAAAATTGAGCTTCTGTTCATGCTGTTTCCATTGATTATCCTTGAGATGTTTCTACAACTTGAGTGGAGTCCACCAGTGGTAAATTAAATTAATTGGGCATGATTTGGAAAGGCATACACTGGTCTATATAAGGTCTCACTGTTGACAGTACATGTCAGAGCAAAAACCAAGCCATGAAGACGAAGGAATAGTCCATAGACCTCCGAGAAAGGATTGTGTTGAGGCACAGATCTGTTGAAGGGTATAAAACAATTTGTGCAGCATTGGCAGGTCCCGAAGAGCACAGTGGACTCACCAGGACTCTTCATAGAGCTGGCCGCCTGACCAAACTGAGCAATCGGGGGAGAAGGGCCTTGGTCAGGGAGGTGACCAAGATCCCGATGGTCACTCTGACAGAGCTCCAGAGTTCCTCTTGTGAAGATGGGTGAACCTTCCAGAAGGACAGCTATATCTGCAGCACTCCACCAATCAGGCCTTTATGGAAGCCACTCCTCAATAAAAGGCACTTGACAGCCCGTCTGGAGTTTACCAAAAGGCACCGTGAGGACTCTCAGACCATGAAAAACAAGATTCTCTGGTCTGATGAAACCACGATTGAACTCTTTGGCGTGAATGCCAAAAGGCACCTCTCATCACCTGGCCAATACCATACCTCCGGTGAAGCATCGTGGTGGCAGCATCATGCTGTGGGGATATTTTTCAAGGGCAGGAACTGGGAGACAAATCAGGATCGAGGGAGAGGTGAACAGAGCAAAGTACAGAGAGATCCTTGATGAAAACCTGCTCCAGAGCATTCTGCACCTCAGACTGGGGTGGAGGTTCACCTGGGGCGGAGGTTCACCTTCCAACAGGACAACGACCCTAAGCACACAGTCAAGACAATGTAGGAGTGGCTTTGTGACACGTCTGTGAATGTCCTTGAGTGGCCCAGCCAGATCCCGAACTTCAACCCGATCGAACATCTCTGGAGGGAGCTGAAAATAGATGGGGGAGTGGGGGAATAGATGAGGGAATGGGGGAATAGATGCTCCCCATCCGACCTGACAGAGCTTGAGAGGATCTGCAGAGAAGAATGGGAGAAATTACCCAAATACAGGTGTGCCAAGCTTGTAGCGTGAGGCCGTAATCGCTGCCAAAGGTGCCTCAACAAAGTACTGAGTAAAGGACCTGAATACTTATGTAAATGTGATATTTCAGTTATTTCTTTTTAATTACTTTGCAAAAATTTCTAAACACCTGTTTTCGCTTTTTTATTATGGGGTATTGTATGTAGATTGACGATAAAAATTTGTTTTTAATCCATTTTAAAATAAGGCTGTAATGTAGCAAAATGTGGAAAAGGTGAAGGGGTCTGAATACTTTCTAAATGCACTGTATGAAGTGTATATTTGGTTTCCTTGAATGGGAGATTATTCTGACTCACTAAAAAAAGGTATTGTTCTGCTTCAATTTATTAGAGCCAACACTTTATTTTACATCTGGAACACATATGAAAAGTTGTTTCCAGTTCACTATTTTGAAGAACAATTGCTGATGATTGGAGACTTTCTAGTACAGATGAAGGTAACCCTGTCTGAATTCTCGTAATAAAATTAATAAAACAAAATAATTCTATGCTTTGGAATAAAATGTTGCTCTGCCAAATAAAATCAACTATCAACTGTGACAACTTTCTGGTAAATAATCCAAATGTAACTATGCCTGTACAGTTTTAATACAAATCTTGTTGCTTGAGTTGATGTCTCATAAAGTCAGACATACAGTTCAGAAACGGGCCCTTTGGCCATTAAATCCATACTGAATATTCAAAGGTTCAAAGGTCAATTTATTGTCACATGTACCATCATAATTAAGCTCCAAAGTTGTGAAAGATTCCTCCGTTGATCAGCTCCAGTGTCTTATTCATGAAACGGCAAAGAACTAGAGTAGGTTTTATGAAGCAAAATTGGGACAATCACAACAAACCTGCTGTTTAATATCTGCTATTGACATAGGATACCAATCTAGCATATTTACATGAGTGTGCAAGGAAGTGAAAGAAAAATATGAATCGCTTCGATTGTTCTAACCATATTTCTGTTACACGTTTTGCCTTTGTGCTTGGAGATAAAATGTGGTAACATAATAAAATAAATATGCATTCTTTAAAAAGAACTGACAAAGCAGAAGCCGGGCAAAACAAATCAGCGTGACTCCAATATCAGCTCTTTCATCTAAATTGCTTCACATAACCTTCTGTTCTTTTGTGAACATATGCTTATTTAGATGTCCTTGTAAACACACTTCTGAGCTGATGAGCTGAAGATACAGTATGCGTTACGTACATTAAAAAGTCCTGGATTTTAGAGTTCGAAGCAGTATGTTACAATTTCAAAATCTACTTGGGATCAACCCTGCAGGTGTGATAAACAGGATGATAGCAATTAACTGGATTTCTATTAATAAAATTAGAATGGGCAAAGGGCAACTGGAATTTAATTCTGAGTGTTAAGTGATATATTTTGGTACATGTACCAAGGAGAGATAAGATAAACTAAATGGAACCATTCTAAAGTGTGTGCAGGCAACAGAGGGAGTAAGGATTTTTTAAGTGCATTCCATTTCAAAACAAGTTTACCCTTTTAGATACTGTTGTGGGAGAGGCCATTCAGGAGAAAGCAGTAGCAGCGGCAGCAGGGTTTGTGGTACCAGGTTTGGCTCTGAGGCACAGGGGAGTAAGGTGAAATCAGACAGGGGTGTAGTGAGAGGACACTATAATTAGGGGATCAGACACGAGGTTCTGTGGTTGCAAACAGGGCTCCAGGTTACTATATGTTGCATCCTCGGTGCGAAAGACTTGAATGTCTCAGAGAGGCTGCAGAAAGTTTTCAAAGCTATGCTGACTGTCACTCCTTTGCCATTTCTCTTCCAAATGCAAGTCCAGAAGAATCCATTCCAATAGCTTCCCCACTACTGACATGAGACTCACCAGAGTATAATTTCCTGGATTATTTCTACTTCCCATTTTCGTCAAAGAAACACTTGCTACTCTCCAATTCTTTGGAGCTCGTCAGTGTCTGGAGATAATAGAAAAAAATTCGTCAGGGCTCTTGTAATCTTCTCACTTGCCTCTCTTAATTTACAGGAGTGTTTTGAAGATGAAGGATTTTGGTAAAGAGGTGAGGTTGGTAAAGCTGCACCTTCTCTCATTGAAACTAAAGATATTGAGGGAGGATTGATGGGGTGCTGAAAAATATGACATGCATAGATATACTAGATAAAATAGTTTTTACCATTAACAGTGGATGAAGGAAATCTGAAATAGCAGCGGAAAATGTTGAACCAGGCAGCATCTCCAGAGAGAGAGAGAGAGAGAAAAACAAAGTTAATGGTTTCTGTCACTGCCATACCACTGCTAGATCATTTATGGACCTGGATCTTCTATGTCCATTTCCATATGACATGAAAGAGACCATTTCTATAATCGGGTCCACAATAGGCCTCATTGCAGTCCCAATCCTCAGTAATTTACCCTTAACTTCATCTCCTTACATTTCTCAAGATTCCTCCTTCCAGAATGTACCACTCGGGTTACTCACTGGGAGCAATATACAGTGGCCATTAAACTTACAACTAGTCGGAGGAAACCAGAGTAGTCAGGGACAAACTACATGGAGAATGTGCAAGTTCTATTCCAATGGTCAGTGTTGAACCCGAGTTGCTGGGGCTGTGAAGCAGTGGGTCTATCAGCAACATTGTAGTCATGTAAATTGTGATGTCAGCTGGTGCTTTCCACCACAATAGAACCTTTAGACCACTGAGGAATCTGATTTGTATTTTTGGAGGGAAATGGGCAGATAATGTTTTGAATTTGGACCCTTCTTCAGTTGGAAAAAGTGCAGAGAGGATTTACGAGAATTGCCAGGACTTAAGGGACTACCAATATGGAGAGGTTGAGCAGTCAAGGACTTTATTCTTGGTGTGTAAGAGCTTGAGGAGTGATCTTATAATGATAAAATCATGAGGGGAGTAGATATGGTGAATGCCCAATTTCTTTTACCCAGACGAATCAAGACTCAGGAGACATGTTTAAAATGAGAGGGGAAAGGCT
The DNA here is from genome assembly GCF_053455715.1 of Rhinoraja longicauda. Taxonomy (NCBI): domain Eukaryota; kingdom Metazoa; phylum Chordata; class Chondrichthyes; order Rajiformes; family Arhynchobatidae; genus Rhinoraja; species Rhinoraja longicauda. The sequence goes on from NC_135975.1 coordinate 36,030,224, forward strand.
TTATAGGAACCTGATGGAGAACCTTTTCACTCAGATGTTGGAGGGTACATGGAAAGAGCTGTCATTGAAGGTAATTGAGGCAGATACTATGACAGCATTTAAAATACACTTAGATAATATACATAACTCGGAAATATTCAGATGTATATGAACCAAACACAGGCAAATTGACAAGCTTTGTTTAGGCATCATTGTTGATATGGATGTTCGCGAGAGTTTTTTTATTCACAAAATGCTGGAGTAACTCAGCAGGTCAGGCAGCATCTCGGGAGAGAAGGAATGGGTGACGTTTCGGGTCGAGACCCTTCCTCAGACTGATGTCGAGGGTGGGACAAAGGAAGGATATAGGTGGAGACAGGAAGATAGAGGGAGCTCTGGGAAGGAGGAGGGGAAGGGAGGGACAGAGGAGCTATCTGAAGTTGGAGAAGTCGACGTTCATACCACCGGGCTGCAAACTGCCCAGGCGAAATATGAGGTGCTGCTCCTCCAATTTCCGCGAGAGTTTTCTGTGCTTTATGGCTGCATGACTTTATGACTGGAGTGGTGAGGAGATTGCTGGTGGAAAGGAGAGTGGACGGGAGGAGGGGGGTGGGCAAGAGCTAGCAAGTGGTGTGTATCCAGTGAAGAGGGGTTGAGTGGCAGCTGAGGGGGTAGGGGAGAGAAAAATTGAGATAGTCGCAATGGCTGGAGGTGATGTAGAGAAATCTGCCAAGAAAGTAAGATTGGGAATAAAATGCAAAACCAGAGGGAGGGATGGTGGGTTGATTAAATGGGAAGGAGGTACAATAGATGACCTGGAGTGCGTAAAGGTGGGTGATAAGCAGGAGGAGAGGAAAGGAACTAGGGTATTAAATGTGGGTAAGGTGGAAAGAAAGGTGTTCGTGAACGGACCTGAAGAGATGAGAAGGGGAGAAAAGATGGGGGGGGGAGGGGGGGTTTACCTGAAATTGGAAAATTGAATGTTCATGTCGTGAGTTGTAGACTATCCTAGTGGAATATGAGGTGTGGTTACTCAGCTTCCTCCGTTACCTGCACACACTTTAGAGGAGTGTTTTAGATTATTGTATCTCTTTGTATTCGAATGTCCAAAAAACATCACTTCATGCTCCTCAGAATTAAATTCCATCAACCATTTGTCTACCCATTCTGCTTATTTTTTGTATCCAGTTGGAGTTAATTGCTATCACCCTGTTTTTTATACCTACAAGTTTGATCTCACCAGTGAATTTTGACATTTTAAATGTCAAAATTTACTGGTGAGATCGTCTACATTCCAAAGGCATGAACGTTGAATTCTCCATTTGCAAGTAATTGCTCCCCTACACCTTTGGAACTTCTGCACCTGATTCATCTGCCAACCAACTCCTCCTTACTTGGATCCACCTATCACTTGGCCACCCCTTCCCCTCACCTGTGTTGCCTGATCCGTTGAGTTCCTCCAGCAGTTTTGTGCTCAACATTTCAGCATCTGCAATCTCTTAGCATCTCAACAATCCACTCAACTTTGTTTGTTTTCTATTGCTCAAGCTAAATACATGTTTTTTTTACATGTGAAACAGGAGCAGGAGTAAGCCAGTTTTGCTCTTGCTTTACCATTCGATGAAATTGTAACTGACCCATTTTTGGTTTGATTGTCTGTCAATCTCTAACATGAATGTGTTCAATGACTCCACCTTCACAGCTCTCTGGGCTAGAGAATTACACAGATTGACAACCATCTGAGAGAAGAAACTTCTCATCTCAGTCTTAAATTATGCTGAGACTTTGCTCCTAGTTCTAGATAATCCCAACATGAAAGCACCTTCTCAGCACCTCACTTTGTCCCATGAATCAACCTAGTAAACCTCCTCCGTATTGTTCCCAATGCAGATATCTTTAAAATAGGGAGACTAAAACTGTATGCAGTGCTCTTGGTGTGGTCTCGCCAAAGTCATAGAAATTTGTAGCAAAATTTCCTGACTTTTATATTCTATACCCTTGCAATAAAGACAATAATCCATAAGGATGTCTAATAATATAGTGTATCATAATTTTATGTCTTCTGCGGATTATGAATGCCTGGCTTAAGCGTTTGGGAGGTCGGCAGGATTTGTTGGTGTGGGACAGCAGACATCTATCGTGTGGGAACTCGTTTGCACCCATATCTGTGTTTTAGTTTAGTTTAGAGATACAGCGCGGAAACAGGCTCTTCGGCCCACCGAGTCCACACCGACCAGCGATCCCCGCACATTAACATTGTCCTACATGCACTAGGGATAATTTTACACGTACACCAAGCCAATTAATCTACATACCTGTAGGTCTTTGGAGTGTGGGAGGAAACCGAAGATCTCGGGGAAAACCCACGCAGTCATGGGGAGAACGTACAAACTTCGAACAGACAGCACCCGTAGTCAGGATCGAACCCGGGTCAACTCTACCACTGCGCCACCATGGGCGCCCATGGTTGAATGAAACATCTTATTTACGATTATCGAAACAATTACGATTTGTGAACTATTCGAATTAGAACAATTCTCAGGAATGGCACCCTGTTGTCATATGGGGCGGGCCTGTCCAAAGATACCCAGATTCCTTTGTACTGCAACACTTTGTAGTCTTGCTCCATTTAAATGATCATTTGTTTATCCATTCTTTCATGTACTATATTCTAATGAATGTTGGCCTTAACTCCCAGCTATATAAATTGGCCGTGTGGCAGTGTTATGGACGATACCTGCAGCAATTTGGTTCCTTCAAAATTGAAGACATCACAGACATAAATGAGTTTAAAACCACATTCTTTGGAAATGGAATTGAAGTGGAAAATTCTAGTTTTACGGTATGTTCATAAATGTGGTTTCCATTACAGAAAAATGCAAAACTGTATTTGTTATCACTGACTGCTTGAGATTGTCTTTTGGTGGCTTGCTTTATTGTCCTGGTATATCCTGTATTATTTCTCTTTCTGCAATAGATTCACTATTCTATAACTGATAAGTTGAAAATTATAACATAGCATATGACAAAAATCTGAAATAAAATCCAGAAAAAGTTGCAAACATTGAGCAAATCAGGCTGCATGTTCTGGTGCATTTGCAAATCTTGAACATTGAAACATAAAATTCTTAAAGGATTGGACAAGCTGGATGCAGGATAATATTCCCGATGTTGGGGGAGTCCAGAACCAGGGGCCACAGTTTAAGAATAAGGGGTCGGTCATTTAGGACTGAGATGAGGAAAAACCTCTTCACCCAGAGAGTTGTGAATCTGTGGAATTTATGTTTTCAAGAGAGAGTTAGATTTAGCTCTTGGGGCTAAAGGAATCAAGGGATATGAGGAAAAAGCAGGATCTGGGTACTGATTTTAGATGATCAACCATGATCATATTGAATGGCGGTGCTGGCTGGAAGGGCTGAATAGCCACCTACACCTATTTTTTTTGTGTTTCTCTGCTTGTATGTCCTTTCGTTCCTGTCACAAGACTCTTAGCAATGAATCCAGGATGAATTTTTCCATTACTTTCTAAAGTTGAGGACTTCCTGGCTTCATTTCTTGCTATTATGCTGAACCCAGGATTGAATGAATCACTTTATCCTGACTTGTACCATGTCATGAATGGTCACAATCAATTTGAGCTTATAATGCATGGCCCCTTTAATGTATAGGCTGGCTTTAAGTAATGTATTGTACTAGCGATTTACAATATAAACAAATATACCTCACTCCTTTCCCATCTGAGTTGCAGCTTATTAGTAGCTTGAAAGTGTTGACCGCAGGCTACAAAACAAATAGGGGGAAGCTTGCATGCTTCCTTGATTCAAAATAGCAGGCTCTGGCAACCAAATGCTATGTCCTCGCCCATTTTCAGTTGTTATGCAATAGCCCTCTAAGTTTCTATTTTTTTTTATGGGTAAGAAATATAATTGCCAGTCAGCATTTGCTTTTATAAATAAAGATTAGCTATCTTTGCCTTACATAATGGAAATTATTGCCATTTACATCTGCTGCCATGAAAATATAAAATTTATATAGTTATTTTACTTTCATTTGAACAAGTAGAAAAATAATAAATACTTACAAAATTATTTTTAAAATCAGGTAATATTTAGAGATGTGTGAGTGGAAACTGATTCACATTAGAACTGGTTGCACATTTTGTTGCCACATTATATTTTAATCTACACACATTTAATAATCTAGGAATACAATAAATTTTCATATCAGAACAAATAGAATGAAGGTTGAATCAAGAACTATTGGTGTAAATTCTATCGTGCAAAATCATTTATAATATTATTCTGTTTTGTAGTTTCATGCGTTGCAAATGAACTGTGTTTGCCATTACCAAATGGTGAAAAAAGTTGACCCAAAACTGCTGAATCTGGAGTCAAAGAGGAAGTGCATGAGTATTCTTAAATTCCTTCGATTCATTATGCAACTTGCCTTACCCAAAGAACACCTTTACTGGATCATTTTCAATGGTATTGTTTTTGATTTTCTGAATTTATAACAAATCACACTAATAAAAGAGATTGTTTGATTGTAGAGAAGCCAGAAATCATTTTACCGTGCAAGTCTGGTACAACTTTTTTTAAATCTTTGTTTAAAAAAATAAATAATGTGGGAGCTTTGCAAAGTTGGCATGGGGGCTCATCTGTCCTGTAATGGAGGATTACAGGCATGGTGTGGAAAATGCCACAATGCACAGAGGTTTTCCCTTTAAAGAAGATACCAATTAATGTTTTCAATAGTGGTCATAAGGGTCAATCAAGATGGATAACAATGTGCAGATCACACTCGTGTTGGAGGTTGAGACATTTCTCAACAGCATAATCTGGGAAAAAAGTTATTTGGTTATAAATAACAACTGATATGGAATTGTTAAATATGTACCTGTGATTTTTTTAGATAGAATGTGCTGCCTGAAAGAGTGGTGGAACCAGATCCTTTTATTGAGTTTCAAAAGGGAGTTAGAAAAATAGTTGAAAGGAAAAAAAGTTGCAAGGCAATAACCATCATGTAGTGGGGTGCATAATCAATTATTTTAAAAAACATGATTGAATAGCTTTTTATACAGCATGTGACGAACAAATGATCTGCCTGTTGCCTGATACATTGGTCTTTGCACCATTGGAAATAAAGGGATCTTTGGCATCTTTGGATTAGTTGCAAATTTGCAAATCTATGCGCAGGAATAAGGCAAAAGGCAAAGAGAGACATAATCACTGGCACTTAAAGTCCATATGTAAATACTAGAGAGGTCAACTTTTGTTTAGGCAGTCCTTGTATCAGTGTACTACTGTGTGGAGGATTTTCAAAATGATGAATCGGCAGAAGGAAATATATATACCAAGGTAGGCCTGCTGCTTCAGTGGGAAACATTGTTAGTGGCTATGTTGGTTTTGGCAACGTTTTGATGACCTGAAATGACATGTGTCTTGAAATATTAGGGAGTACTGACAATCTGTAATAATAATAATAATAATAATGCATTACATTTATATAGCACTTTTTTAAACACTCAAAGATGCTTTTCAAGGTTTACTAAAACATAAAAGAAAATAAATAGATAAATAAGTAAACAAAGGGAAAAGGAAAAAGAAGGTGAGGTGACGGTCAGTGATTGAAGGCAGTGCTGTAATGTCAAAATAATTTAAGATCTGCTCTGAGTTTGCATTCTATGCAATTGGCCACTAGTTTTCATAATAAATTTTCAGTCATTTAACAATTTTGATAAAAATATCTTATCAGGAATAAAATTTCTTGATTAATATTTGTATAACATTTTTATTTTTGTGGGTTTGCTATAACTCCAATTGTACCATTATTACTCTTGAGACCATTCCTGATCTGGTTCCCATCAATCGCTGTTTTATTTTGTAGCAGTCAGCTTGAGTATCTGCCTTCATAACTTCCAAATCAATGGATTTATAAATACACTTTATGAACTTCAGGGACTCATGCTGTCCTTTCAATTTTGCAAAAGTATGTTTATAAAATTATCAGATATATGCATCTAAATACTATATACCTTAAGTGTTTAGTCATTTAAATACAACATTTTTATTTTGCAGAAGACAAAATAAATTAGTTTTTTAATCTATCAATTGTTTCTTCTGATGTTTGAAAATAGACACTTGTTTTCCTTAAAAATAAACACTAATGAAGTATCAATGGTTTTAATTTGGCTTTCTATGTGGTTGGAAATACATTAATGTGATTCTGTGCTTTTAGGTACAACTTATATTTACACCATCTGTAGACATTTTATGGTTTTAGCACTCTATGCTCAGGTAAGGGACAAGTATGTTACTTTTGCTTTTTATGTTTGTTGGGGAGCTTAATTTTGTAATGAAGATTTTCAAGGAAGGCACAAAGAATGACTCCAGTCAATTTATTTTTGTATTTTGTAAAAAGGAACTGCAGATGCTGGTTTAAACAGAAGATAGACACAAAAAGCTGGAGAAACTCAACAGAACAGGGAGCATCTCTGGAGAGAAGGAATGGGTGACGTTTCGGGTTGAGACCCTTCTTCAGAAGGGTCCTGCGTCTGATGAATGGTCTTGACCCGAAATGTCACCCATTCCTTCTCTCCAGAGATGCTGCCTGTTCCCCCGCTTAGTTACTCCAGCTTTTTGTGCCCATCTTATTTTTGCATTAACTAGGTGCAACCTCATAGGTGTTAAGCTCAACTGTAAAGTAAAAATAAATAAATCTCATTTCCTGTGTACCTTTTGGTTTTCTTTTGCTACTATAATTATTTGCAGTTGTGCAGCATCCGTTATTAAGCAAAATATCTGAAGTGGAGGAATACAAAATGATGCTTATATTGCTATGTGTTAGGGGAAAGAGGCTGGACTGGGGAGACAAAGGGAGAGAATTAGAGTGGGGTGGAAAATGAGGAAGATGTGGAAAACAATATTTAAACAAAAACTGAAGCTTATATACCTATGCCTCTGCCTGACCTTTCTAATATGCCAAGTATTGATGATGACAATTGCAGAGCCAACCCAGTAGTTGACCCACAGTGGGAGGTGAGTAACTTTGCTTTTAGGAAGTGAATAGCTGCAGATTGCCAATGGGGAAGAATGGGATAGAATGGATGTCTGGGAATCAAGGGAGGAAGGGTTAAATAGAAAAGAGGTGAATAAAGGACGTGGTCTCTGAGAATGATAGAAACCGAGGAGACTGAGGGAGATGTTTAGGGGGGAAATGTCTAGCATAGGGCCACTGAGGGAATAGTTTGGGGGACCAAAATTCAGCAACACACAATTTCTGCGTCAATCATAATGCCAAAATAATCTAATCTCATTTGTCTACACTTGGTACATATTCCACCATTCCTTACATATCCATGTGCCTATTTGAACACCACTATCATATCTGCCTCCACACATCTCTGACAGTGCTCCAGGCATCCACCACTCTCTGTGTAAAAAAAAACTTTCCCCATGCGTGCGATCAATCATGATCTTACTGAATGACAGAATAGGCTAGCAAAACTGAGACCCTCCCCATCTTATGTTTCTCATCTTTTAAGGTTCAATTCGTGTGCAGTAAAGTATTTCAGGGTGGGCCTAGAAGCAAATCATAGTACATTATAAATAAAGCATCTTTCACGTGGCCCTCAATTCAGAAGAGAACGAAACAAACTGGCATTGGTTTGAGGAAGAGACTGATTTTAGATGTTGGCAGTGGTGATGGTGAGGGAATTACAATGGTGATTTGAGTATAGGGGATCTGAGGGGAACCTTATTCACCCAGAGGGTGGTGAAAGTCTAAAATGAACTGGCAGGGAGAGTGGCGAAAGCAGAGTTGCTAACTGTATTTAAGTATCTGGATGGATACTTAAATTACCAAGGGAAGAAGGCCCAGCTTCGAAAGATGAGTACTATGGATGGGTGCCCATTGCTTTGCTCCTCTATTTTTTTGCAGATGAACTTGCCAGCCCACACATGCAGCCTACTCTGTATCTGTCTGCTTTGTCTCCTGGACTAGCTTGATTCGAGAACATATCCCCACCTCCTGTTAGTAGTAGAAACAAGGACATGCAGATGCTGTTTCACCAAGGAAAGATACAGAATTCTGAGTAACTCAAGGGGTCAGACAGCATCCTTGTAGAATGGATAGGTGACGTTTTGGATCGGGACCCATCTTCAGACTGGTTTTTCTCTATATCCCTTGATTCCTTTAGCCCCAAGAGCTAAATCTAACTTACTCTTAAAAACATCCAGTGACTTGGCCTCCACTGCCGTCTGTGGTAGAGAATTCCACAGATTCACAATTCACAAGATGTTTTTCCGCATCTCAGTCCTAAGTGGCCTACTTCTTATTCTTAAACTGTGACCCCTGGTTCTGGACTCCCCAACATTGGGAATATTTTTCCTGCATCTAGCCTGTCCAATCCTTTAAGAATTTTAGATGTTTCTATAAGATTGCCTCTCATCCTTCTAAATTCCAGTGAATGCAAGCCCAGTCGACCCATTTTTGCATTTTATGTCAGTCCCGCCATCCCGGGAATTAACCTGGTGAACCTATGCTGCACACCCTCAATAGCAATAATGCCCTTCCTCAAATCAGGAGACCAAAATTGCACACAATACTCCAGGTGTGGTCACACTGCACCTACAACTGCAGTAGGACCTCCTTGATCCTAAACTCAAATCCTCTCGCAATGAAGGCCAACATGCCATTAGCTTTCTTCACTGCCTGCTGTACCTGCATTCTTACCTGCAGCGATTGATGTACAAGCACACCCAGGTCTCGTTGCACTTCCCCTTTTTCTAATCTGACACCGTTCAGATAATAAGCTGCCTTCTTGTTCTTGCCACCAAAGTGGATAACCACACATTTATCCACATTATACTGCATCTGCCCACTCACCCAACCAATCCAAGTCACCCTGCACCCTCATAGCATCCTCATCGCAGCTCACACTGCCACCCAGCTTTGTGTCATCCACAAACTTGGAGATGTCACATTTAATTCCCTCGTCTAAATTATTCATATATATTGTAAATAACTGCGATCCCAGCACCGAGCTTTGCAGCACCCCACTAGTTATTGCCTGCCATTCTGAAAAGGACCCATTAATTCTTAATATTTGCTTCCTGTCTGCCATCCAGTTCTCTATCCATGTCAATACCCTACCTCCGGGGGGCGTGTCCAATGCTTGGCTGAGTAGACATAACTTTTCAGCACTCCCGAAAACAAAGCCCTAAACTGCTAAAAAAAGACGAACTAAAGGAATCAAGTACTTTAAATTAAATCAGAAAGAATACAGAACGTACGGATGCCTTCCAAGAAAGTAAAAGGAGGAGTACAACTGCCACAGAAGCAAGCAAAGGAATCAAGAAAAAAAATCGAAGGTAGGCCCACAGCTCTGATGGAGCAGGGGACTAGATTTGGTGACCCCTCGGCAGGCGGTAAGTCTGGGGAGGGCTCCGGTATGAAGCTGGAGTCTACTACTCCCAGCAAGCGCTCTTTGACTCGGGTCAAAATACGAGGGAGTCGCCGTGAGTTACCAAAAAGGCCCACTGTTTGCCGAGAGGCTGCTGATGTTTTGTCTGGAGTTTCGGACTCGAGTGACGATGAGGTAACGGGAGACTCCACTAGCAGTGGAAGTGGAAATGAGGAAGAAGAAGAAAAGCAAGAAGATACAGAGACTAATATGAAAACGATGCTTCAAGAAATTATTAACAGGCTCAAGAAAATTGAAGGAGATAACAAATTAATGAGGAGAGATAACAAGAAATTTCGTAAGACTTTGAAAAAAATGGAGGAGAAATTTCAAACAGTGACAAATAAAGTGGATAATATGCAAATGGAAAATGAAATGTTAAAATCTAGAGTGGAAAAAAATGAAGACAGTATTACTGCAGCAGCAATTGAAAGCAAAAAGACGGCGGAGAAGTTGGATGCCTTGGAAAACTATAGCAGGAGAAATAATGTTAAAATTGTTGGTTTGCCAGAGGGAGTGGAGGGGGAAGACCCAATTAACTTTTTTCAAGATTGGATAGTGACCACTCTGGGAATAGATAAACAAGGTCCAATGGAAATAGAAAGAGCACATAGGGCTCTAAGACCGAAACCCTCGGCTAATCAAAAGCCAAGATCTGTGTTGATTAAAATTTTAAGATACCAAGATCGAGAATTGGTTTTCAAAACTGTCGGGAATAATATAAGAGAGGGAAAACCAATAGAACATGAAGGCACTAAAATAATCTTTTACCCAGACATCAGTAATGCCTTGTTGAGCAGAAAAAAAGAATTTAATAAGGCCAGAAATATTCTATGGAAGAAAGGCTATAAGTTTATTTTACTGCACCTGGCTACTTTGAAGATTATGATCAACACTGGAGAAAATAAATTTTTTAAAGACTTTGTCAAAGCAGAAGAGTATGCGGAAGAATTGCCATCGAGAAATGCTTAAGAAGATTCATGAATGATTGATTATTAATAATATCTGTATACTATAGAGGGGATTAACTGTATTAAGGATTGTTAATTTTTAGAAGTACTTGATATATCGGGGGGGTTGGAGAATGTGGATGCTCCACCATAATCATGGGCACAAGTGTGGTGCGGACCACACCTCGTATAATAGAGGGGGGTAATGTTGCTAATCTATTTATTAACAACATTAGAGGGAGGGTCTATTTCTCTATCTTTCTTATTTCTTTTCTGTTTTTATACCTGGACTATGGAGGGGAGCACACTGAAATACGGCACAATGTAAATACCGGAAGAGGTATCAAGGTAAGGAAAAAGGGGAAAAAAAAGGAAAAGGGAAAAAAAAAAAAAAAAAGGAATGAATGGATAACACATTAAATTTTTTAAGCTATAATGTGAATGGGTTAAATGGACCGATAAAAAGGAAGAGAATTTTAACACAGATGAAAAAATTGGAAGTAGATATAGCTTTCTTGCAAGAAACACATCTAACGGAAAAAGAGCATCAATAGTTAAAGAGAGATTGGGTAGGAAGTATGGTCGCATCTTCTTTTAACTCAAAAGCAAGAGGGGTTGCGATCCTATTTAAGAAAACGCTACCAATTAAGATACAAAATATTGTAAGTGACCCAGTAGGTAGATTTGTAATGGTACATTGTCAAATTTTCTCAGAATTGTGGACCTTAATGAATATATATGCACCAAATATAGATGATGAGAAGTTTGTGCAGGGTACCTTTTTAAATCTGGCAGAAGCACATGAAAATATATTGATAGGGGGAGATTTCAATTTTTGTTTAGATCCAGTAATGGATAGATCATCAAGGACAACGACAAGGACAAGAGCAGCGAAGACAACCTGGAATTTAATGGAAAATTTAAATTTAATAGATGTTTGGAGGAAAAGCCATCCCAGGGAAAGAGACTACTCCTTTTATTCCAATAGACATGATACATATTCTAGAATAGGTCTATTTTTGATTTCAGCTCAATTAAGGGGTAGAATAATACAAATAGATTACAAGGCTAGATTGTTATCGGATCACTCACCATTATTAATGAAAATTACGATGCCAGATAAAGAACAGTCAGTCTATAGATGGAGACTCAACTCTTTACTATTGAAAAGGCAAGACTTTTGTGATTTTATTCGAGGACAAATTGAATTATTTTTGGAAACAAATTTAAATTCAGTTGATGATAAATTTATTGTATGGGATGCAATGAAGGCTTATTTGAGAGGCCAAATTATAAGCTACTCATCTAAGATAAAGAAAGACTATAGGAAGGAATCTGAAAGATTAGAAAAATAAATCACCGTATTAGAAAAAGACTTACAGAAAACTTCTTCAGATACGAAAAAAACACAACTTGCAAATAAAAAATTTCAATACAATACTTTACATACTTACAGAACAGAAAAACCTCATATTACGAACTAACCAAAGATATTATGAATTAGGAGAAAGAGCGCACAAGGTATTGGCATGGCAACTGAAAGAAGAACAAATATCAAGAACAATAAATTCAATTAGAACATATCAAAACATTATTACTTATAAACCTAGAGAAATCAATGAGGTATTTAAGCAATTCTACACTAATCTGTACCATTCTGAATCTGAAAAGGATGAAATTAAGATAAATAATTTTTTATCCAAGATACAATTACCAACAATCTCTAATGAGGAGCAGATGGGACTAAATGCCTCCTTTACTTTGAGAGAGGTGGAGGAAGTATTATATTCTTTACCAAGTAATAAATCTCCAGGGGAAGATGGTTTCCCGCCTGAGTTCTATAAAAAATTTAAAGATTTGTTGTTACCAGTATTTATGGAAGTGATACATCAAGCGGAAAAAACTTCTACATTACCAGAATCTTTCTCACTGGCAATTATAATCGTAATTCAAAAAAAAGGGAAAGACCCTTTAAATGCATCTTCTTATAGACCAATATCATTGTTGAATGCAGATTATAAAATAGTTGCTAAACTTTTGGCAAGGAGATTGGCAGAATATTTACCGAAGCTGGTTAAAGAGGACCAAACTGGATTTGTCAAAAAAAGGAAAATATCTGATAATGTAGCAAGATTTATAAGTATTTTACATTTAGCACAGAAAAGAAAGGAATTGAGCGTAGCAGTTGCTTTAGATGCTGAAAAGGCGTTTGACAGGTTAGAATGGGATTTTTTATTTAAAGTATTAGAGAAGTACGGATTAGGAAATGGTTTCATTAACTGGGTAAAAGCTCTTTATAAACAACCTAAAGCCAAAGTGGTGACAAATGGCCAATCTTCTCAATCATTTAATTTGGAAAGATCTAGTAGACAGGGATGTCCCTTGTCACCGGCTTTATTTGTATTGGCCATTGAACCTCTGGCAGAGCTAATAAGATCAGATTTAGACATTGAAGGATTTAAAGTGAATCAGGAAAATCACAAAATTACTTTATTTGCAGATGATGTTTTAATTTGTCTTACTAGACCATTGGAATCCTTAAGAAAATTATATTTCAGACTGGAAGAATATGGGAAAGTATCAGGATATAAAATTAATAAAGATAAAACTGAAATAATGCCTCTTTCTGAAGGTAATTATGATCAATATAAAAGAGAAAGTCAGTTTAAATGGCAAAAAGAAGGCATGAAGTACTTAGGGGTTAAAGTAGATAATAAGTTAAATAATCTGTATAAACTAAATTATAAACCACTAATTAAAAAAATTGAGGAGGACTTGAAGAAATGGATGAATCTTCCAATTACATTGCTAGGGAGAGTGAACTGTATTAAGATGAATATTTTTCCGAGGTTACAGTATTTATTTCAAACACTGCCTATACCTTTACCAAATAATTTTTTTCAAGAATTGAATAAAATTGTGAGAAATTTTCTTTGGAAAGGTAAAATGCCAAGAGTGTCTATGGAAAAATTAACATGGAAATTTGAATTAGGTGGACTGCAATTACCAAATTTTAAAAATTACTATCTGGCAGCACAAATGAGTTTTATTTCATCCTTTTATCAAGAGGGTGGAAAAACAGCATGGGTTAAAATTGAAATGGATAAAATAAAAGAACTATGCCCAGAAGAATTTATCTATAAATGGGAAGCGAAGCTATTAGTTAAGGATCAAGAGTCACCTTTGCTAAAACATTTAATTAATATATTGTTGAAAACAGTTAAAGCTAATGATAAAAGATTTTTTCTAACAGCTAAAACTCCATTAGTAAAAAATAGATTACTGCCGTTTGCTTGGAATAATCAAATATTACAAGTCTGGGAACAGAAGGGTATTAAACATATGGGAGATTGCTACGAAGGAAATAATTTTTTGACATTTTCTCAATTGAGAAACAAATATCAAATTCCAGGGAATAGTATTTTTTTCTATTATCAATTACAATCTTTTTTAAGGGAAATTATAAACCACTCCAAAGACGTACAGGTATATAGGTTAATTGGCTGGGTAAATGTAAAAATTGTCCCTAAATTGTGTAGGATAGTGTTAATGTACGGGGATCGCTGGGCGGCACGGACTTGGAGGGCCGAAAAGGCCTGTTTCCGGCTGTATATATATGATATGATATGATAAAAGTTAGGTAATTCAATGTTTTTATTTCAAATTAAAGGAATTGAATCCCTGATTCAGGGCAAGGGAACAAAAAAAATTATATCTTCAATGTATAAATTGTTACAAAAATCTAGTCCAAAGACAGGAATTCAAAAATCAAGACAAAGATGGGAAACAGATCTGAATATTAGCATTGATGAACCAAGTTGGGAAAGATTGTGTTTAGAAAGTATGAAAAATACTATTAATGTGAGATATAGTTTAGTACAATACAATTTTTTACGTCAACTATATTTAACACCGAAAAAATTAAACAATTTAAATCCAAATTTACCTGAAATTTGTTTTAGATGCAACCAGGATGTGGGTACTTTTTTACACTCCACATGGGCATGTCCTAAGGTAACTCCTTTTTGGAAAGACCTAAAAAACGTTTTGGAACAATTGATGAATAAGACCATACCATTGGATTCAAGGTTGTTTTTATTGGGAGATACTAAAGGAATATTACCAAGATTAATTTTAGATAAATATCAGGAAAGATTTCTCAAAATAGCAATAGCAATAGCAAAAAAATGTGTGGCGGTCACTTGGAAAGATCACAATGAAATAAGAATTGCAAGATGGTATGCAGAAATGCGTAGTTGTATCCCATTAGAAAAAGCTACTTATAATCTGAGAAATAAATATGATTTCTTTTTGAAACTTTGGAACCCATTCACTTTAAAACTAGGATTAAGAATTGGAAATATTTAATTTTTTGATACCCCTAAAAAGAATTTAATAAGTAATTAGCCGGAAGTGTTTCCTTCTTGTCTCCAGGTTTCCTTCTTTCTTCTTTCTTTCTTTCTTTCTTTCTTTCTTTCCTTTTTTAATTTTTTTATTTCTTTATCTTTCTTCTTCTCCTTTTTCCTCTTTTTTCTAACTGGGGGGAGGGGGGTTGTGGGTGGGGAGATAATACAGAACAATACAGGTATAATCGAATTTAAAATGTATAATCGAATTTATAATGTAGGTACCATCGCGTACTATGAGTTCATACATGTATTTGTTTTGTTAAAATTTAAATAAAATTTAAAAAAAAAAAAAAATACCCTACCTCCAATACTATGTGCTCTAATTTTGCACACTAATCTCTTTGACCTTGTCAAAGGTTTTTTGAAAGTCCAGCTACACCACATCCACTGGCTCTCCCTTATCCATTCTACTTGGTACATCGTAAAAAAATCCCAGAAGATTAGCCAAGCATGATTTCCCCTTCATAAATCCACGCTGACTTTGACCGATCCTGTCACTGTTTTCCAAATGCGCTGCTCTAACATCTTTAACATTCAACTCCAGCATCTTCCCCACTACTGATGTAAGGCTAACTAAGGTCTATAATTCCCCGTTTTCTCTCTACTTTCTTAAAAAGTGGGGTTACATTGGATCAGCTCTTGTAGACTGGAGGGTAGCCAGAGTCGAGAGAACATTGGAAAACGATCACCAATGCATCCACGATTTCTCTGGCCTCCTCCTTGAGTACTCTGGGATGCAGACCATCAGGGCCTGGGGATTTATCTGCCTGCAGTCCCAACAGTTTACCTAACACTATTTCCTGACGAAAGTGGATTCCCTTCAGTTCCTCCCTCCCACTTGATCCTCGGTCCCCTGGTATTTCTGGGACATTGTTTGTGCCTTCCTTAGTGAAGACAGAACCAAAGTACTCGTTTAACTGTTCTGCCATTTCTTTGTTTCCCATTATAAGTTCACCTGTCTCTGATTGGAAGGGACCTACATTTGTCTTCACTTATCTTTTCCTTTCTAAAGCAGCTTTTAGAGTCAGTTTTTATATTCCCTGCAAACTTTCATGCTTTTTTCCCCCCTCTTAATTAACCCCTTTGTCCTCTGAGTTCTAAATTTCTCCTAGCCCTCCGGGTTGCTGCTTCCTCTGGCCAATTTACGTGCCTTTTCCTTGGATTTAACACTCCTTGATTTCCCTCATTAGCCACGGTAGAGTCGCGTTCCCCGTTTTATTTTTTCGCCAGACAGGGATGAACAATTTTTGGAGTTCATCCATGCGGTCTTTAAATCTTTCCCACTTCCTGTTATGCTTCCAACTCTGGTTAGATTATTTTATACCATCTGAACAGCATGAGCAACCTCCTGGCCAAGATAGTGATTTCCTTCCTGTTTAGGTGTAACCAGTGTTTCATATACGGGTCCCACCTTCCCCAGAAGTGATTCTAATGATCCAAGTACCTAAAGCCTTCAGTCCTGAACCTTCAGTCTTTCGTCACCCATTCATCTGTCCTCTCCTCCTATGTCTTCCCCCACTTGCAAGGGCACAGGGAATGATCCTGAGATTATGACCTTGGAAGTCCAACTTTTCAGGATAACTCCCTAAATGCATCTTGCAGATCCTGATCCATCTTTCTACCTATGTAATTGGTACCAATATGTAAGATGACATTTACCTGTTCTCCCTCCCCTTTTAGAAAGCTCTGTAACTGATCCAAGACATACCTGACCTTCACCAGAGAAGCAACTCTGAAATATTTTTCCTGGCTATGGAAACGCCTTTCTGTTAACCTCTCCAACGAAGCCCCCACCATTGCTACACACAGACATTTCCCTCTGCTGCTGGTGCTGCTTTCCTCTGAGGCTTTCCCCCCTCCCCTCCACAATATCCAAAACAGTAAATCTTTTTGCAAGGGGAATGACCACAGGAGATTCCCGCACTACCCACCTGCATTTACTTCCTGGTGATCACCTGTCTCCTTTCTCTTTCCTTGCAATATGATCTGTATGGTCAGGCCCACCTGACAATGTCACCAGGACAATGGGCCACACTGAGAAACAACTTAGACTTGAAATTGGCACCCAAACCTGGCGACTATTATATACTGTCTCAGTGTACTATTCCTATACACTCGTACTTAATCTAAGATTGTGCTTACCTGATAGTGCTTTTATTGAACTGTATGCAAAAAAAGTTTAGTGTACCTGTGACAATAAGATACCATTGAAGCATTGATGACTAACTCACTAAATGTACTATCTATGATATTTTCTGCATCCCCAATGCTCTGTAGAAAGTTCCAACTGTCCTTTGCAATCTGACAGGAGCAGGTATGCATACCACCTGCAGACAGTCGCTGATCTCCTACATCCTACAGGAAGAGTCCTAGCTTCCATATCTTTTATCTCCACTGCTTTCGTCTATGAAAGAGAAGAAAAAGATACCTCCGCATTAATATTTCTCACCAATGCCCTATGCTCTTCAAAGCCTGTGTTTTGACCTCTACAGCAACACTTTGACTTTACAGCTTCTCACTAAATGGTTGCTCCCACTATACCTGCTATGTTACTCAGCTATAAACCACAGTGACAACGTGTTCAATGCTTTTTACTTGCTTCCGTCATTTACCGCGGGAGTGGGCATTGGAAAGTGAGATGTCCTGTGAGGCTGCAATGATAAAAGCATATATGCATACTGATGGTAAGGGTGGGCTCAACTGAAATCTTTTGGACCTTGCAACGAACAAGTTAGTGTCAGTGAATTCTATTGCTCATTCCTTTCCTTTTGGATGATCCATTCCTGGCAGCTGGTGGGAATCCTCAAAATGACCTGATAGAGTCATAGAGCATGAAAACAGGCCCTTTGGCCCAACTTGCCCATGCTGATCAACTTGCCCCATCTACACTAGTCCTACCTGCCTGTGTATGGCCCATATCCTATCCATGTACCTGTCCAAATATATTTTAAACGTTGTGATAGTACCTGCCTCAACTATGACAGCTTATTCCACATACCTACCACCCTTTCTGTAAAACAAAAGTTGCCCCTCAGTTTCCTTCTAAATCTCTATCCCCTCACCTTAAAGTTCTCCACAACACTCCCAAGAACCCTGCCCTGGTTTGACTTCCCAAAATGCCCTTCCGAGAGCTGATATTAATCAGCTGTGCAAGAATCAGGAATATTATATATTGCACAAGTGAAATATACACATGCTGTTGCACAATGATAATGATGGAAAATTGGGCCAGGTGAAACTGGTGTGGGTAAACCATACATTGCCTGATTATATATCTCTTTAAAGGCAATGAATTTCTAGTCCAGAGAATATACTGTAGATAACCACGTAAAAAAACAATGTAGGAATAGTTTACCATATGATTATTTTCAGAACCTGACCTTGTTTTGTAACTGTCTTGTTTTGTATAGGCCTTCGAGTACGTACTGTGGGCCTGCATCTGCATGGAATCATCTGCCCCGCTTTTAACAGTTGGATATCTCAGGTGGAGAGCCACACTTTATACAACTGTGTGTCAGTGTTACTATGACTGTGGATCTGCTTTACTTGGAGAGGTATAATATTTTAATTGTATGTAAACAGCACCTGTTTGTTATATTCTTTGTTAATGTTACATGTTTTGTATAATCATAATCATACTTTAGCCAAGTATGTTTTGCAACATACGAGGAATTTGATTTGTCATACTAATAAAAAGCAACAAAAGACACAAAATACATTTTAACATAAACATCCACCACAGTGACTCCTCCACATTCCTCACTGTGATGGAAGGCGAAAAAAAAGTTCACTATCTTCCCTTCTTTGTTCTCCTGCGGTCGGGGGCTTTGAGTCTTCCGTTGACGGGATGATGTTGGCTCCTGTAGCCAGCAGTCGGGCCCTCCGTATCGGGGCGATCAAGCTCCCGCATCGGGGGGGAATCTCAGCTCCCCGCACCGGGCGACTGGACTCCGGGCCGGGGCTGATCAAACCTCTTGCCACCTTGGAGCTTCCCGACATCGGTCTCTACCCGAGACTGCGAGCTCCTCGATGTTGAAATCCGTAGGCCACGGTTGGAACCAGGCAAGGGATCGCAGGATCTGATGCTGTCCACGGCCCCGCGGTGGGGCTCAAAGTCAGTCTCGAGCAAGGCCGCCAGCTCCATGATGTTAGGCCGCAGAGCGACCGGAGAGACGATCCAGAAAACAATTGCATCTCCGGCAAGGTAAGAGATTGAAAAAAAGTTTCCCCCAACCCCCTCCCCCACCCCCCACATAAAACAAACTAGAGAACGTTAACACATACCTTTAAAACACACTAAAAATAACAAAAAGGACGAATAGACAGACAGACCATTGGTGAGGCTGCCGTCACTGACGGCACCACCCATTGTACCCTCCACCCCCTCCAAATCTTCAAATTAGCAATGTCATAGGTAAAAACACAACTTTAATCTACATGCACATCTGCCAGATCCTTCTAAAAGTGTGTTGACCAAAATTGGCCACAGCCATTTTTCTTTAAAGGCTCAGTGCAATGTCCTTGCTTTTTACACTATGTCTCTATTCATGAATCACAGGATCCACTTGATTTACCTACCTCTTAATATCTCCTGTCACCTTCTTGTATTCTTAAATCTCATACAGCATATGCTCATGTTCTCTCTTCCTAAATGTTTTGAATTGAAGTCACAAATTATTTTTCTCATTAATTATTTGTACTTGAACAAGTTAAACCATGTGTTTCATCTCTGAGAATTTGAAAAATCCCATTTCATCATTTGTCAATAGGGTTAACTTTGGTGTCCTATGGTAAAGAGATAGCACAGATTCAATGATCTGTCCTCTGAACTTCCATGATTTCCTTTTAATTTTAATCAATTTTATTACATCTGTGCTTAATTTTCTTTCATCAAAAGATTGTAGCCTGAAGTTTTTATGACATCAATGCAAATGTTTCCTCTCATCCCTCATAACAACCTATTGTATTTATGAGCAAAACTCAAAGTATTGGCTCAATTCAGCGGGTTACGCAGCATTTATGGAGGGAATAGACAGGCAAAGTTTTGGGTTGGAACCCTCCTTCAGACTGATTGTAGTAGTGGGGAGAAAGCTGGAAAAGACAGGTGGGGGGAGGACAAAGCCTGGCAAGTGATACATAGATGTAGATGAGAGGGAGTTGGGTGGAATGGCGAATGGGTGAAGTAAGTCACAAAAGTTGTCAGATAAGAAATGTGAAGCCTGATAAATGGATATTGGTGGAAGGGAACAAGAGAAGGGGAAAGAGTGGGACCAAAGGGAAATGAGGGACTCTGAGATGGGAGATGCATATGACGGAGGGGAAAGAACCAGGGAGTTAAAAACAATACAAAAGCTTTTCACATGACAATAAACTAAACTAAACTAAATAGTGGGAGAAGTGGGTGTGCAGCAGAGTGGCGGGGTGGGAGGAGGGCACACGAAGGAGAAAGGAGTTGGGGGGCATTACTTGATATTGGAGAATTGAATGTTCATACCATTGGGTTGTAAGCTATCCAAGTGGACATATGAAATCATTAATTACTATTGAATTCACAGTCTCACTTGCTAAAAAAATATTTTATTTGGGTAGATTTTAATTTCTTGTACATATTCCAACCTTCAATTTGCATTGAACAAAATGTCATAAATTATAGTCCATTTTTTTAACCTTTCTGGTTTACTGATTATAAAAATTCTTCTATAGTATTGACTCTTCTGCTTGATTGATAAGATCATCTTTGAAAGATACCTGGTAAATAGAAATGACATATTTGTGCAATGAAATAGGAATAGGAAATGCCGTGACAGGTTGCTGGATACCTCATTTGAGATGAGCAGCAAACTACAGACTGCAATATCTGGGTCTAAATTTTTAATATTTCGTGATGAATTAAATTGGTACCTAATCTCATAATTCATCTTGTTGATGCTTCTTTTGCTGTTTTAAAATAGACATTTGCTCGCCGTGCTTTGGGGAAGATCAGTGAATTAAGCCATCTGGAAATGCTTAACTCATCTCCTCAAAGTCCTGAAACAGGACAAGCCTTTAGGGAGGCAACTGTCAAGGTACTCGATGTGGCAATGTAAAATGTTTAATGAAATTTCATATCCACTTCTGTTTAAACATATATTTGGATTGAAAATGTATTGCTTATTTTAGGTATCTGTAATGATATTTAAAAGAGCAGTTTTTGAAAGTAGAAGAAAACCAAAAGGATATTTCCGGCCTAAACTGAAAACAACCTACAAGGAAAACCCAAATGTAAGATTTAATTAACTCAGACAATGTTTTTGCTTTAATTATTTCTTTTTTTGTTTGGGAGGGGACATGAAGTTGTGATCGTCTCTAAAATTATTTTCAGTAAATGCATCACAAATTTGGGATGTTTACTTTAAACATTAAGCAAGGATGCTGTTCATTGATCTCGATTCATCATGTTGCTTGATTAAAGGAAAAAGCTATCATTTGGTTCTTAATCGTTAGAATGTATATCAGTGAGACAATGAACTAGCCCATTGTCTGGGTACGAGGACGAATGTCCTATTTTACTGTAAACCAGATGGTTATTGAAAATTCCCTGCTGGAGAACTTTTTTTCTTGCTGTTAGGATGCAAATGGAATAAGTTATTATTGTCAATGTGATTCTGCTGTAACATCAATGAACCTATCTCCATTCATCATCACACATTCGGAATATGAGTTCTTAACGCACTCATCAGCTGCATTACAAATGCAATCAGGGTCTCTTCCACCACTATCCTCTCAGGTGTAGATTTCAAATACCATTACTTAAGTGATTTATTTTGTCCCCACAGTTTCCCCCTTTCAAGGAACTTGAATCTACGGTGCCAGGTTACTTGCCTCTCTGTTTGAGGGAAATAGGCCTTTACAGTTTGGTTTGCCTGGGCTTTTCAAAATTTTACATACATGAATTAACTCTTTTCCTAGTCTCCTTTGTTGCAGAAAAATCTCAAACTGATCCGTGTCACAGCGTTTCAGAGTCGTACAGCATAGAAACAGGCCCCCACTGATCCATTTGTCGGCATCAATTCTATATCCCTCCATGTCTTAAGAAGAAAGGAAGTGCAGATGCTGGTTTAAACCAAAGATAGACACAAAAAGCTGGAGTAACTCAGCTGGCCAGACAGCATCTCTGGAGAAAAGGAATAGGTGATGTTTCGGGTCGAGACCCTTCTTCCGACCCTCCATATCTTGCTTATTCAAATTCCTGTCAAGATGCATCATGAATGTCGTTACTTAATAGAATTATGGTCATTGGTTCCAAAGTGGTCCCCCACTGACACATCTGCCACGAGCCCAGCTTGATTTCCTGAGGAGATTGAATGTAGGCCCATCTATATATTGCATCAGAAAATGTAACAAATTTTGATTCATCTAATAGCTTATCAATAAGGCAGTCGAAGTCAGCATCAGAGAAGTTAAAATCACCTACGATTGCTATCCAGTTATTGCTACATCTATATGTATTTTATTTATATATTACCTCCTTTAATTTCTATGACTATTGGTGGGCCTATTATGTAATCCCATCAATATGATCACCTCTTTCTTATTCCTAAATATCATATCATATCATATATATACAGCGCGGAAACAGGCCTTTTCGGCCCACCAAGTCCGCACCGCCCAGCGATCCCCATACATTAACACTATCCTACACCCACTAGGGACAATTTTTTTACATTTACCCAGCCAATTAACCTGCATACCTGTACGTCTTTGGAGTGTGGGAGGAAACCGAAGATCTCGGAGAAAACCCACGCAGGTCACGGGGAGAACGTACAAACTCCTTACAGTGCAGCACCCGTAGTCAGGATCGAACCTGAGTCTCCGGCGCTGCATTCGCTGTAAAGCAGCAACTCTACCGCTGCGCTACCGTGCCGCCCTACAAATGCTGTCTGCATGGTTTTGCTGGACATTCCCCTGGGATATCATGCCATGATATTCTGCCTAATTATTGTGCAACACTCTTTCCACTCTTACCTTCACCTCTGTATCACTGGAAGCATTAATACACTGCTAGCCCTGCCCATCCCTCAATTATGTTTCTATAATACTATAATATCACAATTCCATGTGCCTTCCCATGTTCCGAGTTCTTCTGCCTTAACTGTCAGGCTACTGGCATTAAAATAAATGCTATTTAGCCTATCAGACCATCCACTCTCACTATCCTGCACCTGCCTCCTGGACTTGCTCTGCTTTCTCATCTATTAGGCGACTACTTTGGGTCCCATCCCCCTGTCAGCCCAGTTCAAACCCACCTTAGAACTAGCAAATCTCCCCATAATACTATTGGTCGTGCTCCAGTTCAGAGGCAACCCATCCCCCTTCTACAGGTCACCTCTGCCTCAGAAGTGATCTCAATGGTTGAAAAAAAGCTAAAGGCCTCCCACCAATCATGCATTCATGTACCCTATCCTCTTCTTCCTACCCTTGCTACCACGTGGCACCGGGAGTAATCCTGAGATACCTTGTGTCATAACCGCAAATCAGGCGCAACTGCAGACTGGCCCTGGAAACATCCTTGTACATTCTCACTACAGTCTCTCTCATGCAAGCACAAACTTCAAGTGGTGTGGCGCTGAGGACTGTGTACAAAGCTTTAATCGTGACTCATTAATCTCTTGCCTAATAGATGATTTACATGACCTCAGTCCTTTGTATTGTATGCTCCGGCCAATAAATCTATTTTTTCTTCTTAATCGTCTTAGCTACTTGTTAGAGCATGAGACAATAGACAATAGACAATAGACAATAGGTGCAGGAGTAGGCCATTCAGCCCTTTGAGCCAGCACCGCGGTCCATTCAATGCGATCATGGCTGATCACTCTCAATCAGTACCCCGTTCCTGCCTTCTCCCCATACCCCCTCACTCCGCTATCCTTAAGAGCTCTATCCAGCTCTCTCTTGAAAGCATCCAACGAACTGGCCTCCACTGCCTTCTGAGGCAGAGAATTCCACACCTTCACCACTCTCTGACTGAAAAAGTTCTTCCTCATCTCCGTTCTAAATGGCCTACCCCTTATTCTTAAACTGTGGCCCCTTGTTCTGGACTCCCCCAACATTGGGAACATGTTTCCTGCCTCTAATGTGTCCAATCCCCTAATTATCTTATATGTTTCAATAAGATCCCCCCTCATCCTTCTATATTCCAGTGTATACAAGCCTAATTGCTCCAGCCTTTCAACATACGACAGTCCCGCCATTCCAGGAATTAACCTAGTGAACCTACGCTGCACGCCCTCAATAGCAAGAATATCCTTCCTCAAATTTGGAGACCAAAACTGCACACAGTACTCCAGGTGCAGTCTCACCAGTGCCCGGTACAACTGCAGAAGGACTGTAGAAGTACATGCTGTACCTGCATGCTTCCTTTCAGTGACTGATGCACTAGGACACCCAGATCTCGTTGAACGTCCCCTCTTCCTAACTTGACACCATTCAGATAATAATCTGCCTTTCTATTCTTACTTCCAAAGTGAATAACCTCACACTTATCTACATTAAACTGCATCTGCCATGTATCCGCCCACTCACACAATCTGTCCAAGTCACCCTGCAGCCTTATTGCATCTTCCTCACAATTCACACTATCCCCCAGCTTAGTATCATCTGCAAATTTGCTACCAAAAGAAGTTGTCTCTTCAGCCTGCAGTGCCTTTCAGTAGGATCATGACTAATCCATTATTCTTAGGTCCACTTTCCCCCGTCCTTAGCCCCCTACTGCACTCCCTGTACACACATGACTGTGTGGCCAGGTTCAGCTCCAACTCCATCATCAAGTTTGCTGATGACACTGTGGTGATGGGCCTGATCGCCGATAACGATGAGAAGGCCTACCGGGAGGAGGTGGCTGATCTGGCACTCTGGTGTCAGGACAACAGCCTCATCTTGAATGTCACAAAAACTAAGGAGCTGATTGTGGACTTTAGAAGGGCTCAACATCCAAGGACATACACGCCACTGGAGTTAAATGGGATTACTGTGGATAGGGTGAGCAGCTTTAAATACCTGGGAGTCCACATCACAGAGGATCTGACATGGACAACACACATTGCCGCACTGGTGAGTAAGGCAAGGCAGCACCTTTACCACCTAGACAGTTGAGGAAATTCAGAGTTTCTCTGAGGATCCTTCAGTGCTTCTACCCTGGGGCTGTAGAAAGCATCTTGTCCGGGAACTTCACAATCTGGTTTGGGAACAGCTCTGCCCAGGACAGGAAGGCTCTGTGGTGAGTAGTGCGTTTGGCTGAATGCACTATGGAAACTACACTCGCCCCCCTGCAGGACCTATACATCAGGAGGTGCAGATCCAGAGCCAGCAACATTATGGGGGACCCCTACCACCCCAGCAACGGACTGTTCCAGCTGCTACGGTCAGGCTGTCACGCTGTGAAAACAGAGAGGAGGAGACGTAGTTTCTTCCCATAGGCCATCAGGACTGTTAACTCTAGTATCACCAGGGACTAATTTAATTTACTGTATTAATTTATTTTTTGTGTTAAATTTTTTTTTCTATTCTGTTTTGTAGTTTAGCACAATCCGCAGGCATTGCCACTTGCATTTCACTGCACATCTTGTATATGTATGTGACAAATAAACTTGACATGACTTGACGACTTGCTGTTTCCCAGTAACCCTTGATTTATTATTAACTTGAAATCGATCTATTATCACCTTAAAAATACATAAAGATTTTGCCACAACAGCTTTCTGTGGCTTAATTCTAAAGACTCAGCCATCAGAAGAAAAATTGCTTCTCACCCAAGTCTTAAAAAGACACCACTTTAATCTGAGGTCAAGTGTGCTGGTTCTGGACATTCTCATGGGAGGCAGACTTCTTAGAATCTACCCTGTAGAAAAATAACTGCAGATGCTGGTACAAATCGAAGGTATCACAAAAAGCTGGAGTAACTCAGTGGGTCATGCAGCATCTCAAGAGAGAAGGAATGGGTGACGTTTCACGTCGAGACCCTTCTTCAGACTGATGTCAGGGGAGGGAGCGGGACAAAGAAAGGATGTAGTTGAAGACAGGAAGACAGTGGGAGAACTGGGAAGGGGGAGGCGAAAGAGAGGGACAGAGGAGCTATCTAAAGTTAGAGAAATCAATGTTCATACTGCTGGGGTGTAAGCTGCCCCAGCGAAATATGAGATCCTGTTCCTCTAATTTGCCGTGGTTCTCACTATGACAATGGAGGAGGCCCATGACAGAAAGGTCAGACTGGGAGTGGAAGGGGGAGCTGAAGTGCTGAGCCACTGGGAGATCAGGTTGGTTAAGGCCAACTGAGCGAATCTGTTGAGCGAAACGATCGCCGAGCCTGCGTTTGGTCTCGTTGATGTAGAGAAGTTGACATCTGGAACAGAGGATACAATTGATGAGGTTGCAGGAGGTGCAGGTGAACCTCTGCCTCACCTGGAAAGACTGCTTGGGTCCTTGGATGGAGTCGAGGGGGGAGGTAAAGGGACAGATGTTGCACCTCCATCTAAGGACCCAAGCAATCTTTCCAGGTGAGGCAGAGGTTCACCTGCACCTCCTGCAACCTCATCAATTGTATCCTCTGTTCCAGATGTCAACTTCTCTACATCAACGAGACCAGAGGTTCACCTGCACCTCCTCCAACCTCGTCTATTGTATCCGCTGTTCCAGATGTCAACTTCTCTACATCGGCGAGACCAAACGCAGGCTCTGTTTCGTTTCGCTCAACACCTTCGCTCGGTCCGCCTTAACCAACCTGATCTCCCGGTGGCTCAGCACTTCAACTCCCCCTCCCACTCCCAGTCTGACCTTTCTGTCATGTGCCTCCTCCATTGTCATAGTTACTCCAGCTTTTTGTGATACCTAGAATCTACCCTGTTCAGCTCTCGAAGAAACTACCTTCAGGGACATGTGAATGTGCACTCAAATGTCCTTCTGTTTGTCTCCACTGGCTGATGTTCGACTATTTGTCATATATTCTTTTGCTTTGTTTGACTTCCCCCGATACATTACTTCATAATTCTATGGCCAGAATTGCATTTGTAATTTTGTGCCCATCTAACCAGTCCATTGATATTATCTTGTGACTCAGAACATTTGTGGAGTGATGGAGCACACAAACTGGCCCTGTATTTCTCACTACTGTCCATTTATAAGCCATGTCACATCAATGGCTTCTTCGTCATACTCTTATCTGTTTACCTCTACATCACTGTCTATATCTCTCGTTTTCCTTTTTCCTGACTCTAGTCTGAAGAAAGGTCTCGACCTGAAACGTCACCCATTCCTTCTCCCCAGAGATACTGCCTGTCCCGTTGAGTTACTCCAGCATTTTGTGCTTATCTTGCCTTTTCATTCATCTGTATTCAGTCTTTCTTAGTTGATTTGCTCTACCACCGCTGACCACATTCAATTTTGCCACTCTCCTTCTCTCCATGCCAAGCATATAAGGATATGCTGATTGAAAACTGGAAAAAATAGGGAGATGAAGCCTGATAATGGTGCAGTAGTGATGTAGTGAGGTGAGAGGAGTACAAATGGATGGATTAATTATACATGACCAGGAATGTGTTTTTATACTCAATCCCTGAGATATGAAGTTTGATAGTTTACCAAATAAACATTTCATAACTCCACATTAATCACAAAGAATACAAATTATGTTGGTGCTATTATTGTGATTGTATTCTTCTAGACTGATGTTCTTTCATTTTCTGCAGCAACCCTGGCCACGCAATGCCACTGAAATTCTGTTGGTGGAAATGTTTAAAGGCAGTGCAGCCCAGTTCCTTGCTATTTCAGAGACTTTATCAGGTGGTAATCAACGTATTCTGCAGACTAAAGCCCATGTTCCAGCTGAGCAGGAAATATTTGATGTGACAGTAGAACTTTTCCTGGCAGGCTTGCTACTCCTTTCAGGTGTGATGCTGAGTTTGGATATCAACTTTTTATTGTATTGTACGCTTTTCTTTTATTGTATAACTTGTCTCATTCAACATTTGGTCTATCTAGTGCAGTCCAAATCAATGTGTGGGAAGCAGATAACTTCCCCCATCAATTGTAGAGACAGGCAGGGTTGCCCACTCTCCCCTGTCTTGTTTGCGTACTGCATAGAGCCCTTTTACAGATTCCATCAGGAAGGACGAGAGCATAAGAGGGGTGAAATTCACTGTAAATGGGTCGATTGTAATGATGTTTCCACGGACTGGTTAGCACACAACAATAGCTTTTCATTGTACCTTGGTACACGTGACAATAAACTAAAGTGAACTGAGCATTTCCAGGCAGTGAGGGCACAAATCAAAACCTCCTTCTACATGGACAATTTCATTGTCGTTTGCTCGGATCCACGGTCGATCAGCAGATTGATCAGCGTTGGTGGCCACTTTGAGTTAGCATCGGGAGCTAACTGCAGGAAGAGCGAGGCCATGCTCTTTGGCAACTGGCCCGACCGATCTTCCGTCCCCTCCATCAGGTCTGACTACCTGAAGGTGATGGGGATCTGGTTTGGTGGGGCTGAGGCGTGCAATAAGAATTGGCTGGTGCATATCGCCAAGGTCAAGCCAGGATCAGGTCTGTGTAAATGGTGCTCTTTCTCAATAACTAGGAAAAATGTGGTAATCATGTGTGAGGTGCACTTGGGCTGAACTTGGTGCTGGTGTGGCACATATCCCGACTCCACTACTTGGCGAGTACCCGAGCTGTCTTTCAATTCATCAGATAGTCATGTCGCACAAGTTGGCAGTCAAAGGGGGCAAAAGCATGCCCAGCGTCATCCTCATCCTGATGGTCGCCTTTGTGTGTGGCTGCATCAGGCTATGTGTAGAGCCAAATCACATGGGCACCAAGTGTCACTACCTGCTGAGGTGTTGCAAAGAGTGGGCCTGCTGTACAATGTGCTGGTCAGCGGGATACTGCCGTACCTCCTGTCCTTTGTGGAAAGGTTCTTCCAGACCAACACCTTTGGCCACAAACCCATCGGGCAGTGGTCAGCACGGAACAGCCTGCAGGCACTGCAAGCCAAAGTCTCGATGGATCCTGTGGTAAGACTTCCTGAGCAGACTGCCCAGCTTATCTGGCAAAATGCCTTATCACCAGAACTCACCAACAAGCACCAAGACCTGGCTTGACTGGCGGTTGGAAAGGCTGACCCAGTCAGATCCTTCCTGTACCGCCGGAATCTTACTCCCAATACACGGTGCAGTTGATGGCTACTACAGAGAGGAGACAGTTGCCCATCTCTTCAGAGAGTGCATTTACAAAGAGGGTCTGGATAATGATGCAAGGGTCTTTGTCACAGTTCATCTCAAACAGCTCTGTAACTGAGGACTCTGATTTATGGGCTGTTTCCTGGAACACATTCTGAGATGGAGATCAAGCTCTTTTGAAAGATTATGAACTCTGTGAAGAATGTTCTTATTGGCCGCCCGGCACAGTGAGATGTCCATCAGTGAATGTTGTCAACTGGTTCATTCCAGACTCCAGGAATACTTGCTGAGGAACTCACCGATGTTTGGTGCAGCCAAGGCTCTGCGGGAGAGGACCACAGTCTCGGGTCCTTTCACTGCTGGACATTGAGGGGCAGGTTCTGGTGAGGCAACCCCTTAAACAGGGGAAGGGATATCAGCCCAGTGGGCTCTATGATTGCCAAAAATGTTTTATTTTGGTTAATGATAGGTGCAAACATGACTGTGGATGACACTAATGAACCCATAGATACTGAAAATGTCTGAAGAGGTTTTGCACAGTTTTTGTTTTGTATATATTTTTTTGTTTTTATTTTTGGAAATAAACTTAAATATGTAGGATACTTCAATAGGAATCTGAGAGGTAACTTTTTCACATAAAAAGTGGTGGGTGTATGGAACGAGCTGCCAGAGGAGGTAGTTGAGGTAGAGACCATCCCAACATTTAAGAAACAGTTAGACAGGTACATGGATAGGGCACGTTTGGAGGGATATGGGCCAAAGGCGTGCAGGTGGGACTAGTGTAGATGGGACATGTTAGCCGGTGTGGGCAAGTTGGGCCGAAGGGCCTGTTTCCGCACTGTATCACTCTATGACTATATGTGTAACTTTTGTATTGATAATAAAATTATTGAAACTCGCTTTGCTTTAGGTGGTGGTGGTAATACCCAACTTAATTCCGCTGCATGCCCTGATCCAGTTGGTGGAATAAGGCTAACAAGTTCCCTCATAGAGCTTGCTACTGCTGGTAAGTTCTGCTGTCCTGAACTTGTTATCCTTGTCTTTTTGACAAAGAATTTGCAAAGACAAATGCCACATGAAAACTGATGCTCAGTTTTTTTAAAGTGTATGACTTAGTTTCACTAATTAAGTAACTGCGATGCTTGTTAATCTTGACTAATTTTCTAATTATTTGTCGTAACCTACTAAGCTATACACCTCAAAATGCCTCCTTTTATTTCTCCCTCGTCCCAAAATCTGACTATGCGGTTCATTTTAACATCATTTGACTTGCTCAAGGTGGGAGGACACGCAGTTAAATCATCAGCTTCCTTCTCTGAAGGGCTGGAAGATAACGAACAATCAACCTTAGGCGATGGTAATAAAGATCTTTGTTTTGTCACTTGAATGGTTGAATGGAAACTGAAGTGTGTTCTCTGTGGAGCCTGTGAGGAAGTGGGCTGGAATCAGAATTGGATCAGAAATTTTATTTAAACTTTCTCTAGTGATCAAGGAGTCAGGTTTATATGGATTTTCTGTATGAAATTAGAATGGATTTAAAACGAGTGGTATCAATCGCCAAAATAAATTGTACATAATCAAATCATGTCCTTTATTTCGAATCCTCATTCCCTTTCTGTGTTTCCGTCTCTCCACCATTGAAATGCCATTTTCTCTTCATGCTCAGTGATTTCTCACTAACCTTTCCATATGTTATCTCAGTCAATGTTGTAACCTTATTCATCATACAACCACAGACCAAAATCCCATTTTAAATGATACTTAAAAAATATTTACACCAAGAGTAATGTCTTCAGTTGCATCAGGTCTGGGCTCTAGCACTCCCATCATTAAACTGTTGCTGTATCGCCATTTCCTCCTTTAAAGCATTCTTTAACATCTACTTCTTTCCTTCCTACGAAACAATGTACTGTTTGGCACCTTTTCCTGTTGCAGCAATGCCCACAATCCCTGTGGTTCACATGGATAGCACAATAGATTGCTGCAGTAGATACACAATGTACGAAAAAGATTGATGGTAGAAACAACCAAATCTGCATAATGGTCATGTAGTTTTACAAAACAATTTTCATACTGAGCCACATAAGGAGGTTGTAGGATATGTGTCCAAAAATGTTTGAGGAAGTAGGTTTTAAAGAATGACTTCAAGTAAAAAATGGAGATGGTATTTGTAGAGGGAAATATTGAGCTTGCAACTGAAGGCATTATATTCTGTTTGAAGTAAACAAAACTCATAAACAAAAAAAATCAGAATTGGTGGAGCACATGGATAACTGCAAAGCTAGTGTAGGTTACAGAAATAGGGAAGAAAGAGACCTAGAGAAATTAGATTACAAGTTTTGAGTGGTCTGATTCCAGGAATGAGTTGGTAGTTTAGGAATAAGTGTTTGTATTGATGATTATTTAGAATAAACTGTTTCCAATGGAGGAATAGTTGATCACCAGAGGACTCGGATTTAGATTAATTAGCCAAAGTTGACATAAGAAAAAAATCCAATGGATGCAACAGGTTGTTATAATATGTAAAACATGTGGAAACTGATTCAATAAAGGAATTGGATACCTACTTAAAAAATGTTAAGGCCAATTGGGAAAGACCAAAGAAGTGAGTCTATTTGGAGAGCTCTTACTGTTCTCATTTGGCTTAGTGGCTTTCTTTTGTGTTATAAAATCTTATGAATTTCCACCATTGGAAAATAACTGCTTTTCCAGTGTTGCTGAGGTAAGGAAACCTCTTTAACCTGGAAAATCGGAGCAGGAGTAAGCTATCTGGTTCTGCTTATCAATATCATCCCTGGCTCCTTCTGAGTTGAACTATGGATTAGCAATGATGCACCCCAGGAACGAATGCAAAACAATATGTAATATTTCAATATCTGTCAAATTATGTTTTTAGGTGAAGATGGTGTGTCTGTGGAGGCTGCTGTGAGATTAGCCAAGGCTGCATTCTGCTTTGAGCAGTTTGATATATTTGATACTATCATTGCGCCACTTCGCTCTTTCTTAAAGGTAAGCCCTGACTAATAAACAATGCATCCAATAAACTGGTAAACATTTTCTTTTAATATTGCCTTTTGTTTCTTTTCCAGAACCAGGATAACATGGCTTGGAAGAGTTTTGAATTGGATTTGGACGTACTGATTGCAATGGAACCATTTGTTTCATCTCGCAAGTCCAAGCATGGTCTTCCTTTGGGAGAAAACTGTGCAATAGGTACAGCAGGCAAAAAATACCACTTTAGTTATAATAGACAACAAATGAGTATTGCTGACCAGTTGGTCATCAGAAATGCGGAAGAGGGCAGAGGGCAGCTGGTAGAACTGCTGCCTCACAGTGCCAGAGATCCACGGTTCGATTCTGACAGGTGCTGTCTGTGTGGGGTTTGGACTTTCTCTCTATGACTGCGTGGGTATCCTCTGGGTGCTCTGGTTTCCTCCCGCATCCCAGAGTTGTGCTTGTTTGTAGGTTAGTTGGCCTTTGTACATTGCCCCTAGTGTGTAGGGATTGGTTGAGAAAGTGGTCAGTGTAGACTCGGTGGGCTGAAGAGCCTGGTTTCATGTTGCATCTCTAAATGAAACAAATCCCAAGTATTAGAAATTTATAGGATTGCAATGACTGATGTCTTCTCTTTTGAAGGTACATGCATGAGCAACAAATTGAACATAGAACAGTACTGCACAGGAACAGGCCCTTTGGCCTATGACCAAATTAAGCTACACCTATGTGTCTGCACAGGATCCATAACCTACATTCCCTACATGTCCATGTCACTGTCTAAATGCTTCTTTAATGCCACTATTGTATCTGTTTCACTAACCCCCTGGCAGCGCATTCAGGCACTAACCAATTTGTGTAAAAAATATATATTTAAAAAACTTGCCTCACACATCTACTTTAAACTTCCTCCGCTCACTTTAACGCAATACCCTCTAATATTTGTGATTTGCTCTTAAAGGAATTAACTGGCTACCTTTGCCTCTTGTACTTTTTAATGAACTTATATCAGATTTCCCTTCAGTCTATGACACTCCAGAGAAAATAATCCAAGTTTATTCGAACACTCTTTATAGCAAATACCCTCTCATCCTGGCAACATCTTGGAGAACCTCTTCTTCAGCCTCCCAAACCTCTGTATCCTTCCTGTGGTGAACGGAGCTGCACACAATACTCCAAATATCATCTAACTAAGAGGTCATACAACTGCAACATGACTTCCCAACTTTTATACTCAACACCTCGAACAAGCATGGTTCATGCCTTCTTTAATACCGTAACTCTTGTATTGCCACATTCAGGGTGATATAGACCTGGGCCCAAGTCCTCTTAATACATCCACGAACTCTGCCTCTGCAGTACACGGCCCCTATCCCCGAACTCTACTTCCGCTACGAACAATCCCTGTTCCAGGTGTACACTGGCCCTATCCCCGAACTCTACCTCCGCTACATTGATAACTGCAGTGGTGCTATCTGCGTCCATGCAGAACTCACTGACTTCATCAACTTCATCCTGAACTCAAATTCACTTTGACCATCTCCGACATCTCCCTGCCGTTTCTAGATCTCACAGTCTCCATCATAGGAAACAGACTATTGACCGACATCTACTACAAACCTACTGACTCCCATAGCTTTCTTGACTACACTTCTTCCCACCCAGCTTCCTGTAAAGACTATCCCCTACTCCCAATTCCTCCTCCTACGCCGCATCTGCGCCCAGGATGCAGTGTTCCATACCCGGGCATCGGAGATGTCCTCATTCTTTAGGAAACGGGGCTTCTCCTCTTCCATTATAGATGAGGCTCTCACTAGGGTCTCCTCGATATCCTGCGGCTCCGCTCTTGCTCCCCCTTCCCCCATTCGTACACAGACAGAGTCCCTGTTGTCCTCACCTTCCACCCCATCAGCCGTGCATACACCATCTCATCCTCCAACATTTAGGCCACCTGCAACGGGATCCCACTGCTGGCCACATCTTCCCATCTCCACCCCTTTCTGCTTTCCGTAGAGACCGTTCCCTCAGAAACTCCATGGTCAACTTGTCCCTTCCCACCCAAACCACCTCCTCCCCAGGTACTTTCCCCTGTAACCGCAGGAGATGCAACACCTGTCCCTTTACCTCCCCCCTCGACTCTATCCAAGGACCCAAACAGTCTTTCCAGGTGAGGCAAAGTTTCACTTGCATCTCCTCCAACCTCATCTACTGTATCCACTGTGCCAGGTTCTCTATATCGGCGAGACCAAGCGCAGGCTTGGCGATTGTTTTGCTGAACACTTTCGCTCAGTCCATCTTAAACTACCTGATCTCCCGGTGGCTCAGCACTTCAACTCCCCTCCCATTCCTAATCTGACCTTTCTGTCCTGGGCCTCTTCCATTGTCAGAGTGAGGCCCAGTGCAAATTGGAGGTACAGCACCTCATATTTCGCTTGGGTAGTTTGCACCCAGCGGTATGAACATTGACTTCACCAACTTCAGGTAGCCCTTGCTTTCTCTCTCCATCTCCTCTCCTTTCCCAGTTCTCCCACTAGTCTTACTGTCTCCTACCACACTCTATCTTTGTCCTGCCCCCTCCGCTGACATCAGTCTGGAGAAGGGTCTCGACCCAAAACGTCACCCATTCTTTCTCTCCGGATATACTGCCTGACCCGCTGGGTTACTCCAGCATTTTGTGCCTATCTTTGATTTAAACCAGCATCTGCAGTTCTTTCCTACATCTCTGAGTACATTGTTGCTCCTTAGGATCTTGCCATTTACTGTATGCTTTCCCCTTGCATTTGACCTCCCAAAATGTAGCATGTCACACTTATCAGGATTAAATGCCATTTGTTTGCCAGATCTTCAACTGATGTATACTTTTTACCTATCCAAAACGCCACAATTTTTTTGCAAATCACCCCATATACATTTTTGTCTATTTGTATATGTCATAAACATCAAATGTTGCAGGAATGATCCCTGCAGAACATCACTGGTCACACACCTCCATTCAGAGAAACCCCCTTGTTAAATGTTTTATGAAAGTCCATTTAGATGGTGTCCACTGCCCCACCTTCATCAAGCATCTTCATCACCTCCGCAAAAAATTGAATTTGGTACAACCTGGCCTGTCCCACGCTAAACCATGATGTTTATCCCTAATAATTCCTTACTTTTCCAGATGCGAATAAATCTTTATCTTACTCTAAACGCTATTTCCAGTTTCCAGTACCTGTACACATTGGACGGCTTGAATGTAATCTTATATAGTCTTTCTGCTGACTGGATAGCACGCAACAAAAAAGCTTTTCACTGCCCTTCATTACACCAAACTAAACTAAACCAATCCTGTACCTCAGAATCTTTTCCAATAGTTTCCCCACTACTGGTGTAAGTCTTACTGGTTGATAATATGCCGGACTAATCCTATTGCTCTTTTTAAACAATGGAATAACATTAGCTACTCTCCAATCCTCTGGGACCACTCCTGTTGCTCGAGAGGTCACACAAATAGTGGCATGTTTTTTGTTTTTTCATGGGTTGTGGACAGTGCTGACGGAATTGGTATTTATTTTCTCCATGAAGATGATGTTGAACCATTTTTTTGTCATTGATACAGAGGGCAGTTATAGTCAAGAGTCCAAAATCTCAGCTAAGGAAGACAGAATTGCTTCCCCGAGGAATATCAGTAAATTAGATGAGTTTTTACAAAATACTATTCTTTCATGATGCCAGCTTTGCAATCTCAAATTTATTTTACTAAATTTAAATACTCCAGCTGGGGATTTGAATGCATGTCGCAGGATGTTTTGCGCAGGTTTCTGAATTACATAATTTATAACATAATTATGTTCCCATCAATGTAAATGTATTTGTTTCTTACAGGATCACTTCAACCTGATGGGGCTACAAATTTGTGTGATGACCTTGTGATTCTAGCAGAAACGATGTTTGCATACACCTGCACTCCATGTCAGGTAAGTGTGTCAAAATATTGTGAATCTAAAGCGCCTGTCCCACTTTGGCGATTTTAAGGCGACTGCCGGCGACTAGGCTGTCGCCGACAGTTTGCCGGGGAGTCGCAAGCATGATCGTGAGGAGTCTTCAATGAATCGTAGTGGATCTCGGCGCGTCGCTGAGAAATCAACCGGATTGAAATTTCTTGGCGACAGCTGGCTTGTCGCCAGGTATCGTTGCTTATTGCGGGCGCTGTCGCATGCTGTCCCCAGGTTTGTTAGGTTGTCTTAGATGCATTTAGAAGCACGTAATATTAAATTAAGTAATACACTGGAATTTAGAAGGATGAGGGGGGATCTTATTGAAACATATAAGATAATTAGGGGATTGGACACATTAGAGGCAGATAACATGTTCCCAATGTTGGGGGAGTCCAGAACAAGGGGCCACAGTTTAAGAATAAGGGGTAGGCCATTTAGAACGGAGATGAGGAAGAACTTTTTCAGTCAGAGGGTGGTGAAGGTGTGGAATTCTCTGCCTCAGAAGGCAGTGGAGGCCAGTTCGTTGGATGCTTTCAAGAGAGAGCTGGATAGAGCTCAAGGATAGCGGAGTGAGGGGGTATGGGGAGAAGGCAGGAACGGGGTACTGATTGAGAGTGATCAGCCATGATCGCATTGAATGGCGGTGCTGGCTCGAAGGGCTGAATGGCCTACTCCTGCACCTATTGTCTATTGTCTATTGTCTATTGTAAAGTCATTTGAAGATACCATAAAATACGTGTTTAACCAATTTATTTACCGTCAGGACATTTGACAGGTAGATTGGAGGCGACAGTTTGATGGTCAGATAAGCGTGGGAATTTTCACGATGTTTATGGCCATCAGCGATTACATTTAAAGTAGGCTCCCAACCCAGATATGCAACCCAGAAACCAGATATGCATCTCCCATATATTTTCAAAGAATGCCCACACTCTGCACAAAAATCCATTTAACCATGTTTAAAATTAAATTTCTTAATACACTATTAGTAAACTGGAAGTCAATCCAGTTTATGCCTTGTTACCGTGAAGCTTGGTTTTCAAGTAACCAGGGCAAGATGTCATATTTCAAAACTCTCAAGTAATTATAGACTTGTCAGTAATTTCAGCGAAAATTAGGATGCCGGAGAAGTATTGATTATCGTGGGAATTTCGCGATGTTTCCGAAGATGGTGTAATCTCGACCTGATACGGCATTGTCGTGGTCATTGTCGTAGGGTAAAAGAAAATTTTGGTGATCTGCTACGACTTTGACAGTCGCCGGCAGTCACCTAAAAAATCGCCTAAGTGGGACAGGCCCTTTATGGACCATTTTGCATTGATTTTAGTTTTTGAGAAGTCTGAAGTTCTAAAGAACCATCATTATGCTGGAAATAAAGAAGGATGTGTATTAAATTGATACATCCTGTTGATTATATAAACAAAGTAGACTCGTGGAGTGGTACACCACAGAAACACCAGGTCAATACTGCTCATTATACCCATCTGCACAAATTCCACAGCCTATCGTTTCTTGGTGATTTAAGTACATGT